>NC_048230.1:39997276-40249920 GCF_002007445.2 Ailuropoda melanoleuca
GGGGGCGGGGGGGGGCAGGAGAGCCCTTCTCAGCCTGAGGGCATGCTGGAAGCTGCTGCCTGGCCTGGCTGGGAGGACCGTAAGAGGGCTTTCCGCTTGGGAGCACGGGGAGATCGGACCCTCCGCCTGCCTCTTTCTTTCCCCTGCCTGGGTCTCCGAGGCAGATGGCCTTGGCTTCGTACTCAGGCTCCACCATGCTCTACAAGTGTGACCTTGGACATGTCACTTAACCTGAGTCTCAGCTTTTCCCCCTGTCAAATGCCTGCTGGTGTCTAGTGGGCCCTGCAGAAGCCCCCTGCCGGCAAGGGTGGCGGGGGGGCAGTTATCTGCTGCTGTGTCTTGGGGGTCAAGCTGTCCTGGGTTTGAGATCATCTATACATGGAGCCCTTGGTTGTCAGATAGCAGCTTTTCCCATCTATACCCAGGGTGGGTAGGCAGGACTCACAGCCATTCCATTTTACAGAGGAGGAAACTGAGGCTTACAAGATTTGCTAACTTGACCTTGGAGTCACGCAGGTAGTGAGTGGCAAGGCCAGGACAGAAGCCCAGATCACCTGGCTGCACCTGATCCCCAGAACCGTGGGTTAGATGTAAACTTTTGTCTCCTGGCAGGCTCCCGCCACTGCCCCTCGCTGTGGGCTGGCACCAACGGGGGTACTGTCTATGCCTTCGCCCTGCGCGTGCCCCCCGCCGAGCGGAGAATGGACGAGCCCGTGAGGGCAGAGCAGGGTGAGTGCTGGGCAGGGGGAGAGTAGAGGGTGCTCATCTGCCTGGGCTCGGGGTGGGCTGGTGTCTCTAGCCTTGCCCTCTACCCGCCCATCACCCACCACTCGCGTCTTGCCCTGTAGCCAAGGAGATCCAGCTGATGCACCGAGCGCCCGTGGTGGGCATCCTGGTGCTAGACGGACGTAGCATGCCCCTTCCTGAGCCCCTGGAAGTGGCACATGACCTGTCAAAGAGCCCGGACATGCAGGGAAGCCACCAGCTGCTAGTGGTGTCAGAGGAGCAGTTCAAGGTGCTGCCTGGGTGGAGGCAGGGCCCCCTGGGAATCCCGGGGACATCTGGGGCGCGCAGATCCTGGGCACAAATGACAGCGGCTGGGATCCACTTGAAGTTGTATCTGCAGTTGATGTGTGCAAGGCCACTGAGGCACAGAAAAGGGGAGGGGTGGAGCCCCTGGGCCCCAGGGTCAGCGTGGGGGACACTGAAGCCAGGCCTGTGTCCATGGGAGGGACAGAAACCGCAGACGTGGAAATAAGGAGCCCTGGTCTCCTTGCAGTCTGAGTGCAGTGGCTGCATGGCCGAGTGGGGGTGGGGGGTGCACAGAGACGGAGTTGACTTTGCTGGGAAGCAGGGTTTGGGGTGGGGGGGTAGGGGAGCTGCCTGCCAGGGAGCCCAGCCATGCAGCCGCACCGGGCAGGGAAGCCAGAACTCCTGGCTTGGCTGGACGGAGCGCTGCAAGCAGTGGTCGGGCCGGGCTGCGAGCCATGCCCTGTGCCCCCAGGTGTTCACGCTGCCCAAGGTGAGTGCCAAGCTGAAGCTGAAGCTGACCGCTCTGGAGGGCTCGCGGGTGCGGCGGGTCAGCGTGGCCCACTTCAGCAGCTGTCGAGCTGAGGACTACGGGGAGCATCACCTGGCCGTCCTCACCAACCTGGGCGACGTGCAGGTGGTCTCGCTGCCCCTGCTCAAGCCCCAGGTGCGGTACAGCTGCATCCGCCGGGAGGACATCAGCGGCATTGCCTCTTGCGTCTTCACCAAATATGGCCAAGGTGGGCACGGGGCCAGTGCGGCAGGACCTCTGCGCGTGGGGCCGCTGTGGGGCTCCCACCGGGCGGCCAGGCTGGACGGACCTCAGCGGAGGACTTTGAGGGAGGCCCCGGCCCATTGTGCCTCCTGGGAGGGAAGTCCCGTCGGCAGCTGCCGGGCCCAGGAGCCGTGCAGCTGGCCTCACCTGCCGGGCCTCTCCTCCTTCCCCCCAGGTTTCTACCTGATCTCACCCTCAGAATTTGAGCGCTTCTCTCTCTCCACCAAGTGGCTGGTTGAGCCCCGGTGTCTGGTGGATTCGGCAGAGACCAAGAGCCACAGCCGCCCCCGCAACGGATCAGGGCCAGAGAAGGCCTTGGGCCGAGCCAGGTCAGTAAAAGGACAGGTGGCCTCAGGGTGCCTCTCTGAGGTGCACACCGGGGGCTGGCCAGAGATCCCCTCCCTGGTGAGCTAAGCCCCCCGCTCCTGGCTCTGGCTCGAGGCCTGCCCCCCACCCCCACCGTCATAGGCCCCTCCCCCCTGGACAAGCTGCCTTCCCTGGCTGGGCTTGGTTCACCACCCTGGTTTAGGATGGGCCCCATCAGTTGACCTTATTCTTCATGGGATCAGGGCTTTCTGGCTGGAATGGGGAGCCTAGCCCCCCCCACTCCAGTCCTCACCATCTCTCTCCCCACAGGAACTCAGGGAGCCAGAATGATGGAGAGGGTAAGACAGCCTTCCCTGTGGCCAGGGGTGTTGGGGGACAGAGGCATCGTGATACTTGGGCCCAGACCCAGAGTGAAGGGGAGGGAGGGGAACCGCAGGCCTGCAGGTGGTGTGCGGGCTAAATAGAAATGGCATCCTTTCCAGTCCTGAGCTCTGGGCTCCAGCACTCCCACTCCAAGAAAGAGAGAGCTGGGGCAGAGGAGGCCCCAGGGCTCGCCTGACTTGGCCTCTGCCTTTCAGAGAGAAGGCCCGTCCCGGTGATGGAGCACGCTCTGCTCAATGACGAGAGTGAGTTGGGGCAGGAGTTGGTGGGCTGGCATGAGGGATGTCCGAGGGAGGCTTGGAAGGCCAGAGTAGAACTGAGGGCCATTACCTTGAGGGGGGCAGATCCGTCTGACACCCCACCAGGAAAAGGGGGAGAAACGTGTGTGTTGGGCCCAGCCTCTGCTGGTTTCAGCACGCCTCTTCCCCGGTCCTGCAGGGGTCCTGAAGGAGATCCAGAGCACGCTGGAGGGAGACCGAGGGTGAGTAACTGCTTGGGCCTGCAGGGTGCCAGGAGATCTCTGGGAACGAGGGTCCTTGTCTGGCCTCCCCGAGGTCCCCATGGATGGTGACTGCCGTGTCTTTGCCCTTGCAGGAGCTATGGCGATTGGCGTTCTCAGAGAGTGGCCATGGGGTACAGCCTCAGCAATGGGGGAGGTAGGGGCTCTGGGCACTGCTGCAGGGCTGGGGGGCAGTTGGGGGGGGACACGCCTCCTGACACAGTGCGATAGGAGAAAGTGCCTGCACAGGCCCCTGGGGGTCCTGAAAACCTCTGCGGTTGGGCTCCGGGTGGGTGGCGGAGGTGCTGGCCCGCCCGCGAGGCGCCGGAGCTGTTGCTCTCTCTCCTCCCGCAGCAGAGTGAGCAGGCCATGAGTCCAGTCTACCCAACGAACACACACTACTGGGGGCTCTCCCTGAGGCCCGGCCCCGCCTGCGAGGACCGTGCCCTGGGCTGCGCCAGGGGCTGGAACCGACCCCGGTGTCCTCCCCACTGCTGCTCTTGGCCTGGAGAGAGGCGAGACCCCGGGGCCGGGGGCTGCCCCTCCTGGGCCTTGTCTGTCTTGACTCTCTGTCAATGTTGCACAGTTTTTATTCCCTCCCCTTTTTGTAGTGGGCTGGGTTTTAAATTATAAATTTTAACTGTCTCTGGGTGAAAGAAAGTTTTTAATAAACACCTTATTACCTCTTCACCAGGCTGGTCCAGTGACTAATTTTTTTAATTGTGGAGAAATTTTCTGTGTAATTGGAAGTGATTGTTAGCCGGTCCCTTGCCTTTGCCCCTGGGGTGCCGTGGCTGGAAGAGGCTGGTACTCCAAAGAGTCCCTTTTCTAAGCCATTTGAGTCAGAGCAAACTGCTTGGTTTTGTCTGAACACTTACACTCTGTGTTTGGGATTGAATGGCAAGAGTTAACCATCGCAAGTTTCCATGACTGCGTCCCGGGGTCGGGGCCGAGGGAGTCCCCTTTGGCCTTTCCTTGCTGTCCGAAGGGGAAGACACAGTATCTCAGACCTGGTGGCTTCTCCCAGACTTCAGGGAAGGACCATGAGCTGCTGCTGAGGTCGGAGGCCGTGCCCAGAGGTGAAAGGTCTTAGCGCCAGATGAGGGGCTGGATCAGACTGCCGTTCTGGTCCTTATAAACCAGGGGTTTGGTCTACTCCATTCTACTTCATTTACCTGTCTTTGTTGAGCACCTGCTGTATGCCGGGCACATGGGGTCAGAGGCGGCCAAGACAATGTGGTCCCTGTCCTGTGGGGCTCCCCATCCTAACCAGGCAGGAAGTCTTAAGAGGCGGACCATCGGGGGGCCTGTGAGAGACACCGCGGGGTGGGGGGGTAACGTCAGGCTGGGGCAGGGACATGACCAGGGGTGGGCTGGACAGAGGGGCCGGCCTCACTTGAGGAACCAGCCTGCTTGCTGTGGGAACGGGTCAAGAGCAGAGGGGGGCTGGCAGGAAGTGTGCTGAAAACAAGACCACCGTGTGGCCAGGGCCACCCCAGGACCCCCTGGAGCGTGGCAAGGGCAGGGACACTGCTCTGTGGCACAGGAGCCCACCTGGCCTGTTGGAAGGACCTGGATCGGCACACAGGGCAGAGGAGGAGCCAAGGTCCAGGTCCCAGGATGATCGTGCTGGGGGAGCACCCTACCCACCGCCCTCCAGCCAAGCACGAGCAGCTCAGGAGTCACTGGGTTGTGTGACTTGGGCCACTCCAGCCCCCCGTTCTTAGAAGTGGGGGTGGTGCTTACTGAGGTAGGAAAAAGCCACAAAGAATGTGGAGGAACAGTTCCCCAAAGGGAAGAGGGACACAGACCGCGGTCCCCGAAGTCACGGAGAAGGGAGGCTGGGTAGAGCAAAGACAAAGCTACAGACAGGAGGGGAGTGCCGCACACCCGCCCCTGGACTTGGTCCTGAGACTCTGGAAGCCACTGGGACTTGAAGCAGGGAAGTTCCATTATGACATTTGTGCTTCCAAAGACCACTGTGGAATAAATCCCAGCAAGTGGCCCTTGTGCGACCTCAGGCAAATTGCCTACCTGCCCTGCGTCCCGCTTTCTTCTGGTGAATGGAATGGTGACCGTATGCCCTCGGGATCTGTTGTGACGTTCGCGGGGTCCCAGTGGGGGTGACCCTCTGTCGGGTCAGGGAGAACATGTTACAGCTTTGGTGCACAGGATCTTTACTTTTATCATTAAAGAAATTAAGCTCTGCTGTTTATACCTTGGGTTGGCACTGGGTCCACAGTCTGTAGGTCAAAGGGTTATGCACCCAAAGTGGGTGCCAGGGAGGGAGTGAGAACATCACGCCCCAGAGAGCTGGACACAACACACACACAGCCCATGGGGACTTGTGTGGTTTTCGAACAACCTGTTTAGAGGGACTTACTGCTTGTTTTATCTAGGCACCTAAATCAATTCACACAAATGGACAAGTGACATGAAGTTTCCCGCCAAGAAACCAAGAATTGAAGACCATGGTAATAACGTAAGCACCAAGAAATCAGAAGAAAATGGCAGCACCAAGCACTTTGAGTGCACAGAGAGCTCCATGGCCACAGCAATGATCAGCCGATCAGACTGAGGAGAAGCCAGCCACCACTACACACATCTGAAAATAACCAGACTCTGAAAATGGATTTATGTCCGTGCTCATGGGGGATGTGCTTTGCCTTAAGTACTCTGTGCTATGACGTATTAGCTAGTGTTCGTGGCTTGCCTATGTTGGTTCTAGAAAAACCTCCTATCGGGAGTGTGAGATCAACAATTTTTATTGATAGGTGTGCACAAGTGGAAGGGTTTGGAGCGGTCTAGAAAGTGGATTAATGGAAGCTGGGCGGGCACAGAGAGGGGCTGGAGGTCCCTGCAGCTTCTGTCCAGGGAGGGGTGCTTGTAGCGGCACGGTGGAGACGCTGAGAGGTTGAGTTGACAGGACCTCTGCCAGATGGAGAAGGTGAGCGAGTGGCAGAGGTCACTGCTGACTCCGAGGCTCTTGCTGATGTTCCCCAGGCAGCTGGACACGTGGTCTGGGGACTGGGATCTGAGGGTCTTCAGCATGGACAGGTGGGAGACACACTTGGAAGTCAGGCAGTCCTCAAACACTGGCTTTGCCCGTGACCCACTGTGTGACCTTGGGTTGATGATGTCACCCTTGTGCTTTAGTTTACTCATCTATAAAACAGGGCATAATCATAGGGCCTACCTCAGAGAGTGGTAAGGATTAAATGAGAGTCTGTAAAATCACACAGCACCTTAACACCCAAGCAAAGGAGATGAAAGTTACTGTGGCTGGGGGTAGGGCCAGGAGGGAGGGAGGGAGGGAGGGAAGGGCGTGGTCAGAGAAGGACTCCCACAGAATGGAGGGGCAAAGCAGGTGAAGGAATGGCTGGGGAAAGTAGGAGCCAGAGGGCTGGGCTTGGTGGAGAGGTGGGAGGAGGTCCCCTCTCCCCCTGCTGTCCTTTGTCCAGGGAGTTCCCTGGAGGCTGCTGGAGGTCACACAGCCAGGAGGTGGGCTGGGGGGAACCAAGGCTGTGTGATTCCAAAGCCAGTTCCCAGCAGAAGCTCGGCAGAGAATAGCAGGTACTCAGGGTCCAGGGAGCTGGGTTTGGTGCCCAATTCCTCACTTACTTGCTGTGCGTCCTTAAGCCACTTATCCTCTGAGCTGATGCCGCATCTGTAGAACCAGATCTTAGCCCTTTCCTGGAGTTTGGGGAGATTTGAATGAAAGGCTGCTTGGGAAGGGACCTGAGGCTTGCCACACCCACACGGCTGAGTGAGCTACAAGCCCTGGCCTGGATCAGCCCGGAGGAGAGGAGGGCACTAAGAAGGCAAGAGGTTGGAGAGGGGAGCAGAGCTCTGTCTGCCCAAGAGCTTGCAGGATACATTGTAATGAATCAGAGAAAGTCAAGCTTGCTGCTGATGGCAGTCCCTCACACCTGTGCCCCAGAGGGCCTTGGGAGCCGGACTGCCTGGGTTGGCATCTCCTTTCTGACCCTCTCTGTGACGCTCAGCTGTGTGCCACAGTCGTATCAGCCATAAAATGGGAACCCTTAGGGTACCCACCTCTTAGTGTGCTTTCAAGAATTAAATGACTCCATAGCGAAGAGTTAAGAACAGTGCCTGGCACATAAGCCCTGAATTGTTAGCTTTCTATTGCAGTTGAGTCCCAGAGGACTAAGGTGTCCCTTAGAGCCCCCAGGATGATGGTCCAGACAGGTTCTTTGAAGGAGAGCTCACCACCCGCCCCCCCTCCACTGGGCAAGCAGGGAGACAGGAGCAGAGCATGTGGGTCCTCAGTCTGGCCGGGTTCCAGGCTAACCTGGCTGGCAGCAACTCCCAGGCTGCACGGTTGCCCTGTCCTCAGCCTTTGTCCGCTGCTGAAGCGTCTCCTCTTTCCTGGGCAGCCTCCCTTCCTTTGTTGGCCTAGGGGGTCAGGACCCGCAGCCACCTGCATTATTAATGCTTATGGGTAAGGCTGGAGCCCCCGGGGGGTAGGCTGCACCTGTAGGCCCCGCCAGAGCAGAACCGGTGTGGGCACTGCCAAGCGCTGAGGGCGTCAAGGGCTGCCAGATCTTCAGGGAGAGTACAGAGACGCCGGGAAGCCCCTCTTCACCGAGTCCGCCATGGGCGGGAGCAAGGACAAAGCGCCTCAGCGCCAGGACGGACCCGGGAGGCCGGCCTCCGGAGAGCAGGAGTCCGGGTCCGCCAGCGCAGAGGGTGCGCCTAGCCCAGAACGCCGACAGGGTCGCGGGAAGGCCCACAGGGCCAGAGCAGCCTTGGAGCCCGCCACTTCGGGAAGCCACGGGACCCCTGGTGGCCGCCAGAAGCCCACCGCCCAGGGGAACGGCGGCTGCAGACCGCCAGGGGCTGAGCCGCCAGCGGAGGCCCCGGGGACACCAGGCAGCACGCGGCGTCCGGGACCCGGGTCTAAGCACCGGGACGGCGGTGGCGGGCGCCTGAAGGAAGAGAGTCTCCCGGGAGAAGGGAGGACCGGCGAGCTTTGCCGCCGCAGGAAGAGAGAAAAAGGGCGAAGACCCCCCGCTCGGAAGGGCTGCAGAGAGACCCGGAGCCTCGATGGAGACGCGTCGGCTGGAGACGGGGTCAGCTCTTGCCCGGACAACGAAGCCCGCGAGGCCCAGAAGAACGAAAGCCAGGGCAGCGGAGCCCTGGAGCTGCGGCCGAAGCCGGAGCAAACGGACACGGAACCGGGAGACATCCAAACCGGGTCGGAGCCAGAGCTGGAGCCCGGCGAGCGCCCCAGCAGCTACGGTCTGAGCAGCGACGGGGACAGCGCTGAGGCCCGGAGCCGGGAAGGGTCGTCGGGGGTGGGACGCCGGGGAGAGAGCGAGGATTCCGGGACAGGCACGGAGTCGAGCCTGGAGACGGCCGAGCCGGGGGGGGGGGGGGGCCCCCAGGCAGCCCCAGGATCGGCGNCGAGCCGAGCCATTGAAGCCGAAGAAACTGAGCCGCGCAAAAAAGCCAAGGCCTCCAGCCCCCTCGAGGGCAGCCCCACGTGCGTCCCCCGGAGCTCGCGGGCTTCTCGGGACCGCAGGCCAGCCCGGGACGCAAGAGACAATGAGGCGCGGCCGGAGGCTGAGCCGCAGGGCGCCGAGCCTGGAAGAGCTGAGGCCTCGGCCGCCCAGGTCGGAAAGGTGGTCGGGAAGGTGCAAGTGGCGGCGGGCGAGAGAGAATCTGGTGCTGGAGGGGGAGACGGGCCCGGACACCCAGCGCCGCTGGCCACCCTCGTGGCCCTCCGCAGGCTCCGCGCGAAAGCCCCGTCAGGCCCGGCTCCCCAGGCGAGGGCTCCGTCGCCCCACCGCGCCACTCTTAAGGAGCGGCTCCTGCGCGTGGTGCGCGCCCTGGGTCTCCTGCGGCGGCTGCGGCACGCGCTGCAGCGGCCGGCGGGCGAGGGCCGGGGGGCGGGGCCGCGGACGGGCGCGGGGCGGGGCCGCGGGCCGGGACTGCGGCGGCGTCTAGTGCTGCGCCTGGCGGGCGTCTCGGGACTGGGGGGACGGCCCAGGGCTCCTCCTAGCGGCGGCTCGAGCTCCCCACAGTTTGCAAAGAGCTCAGCTCCCGGGGACCCCTCTGAGAATGAGGACCGGACTCCGGATCCCAAGTTCGCGGTCGTGTTCCCTAGGATCCATAGGACGGGGAGGGCGTCGAGCACTCGGAGCTCAGAGGAAGCGTCCACGGACGCCCCACCCGGGGAGGGGCACGTTTGGCCCTGTGCAGGAGCTTCGGGGGACAGTGAGGGGCGCGGGGCGAGTGGAGAAAGTGTGGCCAGGCCCTGCCGAGGCTCTCTCCTCGGCCCTACTCCCCACGACGAGCCCCCACTCGACGAAAGCGGCTCCAGCAGCGAAGCGGAGCCCGAGACCTTGCGGGCCGAGGCTCCGGTCCACTGGGCTCAGAGCTCAGAACCCCGCGAGGACCCTGGGCTTGGCACCGACGCGCTGCTGCCCCGACTCACCCTGGAGACCCGCCTGCCGTGGGAGAGAAGCCCCGGCCCCTGTGGGTCCCCGAGGGAGCGGTGGGAGCCAGAGGATGAGACCGAGGAGGCGCTGGAAAGGGACCTGGAGCTGAGCCTGGGGCCGGGCCTGGAGGTGCCGCCCTTACTGGACGCTGAGGGCAGGAGCCTTGGGGAAGGCCTGGAAGACACGGAGGACCTGGCTCTGCTGCGGTGAGCAGGGGGCAGTTCCAAATCTGTCGTGTCTGGGTCCCAGAGTTCCTCATATCCCACCCTTCCTCCATTTTTAGAAACTGTATCCTTAGAAGGGATTGTAATTTTTACTGAAGGTCTGGCTGGAAGAGGCAGGTGAGGGGTGAAAATCGGGTGCCCCTGCCTGGGACTTGCTTCTCTAACGGCCACAAGGCTTCCCTCTGGTCAGTGGCCTGGTGGTGCTTGTAGCCCCCATGGAGTGAGGAACTCACTTAGCAGCCGGGCTCTGTGTTATGCTCAGGGCTCAGAGAGGATGCATGACTTGCCCAAAGTATCCCTACAGCTGCTAACCCAGGCCCTCCTTCTGCCCCCTATTCCCTGCTCCGCCATCCTGCTGCCACCACAGACCCGTGTGTAACAGCGCTGTGCTGCTGTGCCTCAAGAAGAGATTCCATCTGGGCCGAATCTACGTACGGCAGCACCAGGGGAGGGTTAGGGGGCTGGGATTCCCTGTCCCCTGGGATCAGAGGGCCCTCTGGCACTTCTAAAATTTCTCCTTCCTTCTCCGTGGGCTGGGTGGTGAACCCTTGCTGGGGACTTGCAGAGTGGGGGCGGGCGCTGGGGAGCACCAGAGCCCCACTCCGTCTGTATCCCCTGCTTCCTCCGGGTTCTGATGAGAGCATCTGCTTCTTCGCCTAGACGTTTGCAGGGCCTCTTCTGCTCTCTCTGAACCCCCACCGGCCCCTGCCTCTCTTCTCAGCTGAGGTCCTGGCCAGCTACCATCCCAAGAAGGCCCCTAACACCACCCCGTACGTGACTTAGCCCCACCAACCCTCTGCTCACCCCTGGGGCGGCTAAGCCCCAGCATGTCCCACTGACTGAGATCCTGGGGACTGAAGAGCCCGCCTACACCTAGGAGGGCGCAGATGCCCACCTCTGGCAACCCTCTCATTTGCTTCCTTCCCTCCTCCCTCAGACACATTCTGGCCATCGTGGTCTCCGCCTACAGCCGGTCTCAGAGCACTGGGCAGGGCACATGCATTCTCCTCGGGTGAGTGGCGGTGCCCCGCGGGACCCCCAGGCCACTCTGAGGGCTGGGAGGCAGGGGACATGGGGTCTGCATTGGAAGCTGCTGGTCTGGTCCACTGCGGGACAGCAGCACTGGACTTTGTAGGGGCTGTGCTCCTGGCTGAAGTCACCCACGTGCCCCTCGAAAGTGGCATCTTGGAGACTTTTTCTCTTTGGTCTCCATGCCCTGGGTCTATCTCTCCATGTTTCCAGGGTGTGGGAGGATATCCCTTCCAGGTGGGCTCCGTGGGGTGTCCTATGTGCCCCTTCCTGGAGACCCTGTCAGCCCCTCCCTCCTGCAGTGGGCACAGTGGCTCAGGGAAGACAGAAGCTGCCAAGACGATCGTGCGCTTCCTGAGCGGTCTGGAGCAGGAGCCGGCAAGGGACCGAAGACGTCAAGTGAGGGGCAGCTGGACTTTTCCCAGGGATCCAGGAGGGACCATCCTCCTTTGGGCCAGGAGGGCAGTCTCCAGGCCTCTGGCCCCTCCTTGGGGGCAGCCCCAGTCATTGCCTACTGTGGGGCAGGGTGGGGGGTGGGACTGCCACCCTCCGTGGATGTGCACAAAGTGTCCTCAGCTGGGGTGCCTCTCAGTGCATTCCACCGCTGTCCCAGGGATACTTGAGTGCCCCTCCCCCCACAGCTGGAGGGGCTGCAGCTCGTGCTCAGCAGCTTTGGCCACGCCAAGGCCATCCTCAATGCCAACGCCAGCCGCTTCGGCCAGGCCTACTGCCTCTGCCTGCAGCAGTGAGTGACAGGGGTCCTGGCGGGCACAGGGGGCACTCGTGATCAGTTCCCTTTGCCGGGAACCCGAGGCTGCTGCCCTTGGGTCGAGCCCCTAGTGTGTCCCATTCTGAGCAGTGTCCCTAGGTGGCATGCACCCTGGGCACCCCACCCACTGTCCTGTGTCCACAGCGGGGTCATCGTGGGAGCCTCTGTATCACATTATCTGCTTGAGACCTCAAGGCTGGTGTTTCAGGTAAGACACCCCCCCCCACCGCCCACCGCGGCTCCCATCTCTCTCTCAGAATGGGGAAGAGGGAGCGGCCACTGTAGGGGGTTGTGGTCGCTAAGCTCCCCGTCCCTGCCTTTCCCAGGATTTGTCCTTGCTCCTCTGAGGCACAGGACCGGACCTCTGCTCCCCCTAAGCCAGTCCTTCTCCCCCAAGGCCCAGGCTGAGCGGAGTTTCCATGTTTTTTACGAGTTGCTGGCCGGGCTAGACGCTGCGGAGCGGGAGGAGCTCTCCCTACAGGGGCCAGAGACCTACTAGTACCTCAACCAGGTGGGGGAAGACCCACTCGGCGCTGGGTGGCAGGGCTTGCCCCGGGAGAGGTCTAAGGAGTGGCCGGAGTAGAGGGGAGCTCTGGGCGGCCAGGCCCTGTCCCCTCACCCCCGCAGTGCTCTGCAGGGCCAGGCCTGCAGTCTGCAGGGCAAGGATGATGCCCAGGACTTCGAAGGACTGCGGAAGGCCCTGCAGGTCACGTGTCCCGAGGAGGCGGCCGCCGCCTGGGCTGTGCTGGCCGCCGTCCTGCACCTGGGCAACATTTGCTTCTCCTCTTCAGAGGTGGGCTCCTGCCGTGGTCAGAGGCCGGCGTGGACGCTGGGCCAGCAGTGGCTTGTTTGCCCAATCAGGGTGCAAGGATACCAAACACTTGTAGGTAGATTACAAAGCCCTGGGCTACCTCACGGCAGCCCTGGAGGGCGGGCAGGTTCCCGTCGTATAGGTGAGGAAACAGGCCTGGATCATCTCTGCCAACGCCGGTCCCACTAAGCTGCCACCCCTCGGAGGGGGACCTGCCCTCACTGAGCGGCTCTTCTGTACCTGGCACCGTGTAAATCACTTTCTGCAGGTTTCCTGATTCCGTTCTCACCACAGGTGTAACTTCGGGGTTGTGGTTTCCCCTTTAACAAGGAGACAGTGGCGCGGCCTGGGTGGCTCAGTCGGTTAAGCATCTGCCTCTTGATCTCAGCTCAGGTCTTGATCTCAGGGTCATGAGTTCAAGCCCCGGCACTGGGCATGGTGCCTACTTAAACAACAGTGAGACAGTGGGGCTCAGAGAGGGAAAGGGTCTTATGAGAGCTGGCCAGCTAGTAGGAGGTGAAATTAGGACTCGTACTCAGGGCCCCCAGGCTCCAGAGTCGGCTCCTACCCACCAGATGTAGTTTGGGCAAGAGGGCAGCTCCCCGGGGAAGCGAGGCCCTGCCTCCTTCACACCACCCTGCGGGCTGTGGCCATTCACAGCAGAGCTCTCTCCACCCCCTCCCTTCTCGGTCCAGCGGGAGTCCCAGGAGGTGGCTGCCGTGTCCAGCTGGGCCGAGATCCACACGGCAGCCCGGCTGCTGCTAGTGCCACCTGAGCGCCTGGAGGCCGCTGTCACCAGGAGGGTCATGGTGAGCGCTGGGCTCCTCAGGGGGCGGGGCCGCCCCACCCGGCAGGCTTGGCGTGGGCCCACATGGGCCTCAGGCCTGTTGTTCCACCTGTGCCTACCTCCTCTGACCCCCAGGAGACACCCTATGGCTGGGTCTGTCGGTCTCTGCCGGTGGAAAGCGCCATCGATGCCAGGTGGCCCTGGGGGCAGGAGGGAGCCGTGGCCAGGCCTGGCACTGTGCCGCCCGGGCTCACTCACTGCGCCCACAGGGACGCCCTGGCCAAGGCGCTGTATTCACGGCTTTTTACCTGGCTTCTGATGAGGAGCAATGCGCAGCTGGCAGCACCCGGGGAGGGAGAGAGCATGGACACCATCACTGTCGTGGACGCCTACGGCTTTGAGGTCACCCCTTGGGGCAGGGCCCGGGACGGGATGCCCACCTCATCCTGATCATTTCTGGGGTCAGCACTCCCTGAGCGGGGGGGCACTCGTGAGCTCTTGCCTGCCTAGCACGAGACCCCACACACTCCACGGGTGTAGCCTTTCTGCCCCACTCTGTCCAGCCCTGACATCGCCTCTGGAGAGTTCTGTCCTGGTTGGCCTTGCAGAGTCTCACAGGAGCCTCTAAGCAGCGGAAGACAGGCCCAAGGATGGATCAGCCCACAGCCTCCCCTCCCATGCCCCAAGATGAGCAGGAAAGGGGACAGTCCCCTAAATGGCCCTGAGTTTTCATAAGTACTTCACCCCTTTCTAGAAGATCTGGCTTCCTCAGGGCAGGGAGGAGGGGGCTTGAGCAAGAGAAGGTGGCCTTCACCCTCATTCCCAGACGGGCACTGTTCACTGCCCCCTGCTCTCTCCTCTCCAGCATGCCCTTGGCGACTATGCCGTCTCCAAGGGGTGGGGGGGATGACTGTGGCAAGTGTGTGGGCGCACGTGTGCGCTCTGTGTGTGTTGTAGAGCGTGTCACAGCTCTCTGCACAAAGCCCCATGGAGTGCGGGCTGTGCAGGTGGATGCAGAGGAAGGAACCTGTAATTGCTACAGGAGGAATGCTGGAAGGCTTCTCAGAGGCAGTGTCCTGGAGCCCTGCTTAGGAGGATGTGGGATTCCTGTAGCCAGCAGGCTACTAGGTCATAGGAGGAGGTGCCTTTCAGACCACAGGATGGCTGTGACCAGAGGCCTGAAGGCTCACAGTCGTGCAGAGGGAGGGGTGTGGGCTGGGGCCTTTGGACTTGACCCGGTGGGCTGCCGCATCAGCCTCAGGACACCACTCCTCCCCTTGTTGTGGGAGGGGAATGAAGGACACCCGGCCAGTGTGCAACCCCCCCACACCTGCCCCGGGCCCGCCCTCTGTGGGTGCCCATGTCGCTGCCCCTGTGCCCCCAGGCCCTGCGGGTGAACGGCCTGGAGCAGCTGTGCGATAACCTTGCCAGTGAGCGCCTGCAGCTCTTTTCCAGCCAGATGCTGCGGGCGCAGGAGGAGGTAAGAGGCGCTGCGCCTGGCGGTGGACGGGGGTACCCAGGCCTTCCAGAGCCGGGGCCATCCCTGGGAAACAGAGGGCGCTGAACCGAGAGCTCGGCCCCACCGTCTTAGCCCTTCTGGGCCTCATTTTACTCACCTGGACGATGGCGGGGGCCCTGCCTGCTCTGGCTCCAGTGAGCGCCCCAGCGAACATGGTCGTGCTCTGTAACTGGCCCCATGCGGGCTGTTCCCAGGAGGCCTGTCGGCGAGAACGACTGCCCTGGGTGCCCGTTCCCCAGCCTGTGCAGGACACCTGTCTAGACCTCCTCATAGACCAGCCCCACAGCCTCCTGAGTATCCTGGATGCCCAGATGTGGCTGTCCCAGGTGAGCCCTGAGTGGTGGGGGCCCTGGTGGCCAGGCCAGGGCCAGCAGGCCCTCTGAGAGGAGCCACAGGTGATGGGGGCCGGAAACCCTGCCCATAGCCCTCTCAGCACAGCTTGGGTTCAAATCCTGTCTCTGGGTGATCCTGACCTCTCGGGGGTTCCTCATGTCCTTTCTGCGAAAGGGGCAGGGTTCTAGGGGTGCCTCAGGCCTCCAGCTAGTAGGGAGTAAGCCTCAGGGCCATGGTACTCCCCCCCCCCATTCCACAAATACTTATTGATGACCCCGGAGGGACGCACAGTCTGGGCAGGGGAACATCATGTGCTAAGGCCTGAGGGAAGCTCGTCCCTCTTATCAGGCCACGGACCACACCTTCCTCCAGAAGTGTCACTATCATCATGGCAACCACCCCTGCTACACCAAGCCCCAGCTGCCCCTTCCTATCTTCACCGTGAGGCATTACGCCGGCACCGTCACCTACCAGGTATTGGGGTAAATCAGGGACAGACTCCTGGGTGAATCAGTGAGGATGATATGGCCTGGGGTGGGGGGGTCCCCTCCCCAGAGGTGAGTCACCTGACAGCTCAGAGGAGTAGGTGAGGGGAGGCCCCTCCCAGGGCTGTAGGTTTCTACCTACGCCCTTGGCCCTACACAGTTCTGAGCGTGATTTAATGACTTCTGGCTGAGCACCATGGGGAAGAGGGAGGTGAGACTGGGAGCCTCAAGACTGGGAGGAAAGGATCATGTGTGTGGGGCGTGGGACCTGACTCTGATAACCTCGGCTGTCTGCCTCTCCTCCTGAGCCTTCGTTTTCCCATCTGTAAAATGGGAGTCTGTCCTGTAACACTGTTGTGAGGATTAAATACAGTAATGGGGAAGTGGTCAGGCAGGTGCCTGGAGCATAGTAGGTGCTCACTGGAGGGACTTTTGCCTTTGCCCCTTCTGAGTTTCATGGTGACAGCACACCTCCCCAGGAGGAGAACTGCTGAGGGGAGGGGGCCTGGTATAAAGGGTAGGACCATATGACTAGTTTGAGGTAGGGCAAATCCAGTAAGGCTTCCTGGAGGAGGTGACTGCTTTGTTTGTAGAAGAGGACACAAATCACCCAGAAGTTACCCAAACAAGAAACCCCAGGGACGTATATCAATTATACCTCTGCTCCTCCCCCCAAAAAACCCGATCACATATTAAAAAAAAAAAAAACCCACACAAGGAGATTGAATAAAGAAAACCACCACAAAACTACATTGAAGCTCACAAAAGAAAACATTTTTAAAAGATTTTATTTATTTATTTGGGAGAAAGAGAGAGAGAGAGCATGAGCTGGTGGGAGGGGCAGAGGGAGAGGGAGAGAAGCAGACTCCCCTCTGAGCAGGGAGCCCAATGCGGGCTTGATCCCAGGACCTTGGGACCATGACCTGAGCCAAAGGCAGATGCTTAACGACTGAGCCACCCAGGAGCCCCTACACCCAACGTGGGGCTGGAACTCATCACCCTGAGATCAAGAGTCACATGTGTCCCCCTGACTGAGCCAGCCAGATGCCCCACGAAAGTTTGAATTTTGATGAAATCGCTTTTATTTTTTCTTTTCTTGCCTATGCTTTTGGTGTTCTAGTCAGGAAATCGTTGCCAAGTCCAATGTAATGAAGCTTTCTTCCTACATTTTCTGCTAAGAGTTTTAGGGTTCCAGGCTTTAAATCTAGGTCTTTGATCCATTCATTTTGGGTTAATTTTTATATCTGATATAAGAGTCCAACTTCATTTGCAGGGGGATTTCCAGTTTTCCCAAAGCCGTTGATTGAGGAGACAAAGGTGGCCCTTTGTTTAGCCCAGTGGGGAGAGGCTGGATTATTTGACAAAGGGACCAGGCTCCACCCCAGCCTTCTCTCTTTGGCTCCCCCTCCACTCCCCACGTTGTCTCCTGCAGGTTCACAGATTTATAAACAGAAACCGGGATCATCTTGACCCTGCTGCGGTGGAAATGCTTGCCCAGAGCCAGCTCCAGGTGCCCCTGCCAGCCCTCTCTGAGCCCCCACCCCTCCACAGTGTATCCCCCCTGGACACTCTTGCCCCAAGGGGAAGCCCCTGCCCCTTGGACCATGGGCTGAGCCTTCCGGGATCTGGGTGCTGTGGACTGGCCCACCCTGGCTCCCCGGGGTTGGGGACACAGGCCAGGCTAAGGACACGCCTGGGAAGCAAGCCAGCTCAGCCTCCTCTCACCCCACAGCTGGTGGGCAGCCTGTTCCAGGAAGTAGAGTGCCAGTCGAGAGCTGGGCCACGTAAACCCACACTGGCCTCTCGCTTCCAGTGTTCCCTGGAGGATCTCCTAACCCTGCTGGGCAGGTGAGAACAGTGCCCCCCATACAAGACCCCAGGGACTCGGGGGCTGGTCTGGGCCCACACGACCCCTCTTCCTTCCATCAGGAGCCATGTCTATTTCATTCAGTGCCTCAGCCCCAACCCGGGAAAGGTGAGCTCCCTCCCTCCACCACCTGGCCCTGGAGCCTTCCCATCCACCTGCCCTGCCCTGCTCAGCAGCCCCCTGAACCCCCACAGCTTTAAGCGCCCCCCCCACTCCAGCTCTCACGGGCTCTGTTCCATGGCCACAGCTTCCAGGCCTCTTTGATGTGGGACATGTGACAGAGCAGCTGTACCAGGCAGGCATCCTGGAGGCAGTGTGTACCCGCAGTGCCAACTTCCCTGTGCGTGTGCCCTTCCAGGCCTTCCTGGCCAGGTAGGGTCCAGGATGGAGGCAGCCGAGGGCCTGGGCACCTCAGGCTGGGACCCACAAGGGCGGCCCCTGGAGTGGCTGGCAGACCTAGGGTTCCTTCAGGGTGGAGGTGGACCCACTTTCCTCCAGACCCTAGGCCTGGCCTCCACCCCGCCTCCTTTCACTGCTCTCTCTCCTCTCCCTCCGTCCCTCTCTCCTTCCCTATTCATTATCCCCCTCCCCGCCCTTGCCTCCACCTGCCCCTCACATTCAGCAAAACCCTGCTGGGTGCTAGCACATAGTAGGTGCGTTGCAGATCGTGGTTGAATGACTTAGGGGCTGGGGGCTCGAACAAGCGTGGAGTGAGGTCCTCGTTGTGCTTATTCCGACCTCAGCTTCTCCCTCCTCGGGGCAGGTTCCGGGCCCTTGAGACAGAGGGGCAGGGAGAGTCCTCTGACCGAGAGAGGTGTGGCGCCATCCTGAGTCAGGTGCTGGGGGCCAAGTCCCCCCTCTGTCACCTCGGAGCCACCCAGGTGCGTGTGTGTACAGAGAGGCAGGCGTGGCCAGGAAGGCAGAGGAATGTTCAGGGACAAACTCGGGAGGGGGTTTCCTTCTGGGCGGTGATGGAGTGGGCCTGGGTGGCAGGGGTCCAGGCTCCCCACAAGAATCAGTTGTCCTGCTGGAAGCAAAGAGGCTGAGGCCTCAGGAGAAGGGCAGGGTGGGCCTCGGCCCCCCACCCCGGGCACCCTCTCCTCTGCCCCCAGGTCCTGCTGCAGGAGCCGGGCTGGCAGCAGCTGGAGCAGCACTGGGCCCAGCGACATTCCCAGGCCCTGCTCACCCTGCACCGCAGCCTGCGTGCCTGCATCTCCCGCCAGGGCCTCGGCCGCCTCCTCTTGCCGCGGATGCAGGCTCGCATACGAGGGTTCCAGGCCAGGTCTGCAGGGGTGGGGTGACACTGGGGGCTTCTCCAGGTCATGGGGCAGGGTGTGGGAGGGGTAGGGCCTCCAGGAAAGTCTGTCTGCCCCAGGGCCATCCTGTCAGCATTTCCATGCAACCTCTGCTTGAATACCCCGAGTGACAGAAAGCTCACTATCTGCTGAGGCCAGCTGAACCTGAGTGTTTTCTAGTCGTTCTCCACTCTGCCCCAAGAATGACCTTTTAAAGGCATGAATCAGGCTGTGTGAGGCCCTGCCCACCTCTCCAGCCTCTAGGCCAGATTTTTCTACTCCAGGCTCTTTGGACTTCTTGGTCCTATAACACTTCCCTCCCCCTTCTCACATAATTAACTGCCATTCACCTTCACAGCCAAATGTGAATGTCTGTGCTCATTCACCCAGCAGCTGTTGGTTGACCTTGTCCATTACCCTGGGCCCAGCTGGTGACCCCGGGGATGGAGGCAGTCATGGTGCCCCCCGGGTGCACCGGGGAATCAGGCGCAGACTGTAAACCAGCCACCGGTCACCCCTAAGGTTGTGGCAAAGTGCAGAGAACAAAGTAAGGCAGTGCCACGGACCCCAGGGTAGCCTTCTGAGACAGGGCACCCATCACTGCTCTCTGTTTCCAAAACGTCCTCACCAGCAGCAACTCCTGCTCGCCTCCCTCCAGCCTCCAGGAACCTCCCTCCGCTTCCTGTCTCTATGAATTTGCCTATTCCCAATACTCCATGTAAGCTGGCTCGCGCAGTGTTTCCTTTTACAACCGGCTCGCCGCACCGAGTGGAGTGCGTGCGGGGTTCATGCCTGGGGTGACAGGTGGCAGGACTTGGCTTCTTCTTGCCCCTGGGTGCGCAGACCACACCTTGTGTCTCACTCACCCGTCAGCGGTATTGGGACCGTTTCTACTTGCTGGTGCTTGTGAGTAAGGCTGCTGGGAACACGAGTGTCGCAGTGTTGGTTCAAGTCCCTGCTTCCAGTTCTTTGGGGTCTCTACCTAGGAGTGGAATCGCTGGTCTGTGTTTCGTTTTTTCGAGGAGTTATGCTCCCACCAACATGTGTCAGCGTTCCAGTTTCTCTACAGCGTCACTGATACTTATTTTCCACTTTTTAAAAAAATTTTTATTTATTCATTCGAGAGAGAAAGAGAGAGAGCACACAAGTGCGGGGAGCGGCAGAGGGAGAAGCAGGCTCCCTGCTGAGCAAGGAGTCCAATGCAGGGCTCGATCCCAGGACCCCGAGACTGACTGAGCCACCCCCGCGCCCTCATTTTCCACTTTTTAGATGGTAGCCATCCTAGCGGGCACGCAGCCGTACCTCACTGTGGCTTTGATTTGCTTTTCTCTGCTGACCAATGAGGTGGAGCATCTTCTCCCGTGTTTCTTGGCCAGCTGTGTGTCTTCTTGGAGAGATGTCTAGTCAAGTACTCGGTCTGCCTTTTGTTTGTGTCGTTTGTCTTGTTATTGAGCAGTGGGGTTTCTTTATAAATCCTGGATATCAAGCTCTTATCAAATACGTACTTTGCAGGTGTTCTCCCGTTCTGTGGGTTGTCTTTTGATGCTCTTCATGCTGTCTTTGATGCACAAAAGCTGTACATTTTTTATTTTTTTAAAGATTTTATTTATTTATGTGACAGAGAGACAGCCAGCAAGAGAGGGAACACAGCAGGGAGGGGGAGAGGGAAAGGAAGAAGCAGGCTCCCAGCGGAAGAGCCCGATGTGGTACTTGATCCCGGAATGCCGGGATCACGCCCTGAGCCGAAGGCAGACGCTTAACGACTGCGCTACCCAGTCACGCCTGTACATTTTTTTTTAAATAAACTCTACCCCCAACTTGGGGCTTGAACTCACGACCCTAAGATGCTCGACTGACTGAGCCAGCCGCTGCCTCAAAGCTGTGCACTTATTTTTTAATTTTAATCCTGCTCGGGCCTCCTTCACTGCAGAATCTGGTCTTTCTTACGCCCGGACAGGTCTCAAAGACATGATCTCTTCTGTGATCTCTTCTTAGATTTCCAGTGGTAGCATTTTTTCATTTTTAGAAATTCTGCTTCTTAAATAAAAATACACCAGACTCTTCTCAACATGTCGGTTGATTCATTTCATCTGGTGCTGGGGCAGGGGTTACAGGGATCCTCACTTTGCTGATGAGGACAATAAAGCCCAGAGGCGAAGGGACTTACCCACAGCCGCACTGGCTGAACGGGTGGGAAACGAGCCCGATGGTCGCTCTGCTGCCCTAAGGCCGGAATCCCGGGCGGCCCAACGCCTTCTCAGTTTACTTGTTCTTTCAAGGCTTCCTATCCTTTTCCTGTGGCTTCTATTAAGCACCTAGGGGTCGTCAGCCTGGGGTCCGTGTCTAGGTTCATGTCTCGGCTTGGAGGGTTCAGGGACTGGGCCTCCAAGCTTTTTTTTTTTTTTTTTAAGATTTTATTTATTCATTTGACAGAGAGGAGAGAGACACCCAGTGAGAGAGGGAACACAAGCAGGGGGAGTGGGAGAGGAAGAAGCAGGCTCATAGCAGAGGAGCCTGATGTGGGGCTCGATCCCAGAACGCCGGGATCACGCCCTGAGTCAAAGGCAGACGCTTAACGACTGAGCCACCCAGGCACCCCTGGGCCTCTAAGCTTGAACTCCTCCCCAACCCTCTTCCCGGCCTCCAGGAAGCGTTACCTCCGGCATCGGGCTGCTCTGGGACAGCTGAACACCGTCCTGCTGGCGGCCCGGCCCCTGCTCCAGGGGCGGAGGCGACAGAGATTGCAGGTGAGTGTCTGGGTGGGGCTGCTGCCCCCGGCAGCTCAGGGCAGAGAAGTCAGGCAGCCTTGCTGACCAAGTTGGCCAGACCGCAGCCAAGTCCACTCCTGGCCCAAGCTCACAAGGACCAAGGGCTGAGACCACAGCTGATCCAGCTCTTCCCATTTCCCGCCGCCTGGCCAGGGGAGGCTGGGGCCTCCGGGAGGTCACTTGCTTCATCCCTGCCCACCCGCCAGAGTCTGACTCTCCCCTGCCTGCCTGGGGTGCCTTCCCATCCCCTCCAGACCTTCCTCAGGGCCGGCCTGCTTTCCTCTTTTGCCTGATGACTCCAATGTGAGGGCTATAAAGCAATTCAAAGGTCAGTGCCCACATACTTCTCCCCACTGTGGCCCCTCCTGGCCTGGACTTTGTCCCCGGCGACCATTTCTTCCTGCCTCCTCCCCAGCGCCCTGGCAGACGGGCAGCTAAGGCTGGTGAGGGTGCCGAAGTGCTGGCGGCAGGCTGCCGGCCCCTCTGGGTCTGGGCTAGTTTCTCGGCTGGGGCGCGGGGGGCAGGAGGGGGGCAGCTGAACCGCTGAGGTGGGGAGGAGCTGCCGGAGGCTCACGGAGACTCGTCAGCGGGGTACCAGCTCCTCTCGCATCTCCCCCAGCAGCTTGGGCATCGGCGTGGCCAGCACAGCCGCACAGCCTCCAAGACAGTGCCAAGCATGGTAGGTGGCCTGGAAGCTCGAGGGTGTCCACTGGATTATGAGCCTCCTGAAACTGGCATGGGTGCAGGAGCGTGTGGGTTCCTGGGTGTGCATCCCTTGGGCCCCCCAAGAAGAGGCCTGGGCCACCCTCGGTCTCCCTCTGAGGGCTCTTGGGGTCCTGTTTGTGTCCGGGATCAGAATCCTTGGTCTTTGGAGAAGTTTATGGTCCTGGGGGTGAGGAGGGACACTGGGTCCCTGTACCCCGTCCTTTAGTACTTGGTTGATGGCTCCTCTCTGCCAGGACCTGGGGCACTTGGAGATCCCGGCCGAGGTGGCCGTCATGCTGAAAACAGCAGAAGGTGAGTTTTAGTTCGTGTCCCTCTTACCATGACCCCTCCCCTCTCCAGTCTCTCCGCTGTGCCGTGGGTCTGTCCCCGTGGTCTCTCCCTATGATGCTCGGGGCTCCCCTGAGCTCCCTCTGTCCCAGGGCTGGGGGCGGGTGAGGAGCGGTGGAGGCGGCCCTCAGCCAGCTGCCTTACCCTGGGCTTTCTGGGCTGCCTCTCGCGCTGTCCCCAGGCCATTACCAAGCCTTGGCTGGGAGCATCACAGAGTCCATGCCCCCTGAGATTCCCGCCCGGACCAGCCTGACCCTCCCCCCCGACATCGACCAGTTCCCGTTCTCCAGCTTCATCTCCACTAACTTTCAGGTGGGCCCCCAGACCTCGGCTCCTCCTGGCACACTTCCACGGCTCCCCCAGATACTAGCCCTGCCAGGCAGGAGCTGTGCCCGTTCCTTCTTCCCATGCCGCCTGTCCTCTCCTGTCATGGGGGTCATGGGTGCAGCCACACTGCTTGGAGAATAACCACTGAATCCACACGTCTCCCTCTGGAGAGCAACTTAGATCCCTGATGCCGCGCCTTGGTTACACCTGTGGCGTCGCCCTGCCGTTGAAGTCGTGTCATTAGCGTGTGTGTGACAATAAGGCAGACGTCCAGGCTGCAGTGTTGGATAGAAAAGCAGGATTCCAAACTGGACATCGAGTAGGATCCCAGTTTTGTTAAAAACAACAGTAGGCGTGGGAGGGTGATGTATGTATCTGTGCGTAGAAAGCAAGACTGGAAAGAGAGGCTAACATGTCAGCCGTGGTCATGACTGGCAGGGAAGTGGTAATGGTTTTTTATTCTTTATCCTTTTGCATATTTTCTGAGTTTTCTGCATGCACGGGCATAAATTTTATAAGCAGAAAGAGCCACTGAGATGCATGTCTAAGGCGGTTTTCCGCGCCAGCCCCGCTCCATCTCCCGTGGGCTCCGCTAGGACTGTCTCCCGCAGGTCAGTGCAGGCCACCCCCTGCTCAGGCACTGTCCCCCTCCTCCTTGCAGGAGCCAGCCCTGCCCAGCCCCGGGCAGCCGCTGGCCAAGCCCCTGACCTGGCTGGATGGTGAGAACCCTCAGCATGCCCTGGATATCAACAAGGTGGTGAGTGACACGTCGGGGAGGGGACAGGGTGGGCTGGACCCTGGCTCCTGGGTGCTGGCCGAGCGTCAGGGGAGCCCTGCATGTCCTGCCCTCTACAGATGCTGCGGCTCCTGGGGGATGTGTCCCTGCCCCCCTGGCAGGAGCAGAGCATGGGCGAATACCTGGTGCGACAGGGCCAGCGCCGGCCAGGGCTGCGGGATGAGATCTTCAGCCAGCTGGTGGCCCAGATCTGGCACAACCCGGATGAGCAGAAGAGCCAGCGCAGCTGGGCCCTCATGGCCATCCTGCTCAGTGCCTTTCCCCCCATGCCCACCCTACAGAAGCCACTGCTGAAGTAAGGGGCCTGCCCTGCGGGGCCCGGTGAGTGCGGTCGGTGGACTGCCCACCCCCACAGCCGCCCTGTGCTGTCCCCACAGGTTTGTGTCTGACCAGGCCCCCAGAGGCATGGCAGCACTGTGCCAGCACAAGCTGCTGGGGGCGCTGGAGCAGACGCATCTGGCCCCTGGGATGGCACGGGCCCACCCCCCCACCCAGCTCGAGTGGACAGCCGGATGGCGGCGGGGCCGCATGGCTCTGGACGTCTTTACCTTCAATGGTGATGCTCACTTTCTGCTCTGGCCTCCCCAGGCCTACAGTGGAGCCAGCCCTGCCTCCTCACCCTCCCTGGGCCCCCTTCCCGCCTCAGCCCTCCAGCTGCACCCCCCAGGACCCTGATCACAGGGTCCTGTCCTGCTGTCCTTCTCTCCTGCTCCCGGAACCCCCATGGGGACAGCAGGCCCCTCCCGTCGGAAGGACCTGCAGCCCCTCACCCCAGCCCCCACCCCTGTCCCTGCAGAGGAGTGCTACTCAGCCGAGGTGGAGTCCTGGACCACAGGGGAGCAGCTCGCCGGGTGGATTCTGCACAACAGGTACGGGGCTGGGGGTGAGGAGTGTGGCCAACTCAGACCGCTGTCCCATCCTCATCCTCCCCGCCCGCTGTCCTGTCAGGGGCCTCCCGCAAGCCCAGGGCCAGAGCCTGCTCCTCGAGGGCGTTGGCAGAGTGGGGTGAGAAGGGATAAGTGGGCAGGAGCCAGACAGTAGGTTCAAGACAGGGAGCAAGAGTAGAGGTTCTGTCTGGGGTCTGGATTCTAATGGAACAGGTCAATAGATAAATGAGCCGATGTGGAAGCAGAAGGTTGTGAGGCGCGAATAAAGGAGAACTGTCCAAGGAAACCAGTTCATCACCCAGGTCCTGCCCCTCCCCCAGATGCCTCCCCTTGGCCCGCCCTCAGGTCCTTGCCCCTCGAGGTGGTAGTCTTCCTGGCTGACCAGTCCCATGGCGCCCCCTCTGTCCCTCCCAGAGGCCTGGAGCTGCCCCCCCGTGGCTGGTCCGTGTCACTGCACTCTGGGGACTCCTGGCAGGATTTGCTCGGCGGTGACTTCGTGCTGGACCTCATCAGCCAGACTGAGGACCTGGGGGACCCAGTCAGTCCCCACAGCTACCCCATTGCCCCCCATGGCTTGTAGGTGCCGCCCCAGCACCCCTGTCCCAGCCTGTTTCTGTCCCTGTTCTGTCATAGGTGACTCCCTTAGCCACCCTCTGACACCCCGGGATTCGCAGGACCTATTACAGGCCCAGCACCCCACACACACACACACCTCACCTTCTCCCACCCCGTGGGATGACCCCCCACATCAGTTTCTATTCTTGCCTCAGCCCGGACGCCACCCCCATCTAAGGCACCCCCTTAGTTGGGCCCCCTGTCTCCTGCAGTGCCGAGGACATCCCCCCTGCCCCGGGGATCCAGGCCCCCTCACTGCTCCCAGGTCCACCTCCAGGGCCAGCCCCAGAACTGCCCAGCAGGAGCCAGTCAGGTAAGGCCGGAATGGGCACAGTGAGGTTTGCTGTGCAATGGGAACGGGGGTGCAGGATGTCCCACACCCCAGGGTGACACTAACCCTCCGGCCCCGCAGGGGACTCTCGGACCTCAGGGAACCTGGATGGCTTCCTGGACCACCTCTTCCAGCCAGTCCTCTCCCCGGGCGACAGCGTGAGTGTTCTGCACACACACCCGACCCATCCCTGCTCCTACCCCACTGGGGCCTCCGCTGCCTCTCCCGTCTCTCCCAGGGCTCCAGTTCTGACCCTGTGGCCTTTGTCTCTTCAGGATCTGGAGCAAGGTTGGGCTCTGAGCAGCCGCATGAAGGGAGGGGGCTCCATTGGGCCCATGCAGCAAGGCAGTTACCCCATGGGTGAGTGCAGGGCCGAGCATCCAGCCAGGGTCTTCCCAGCGGCACAGGCAAGCATGGGCCTGGGAACCCCAGGCAACTGGGGTCAGAGCTCCTGCCAGCACCCTGGTGGCCCTTCCTCTTCTTGTTGCCTGGGGCTGGAGGGAGGGGGTCTGTGGACCCGGATAAGGATCGATCTGGGAAGGCCCTGTTGCCTCAGTTTACCCAGGGATGATGCAGATGCCCGGATACCAGCCAGCCATGATGCCTGCCCCCATGCCCATGATGCCAGCGATGGGTGCGGTCCCTGCCATGCCAGGTAAGGCTGGGTGGCAGGTCCCTTCTCAGGAACTGGAGGAAGGAAGGTCCTACCAGGGGCCCAGCAGGTGCAGTGGGCAGAGGGCCCCGTGCAAGCTTGGCACTCGTATGCCCCCTACAGCCATGGTGATGCCGCCGCAGCCACAGCCGCAGGCCCTGCTGCCCAGCGTGGACCCGAGGCAGCTGGCAGCCCAGCAGCAGAACTTCATCAACCAGCAGGCGCTCCTCCTGGTGAGGGTGGGCAGGGCCCTCAGGGTGCCTCGTGGGGACACGGCTGCGGGACAGAGCCGGACCAGCTCTTATTGGGCCCGCTGCCCCTCCCCCCTCAGGCCCAGCAGATGACCGCCCAGGCCATGACCCTGTCACTGGAGCAGCAGACACAGCAGCGCCAGCGCCAGGCTCAGCCTCGGGCCCAGGCCTCTGGAGCCGCTTCCCCGACCTCACCCCCAGCTGTCGCCCCCAAGCCCAAGAAGCCCCTGGCCCCGCGGGAGGAACCGGAGCGAGAGCCCGAATCGGTGGGTGCCTGTGCGAGGGCGAGGAGCTGAGGCCGGGCAGGGGGCAGGGGGCAGAGTCTGGGATGGAGACGGCAGGCTCCAGGACTTCCTGGCCGGGAGACCCCGCAGGAGCAGGAAGCTGAGGAAAAGATGCCTCGGGCCCTAGCCCAGGGACGGTGCAGGGCAGGGGCGGCGCTGGGAGAGGGCGACTTGGCTGGTAGGGCTGCTCCTTCACCTCCCATTCCCGCCCACAGGAGACCTCACAGGAGGCCCGAGAGAAGGCCCCGCGGCCCATGAGCTTCCAGCAGAAACAGGACTATTTCCAGAAGATGGGTGAGGGTGCTTGGGGTGGCCGGCCCGTGCGGAAACCCGGCCACGACCTCGGTCTGGCCGGGGCCCGTGGGGCACGCTCTCCTGCCCCGGGTCGATGTAGCCCGTCTAGGAGCCTGATGGGTGTGCCAGGGAGAGTAATCGGGGCATCTGGGGCACTTACAGGGCAGCAGCAGATCAAGGTGAAGACGGTGAAGCCCCCACCCAAGGTGCAGATCCCCCAGGAGGAGGAGCGGGAAGAGGACACACCACGAGCAGGTGGTGGGGACGTGGGGGGAAGGCCTGGCCCTGTGGGTCTGGACGGGGCCTCACGCGTTTCTTCTCCTCTGGTCAGTGCCTCCCCCCCCACCTCCGCTCACAGTGAAGAAGCCACCGACACAAGGTAGAGCCAAAGCTGCACGAGAGGCTGAGGCTGAGCCGGTGGCCCGGGAGGTGGGGCCTGGTGGTGCCCCCGAGCCAGCCCCCCGACAGCGCGCAGAGCCGAGCAGGGAGATCCGCAACATCATCCGCATGTACCAGAGCCGCCCGGGCCCCGTGCCCATGCCCGTGCAGCCGTCCAGGTGGGCCTCGGGGCGAACAGGGCTGCCCCTCCCTGGGGAGTCACCCTGTGGACGTAGGACCTCTTCCTTCTCTCAGGAAGCCCCTGAAAAGTTTCATGAAGAAAAACAACCCTAAGGACGAGGCTCTGGCTAAGCTGGGGATCGGCGGTGCCCACATACCCGCATCGGTGAGGCCCCCTCCCGTCCGGGGCATGGCTTCTCACCTCGAGTCCGAGGCTCTCTGTTGTAAATCTGGCCTCACCCCTATTCTTCTGTCTCCCCAGATGCCATCCCCCAGCCCAGGGAAGGGCCCCCCACCAGCTGTGGCCCCTCGACCCAAGGTCCCCCCACAGCCTGGGCCCTCCAGCTCCATCAAGGAGAACCGGGGTCTCTCTGGCCAGACTCCGCCCGCGGCCCAGGCACCCTCGCCTCCACCAGCACCCCCTCTGCCTCTGCCTGAGGAACCAGGGGCCCCTTCAACTGGGCCCCGCGGTAAGGAACCTTCTGTCCCTCTGTGGGCTTCGTGGGGGTGGGGCAGGGTTCCCAGAAGCCTCTCAGTGCTCAAGTGAGGTCAGCTGCTCAGGTGCTCGGGGCTCCGGACTTTGGAGCCATGGGCGAGGAGCCCCGGCTTCTGTGTTCCCGTCCAGGGCAGGGCCCGGGTGCCTCTGGGGCCCATGTGTCATGGAGGGACTGTCCCGGGGTATTGTCCTTGGTGCATCTTGGCAGCTCCCTCAGGAACTTAGTGGCCCTGCTGACGTGGTCAGGGACAGCAGGGAAGGTCAGGGCTGGAAATGGAGGCCCGAGAGGGGATGTGGGCAGGAGGGAGGCAGGGAAGGCGGAGCGGGCCGAGCCCTCGCAGGGCCCGAGGGCGGGGACGGTCTTCTGTCCCCGTGTCTCCGTCATTCTGGCTCTGGCAGCTCCTTGCCTGAAGCTCTGTGGCCCCTCCCTCTGCCAGGCTGGATGGCGCCCATGGAGGACCAGGGAGTGTCCACGCAGCTGCTCGTGCCCTCTGGCAGCGTGTGCTTCTCCTACGTCAACCCGCCCTGGAGGCTGTTCCTCCGCAAGGAGGTGGGCAAGGCCGGGGCACAGCCGGGCCTCTCTGCACGGGGGAGGGGCGGCAGGCTGTGGGTGGGACCCCACCATCTCCCCGCACACAAACACTGGGGGCTGCCTCCCCACGACCTGCCGCCTCAGGCCTGGTTTTCCTTCTGGGGCCCGGAGGCCGGTGGGAGCCAGGAGGTAGGTGGGGGGCCGAGAGGTAGGTGGGGGGCAGGGCCCCATTCCCATCGGTTCTCCTCTCCCCTGCTCACCTGCAGGTGTTCTACCCCCGGGAGAACTTCAGCCACCCCTACTGCCTCAGGCTCCTCTGTGAGCAGGTGAGAGCCGGGCCCACCTGCCGCTGCACGGACAGATGTGCGCACCTAGGCTGGTTCCCGCCAGGCGAGAGGCCTGAGTGCACTTAGAGGGCAGGTGCTGTGTGTCAAGCCCTGCCTTCCCTTACTGCGTCCTCACCACATTCCTGAGAGTAAGGGCCCTCATTGGCCTGCAGTGAGGATTCAGACTGCTGTGTATACTGTCCCCGAGCCAGACCCCCGCACGGAGCAGATGCTCCCTGAGGCCTGTTCCTTTGCCGCCCCTGGATGCTCCCAGGGTCCCACCCCTCCCCCCACCAGGTTCTGTTCCTTCAGGGAATTGATCTCAGCTGACCCTGGAACACCAGCAGGTGGTTGAGGGAGGGGAGCAGGAGCTCTGGATGGGGTTGGCCCTGAGCTCAGTGGCCCCACATCCCTCCCTGCTCCACCTGTGCCCACGAGGCTCTCCAGCTTTTCCTCCATGTGTGGCTGCTTCCATGGTGAGCTCTGGCACAGGGATCCGGAGGTGACCTCTTGGCTCTGCCCCCAGATCCTGAGGGACACCTTTGCCAAGTCCTGCATCCGGATCTCCCAGGATGAGCGGAGCAAAATGAAAGAGCTGCTGGGTACGGTCCAGGGACCCGGGAATCAGGGGGCTGAAGTGCTGGGACTAGGTCTGTCTGGAAAGAGGGGGCAAACTCTGGAGTCCCCCCTGTGAGGGAGCCCGAGGACGGTCTGGGGTCGTTTCTGCCCACAGGAGACCTGGAGGTGGGCCTGGACTCGCTTGATACCACCGAGGACAACGTCAAGAAGCGCATTGTGGTGGCCGCCAGGGACAACTGGGCCAATTACTTCTCCCGAATTTTCCCCGTCTCGGTCAGTGAGGCACCCCAGTCTGGATCCCAGCACGCTCAGCATGGGCCTTTGTCTCAGGGATGAGAACCGGGGCCAGAGTGGGCCCCAATGGAAGGACAAAGAGCAGCACTGGGCCTGGGTAGCCCTGGGGCGTCTTGGGTGGTGGTGGGGACCAGGAGCCTGTGACCTAGCCACCTTCCTTCCACACAGGGCGAGAGCAGCAGTGACGTGCAGCTGCTGGGCGTGTCCCACCGGGGGCTTAGACTGCTCAAGGTGACCAAAGGCCCCAGCTTCCACCCCAACCAGCTGAAGACACTGTGCTCGTACAGGTGAGGCTGGGCTGGGGCCTGGGCTGGGGCTGGCAGGGGTGAGACGGCTCTCAGCTCACGCCTCTGCCTGCACGCAGCTTTGCTGAGGTGCTGGGCGTGGAGTGCCGGGGCAGCTCCTCCCTGGAGTTGTCACTGAAGAGTGAGCAGTTGGTGTTGCACGCGGCCCGGGCCAGTGCCATCAAGGCCATGATTGAGCTGTTTCTGAGCGAGCTCAAGAAGGCAAGTGCAGGCCGGGCAGGGGGCTGGAGGGCAGCTGGGCTGGGGGCCCGGGTCTGGGGAAGGGGGTGCCTCTAGCCGTGCTGTATCTGGTCTGGCTGGGCTCCGGGCCGTCAGCCAAGCTCCTTCCAGCCACTGGGAGTGCGGCTGGGCATTCATTCAGGCCGGGTCCCTGGAACTCTGGAGTGCTGGGTGGGGAGTGAGGCCAATGGGGGGCAGGTGGGGTGGGTAGGGCTGGGGTGGCAGGCAGGCCGGCTGCCTTGCCTGCTCACCCTCCTGCCTGCAGGACTCCGGTTACGTCATTGCCCTGCGGAGCTACATCACCGACGACCACAGCCTCCTCAGCTTCCACCGTGGGGACCTCATCAAGCTGTTGCCAGTGGCCGCGCTGGAGCCCGGTATCCCTGGGGGCGAGCAGGGCGGCTGGCACGGGGAGGGCAGCACGTGGCAGAGCCTCGGAGGGGCAAAGGGGCCAGGTGGGTGAGGCGCTGTCCTTGGATGCCTTCCAGGCTGGCAGTTTGGCTCCACCGGGGGCCGTTCTGGACTCTTTCCTGCTGACACAGTTCAGCCAGCTGCTGCTCCAGACTTTTCCTTCTCGCCGGAGAAGAGTGGCCGGCGCAAGAGTCAGCTGCAGCAGAGAGAGCCAGGGCTGGCTCAGTGGGAGAGGGCAGCAGAGGTGAGGAAGACGGGAGAGGTGGAGGCGAAGCCTAACTAGGAGTCGAGGACGGAAAGGGCTCGATGGCCCCTGAGCGGCCAGGATCACCTGCCACCTGGAGGCTAGCGCTTGGTCTGATGCCGCCCCTCTACCCTCTCCTGATTTCTTGTCTCCCCATCAAGAGTGTGAGCCCCCTGCGGGCAGGGGCTGCACGGTGCACTCTGTGTCCCTCCAGCACTTAGCTAAGTGCTGCCTAGATGATGCTCAATAAAGGCCTCTGGACTTCCTGCTTCCGGTGGTACGCTCACTGCTGCTGCTGCCTGCTCCTCTTGGCCTGGGCTGGGCGGGGGGCTGGGCAGGGCCTCCGGACAGGCCAGTGGAACCTCAGGTGGCATGAGGTCTCCTGTGCTCCCAGCGCCATGCCCGCCCCCGGAGCCAGGCACACAGCGATGACTCTGTAGCCTACATCTCTCTGTCCACGGACTCCCACGACTACACCATGCAGGAATTTGCCCTGTACCACTTCCGGAAGCCCCAGACCTTGTGAGTGCCCTGGGCCCACCCTGCTGCCTGCCTGTCCTCGGTCTCCCTGAAGTGGGCCTCCCTGCTCAGAGGCACCAAGCCAGTGCTCTTAGCACCCTCCTGACACAACCTGATGGGGGCGGGGGGGGGCGAGCAAGCAGGGATGTCCTTCCTTCTGCCCCCTCAGGCTGGACCACACCGGTCGAGATGCTAAGGAGAAGGCCATGGCCAGCCTGGTGCAGTACACCAAGGTGAGGGGGCAGGTGGGGAAGAGTCGGGCCAGTGGACCTGCCCTCTGGCCCCCATGGACCCGAGCCACAGCCCAGTCTCTTTGGCCACAGGCTCCCATACAAGAGTCGCTCCTCAGGCTCAGCGAGGAGGATGCAAACACGCAGGCTGTGGAAAGCTTCCAGGGTGAGTGACCGTAGCATCCTGGGTCCCTATGTCTGTGGTGCCTCGGACCTAGGCACCAGGTCACCTTCTGTCCTTGTTTGTCAACTCAGGGAAGCTCACTGGTGGTTGCCGAGCCCCCATAGCCCTCACCTATTTGTACTCCCGAGGGGTGGTGGGTTGCGTGGAGTCTGGGCAGGAAGGCAGTGCTATTTCCCGCTGGCTACGTGCTGTAAGCAGCCACGTGTGCCCACGGAACCTCTCTGAGCCCTGTTTCCTCATCAGTAAAGCGGTGACTGTTCTGTGCCCTGCCTGGCTCACATGCATTTTTGGGAGCAAGGCATGAGATGACAGGAAAAGCCCTGTCTAGTGACAGCATGGGCCAGAGCCAGGCTCCCAACTCAGCTCGCCATGCTTCTCATCCTGCCTGCAGTTCTGATGCAGTTTATGGGGGACCAGTCTAAGCCCCGGGGCAAGGATGAGATGGAGCTCCTTTATGACCTGCTGAGGGTAAGCAAGAGCTTGTTCTGAAAGCTTTGGTGAGAATCCATGTGCCTTGAGGGTCTGTTCCTGTCCTCCTGCCTGGGCCTAAGTGGCTTCCCTTGGTCACTAGTCATTCAAATCATCCAAAAGTATTTATTGAGCACCTATTACATGCCCAGGGCATGAACCAAGCAGGCTCAGTCCCCACAAAGCTTACAATCTAGTGAGAGGAGACATCTGGTAAACCAGGACACAATGTGTCCAAGAGTAAAAGGTGCTGTGGAGAGTGATACAGCAGGGAAGGGGCTGCTATAATGCAGAGGCTGGGTGACAAGGCGACCCTGGAACAGATCTGAGGGAAGCTGGAGGGAGAGGTATGTGTGCATGCGGGCAAAGAGGGGCAGGGGCGACATTCCTGTTGAGGGTGAGATTTAACACCAGCAAGGCCAGCGTGGCTGGCGTGCCCAGTGAGACAAAACAGGGTGGAGGAGGCAGCTGGGGAGTCTCGGCAGGTCCAGGTCATGACAGGCCATCGTAGGCTACTGTTGGGACTCGGATTTCTCAAGAGAGATGGGCAGTCACTCAAGGGGGTTTGCAGAGGGACTGGCTTATATTTTCAGGGGGCGCTGGTCATTTGCCATCCCCTCCCACGGGGTAATAAGTGCCAGAGGTGGTTATTGCAATGATCACAGGTGAGGGATGGTGCGGGCCAGGCCCACAGGGAGCAGCAGAGGGGAGAAGCCTCAGAGCAACAGGATTTGCTATGAATTATCTGTGGGGTGTGATAGAGAGGGGCCCAGGCTGTCACAGAGGCCTTGCCCAGAGTAAAGACCGTCTTTGATATGGGGACCGAAGGGAGGAGCGGGTCTGGGTTGCTGCAGTAATCTGTTTTGGACATGGGAAGTACAAAGTCCAGACTTCCAAGTGGGGGGCCGGGGTTCAAGGGAGAAGTCTGAGCTGGAGGCGGCACTGGCAGTCAGCAAGTGGTTGGAATAGCTGAGATCATCAGGGCATGCAGACTGAGGCCCAAGGGCACCGCAGCCCCAGAGGTCAAGGAAATAAGGGGAGCCAGCATAGAAGACAGGGCTGAGCATAGCCCATATACAGATGAGGACAGTGATTGAGAGTGACCAGTTGGACACAAGCTGTGTCCAGGACGGAGAGGTGGCCCCGGCCGGGGCTGTTAGCAGGATTTCTCTGACTCCAGCTCTCATGCCACCCTATCCCCTGCTCTTCTGTCCCCACAGCTGTGCCGGGAGAAGGAGAACCTCAGGGATGAGATTTACTGCCAAGTCATCAAGCAGGTCACTGGACACCCTCAGCCGTGAGTATGCGGGGCGGTGGGGAGTGGCAGAGGGCAGCTGGGGCCAGAGCATGGTCTGGCCAGCCTAAAGCCCAGGCTCTCCACCGTGTAGGGAACACTGTGCTCGTGGCTGGAACTTCCTCAGCCTCCTGACAGGCTTCTTCCCCCCGTCAGCCACACTGATGCCCTATGTGGCCAAGTTTCTGCAGGATTCGGGCCCAAGCCAAGGTACCTATGGGAGGGACTTCCAGGCCGGGGTCGTGGCAGCTTGGGGAGGGGTTTGGAGATGCCTGTGACCCTAGCCTGCTTCCCCTCTGCAGAGCTGGCCCAGAGCAGCCAAGAGCACCTGCAGCGCACAGTCAAATATGGGGGGCGCCTGCGGCTGCCCTCCCCGGGTGAAACTCAGGCTCTTCTGGTACTGGGGGAGGGGGGCGGCAGTGGCGGGTACAGGAGGCTGGGTATTATGGGACTCCCTGGTATGGGACAGGGAGCTGGGGCCTCTGGCCACTGGTGGACTGACCCTACAACCTGCCTTGGCAGAAAGGGCAAGGAGTCCGCTCGCTTCTAATTCACCTGCCAGGGGGTATGGATTACAAAACCAATATCCGGACTTTCACGGTGAGCATGGGGCCAGTGAAGAGGGGCTGGGGAGAGACAGGAAAGCTGTGGCATCAGTTCTGCCCCCCCAGCCTCGCTCCCCCCATCACGCACGGCCCCGCTGACGTGCCCAGGTGGCGGCGGAAGTGCTGGAGGAGGTGTGTCAGCAAATGGGCATCATGGACCCCCAGGAGGTGCAGGAATTTGCCCTTTTCCTCATCAAAAGGGAAGGTGAGCCCCTCACTTGGGGAGGAAGGGGGAGCCAGCCTGGATTCCAGGAGGTGGCTTACCTGCTGGTTGTGTGCCCGTGAGTGGGGGAAGTTCCCAGGCTGGGGCTGGCAGGACGGCGGCCGGGGCTGGCCCTGGATGTCAGGGCAGGCTGTGGACCTGGGCTCCCCACCCAGGCGAGCTGGTGCGGCCCCTGTGGCCCCACGAGTACCTCAACAGCGTGTTGGATCAGGACATAAGCCTGCACAGCCGGCGGCTCAGCTGGGAGACCCCGCTGCACTTCGATAATCCCACCTACATCACCACCCACTACCTGCAGGTCCGCTGCCGCCCCCTCACCCCCCCAACCCCAGCGAGCTGGTGGCCTGACTCTGGGCTGCAGCTTGCAGAGGAACCCCTGCCTAGGTGGGGGACCTCCAAGCCTCCCTCCCTCACTGCTGTCCCCTCAGGTGCTGCGGGACTACCTACAGGGGAAGCTGTTGGTCAGCCCCAAGGCCAGCGCCCAACTCGCCAGGCTGGCCGCCCTGCAGCACCGCAGCAAGGCCCAAGAGGACCACCTGTTGGAGTGAGTGCTCCCATGGCCCCACACCTCCTGCCACCCCTGGTCCCTGCTGGTGTGGAGGCCCACCTCTCCTTCAGCCCCCCATCCCCCACCCAATCTTCCATTGTCAAGGCCACTTGACTTGGACCCCTCCTGGCCTTCACCTCATGGGCCTGGAGTCCTGGATGCTGTGTACACCTGACCTCTCACCCCAGCTTCTCATAGGCAGGGCCCATGCCTCCTTTGTAAGTCTGGATCCCCAATCTCACCCACAGTAGCCCCTGCTCATTTATTTAGCGCCTGCTGCATACCCAGCCTTGACTGACCAGCCTGTGTCCTAGGCGAGACCTGTGGACTTACTTGCCAAAGCCGGTGCAATCGCAAGTGAACATGTCCGCCATAAGGAACCTGACGGACCAGGAGCTGCGGCAGCTGCCAGTCTGCAGCCCCCAAGAAGCACAGATCAGCTTCCTCGGTGGGTCTGAGGCCCGGGGCTTGCAAGGGCCGAGGCAGGAGGCCCAGAAGGGAAGGGGTGGAGGGGCTGAGGAAGCTTCTCTACCTGCCCTGCCCCACTCATCCCACCTGGGGGGCAAGTCGGGCGGCTCCAAGGGCCCGAATGGCCAGCATGCCTACCCCGGCCCCTCCATTCCCAGAGGCCGTGAGTCAGCTGCCCCTCTTTGGCTACACGGTCTATGTGGTGCTGCGGGTGAGTCAACTGGCCCTGTCCAGACCCAGCCTCTTGGGACTGAACCGCCAGCATCTCATCCTCATGGACCCCTGCAGCCAGGTGGGCCGGGCTCCTGCCCCAGTGCTGGTCTGAGCACCCTTGAGCCATTCTCCCATCACCCATGGTGGCCTTTCCCGAGATAGGCCAAGCTCTGCTGTCTCTGCTTCCGCAGAAACGGTGCCACTCCATCACCCTCAAGGACCTGCACCGGCTCCACCTGCTGAGCCCCCTGGAGAGTAAGGGGCCCCCTGGCCTGGAACTCAACTATGGCTCTGCTGAAAGCCCCCAGACCATCTGGTTTGAGCTGCCGAAGGTGAGTGGCCGGGGCCTCTCACGACAGATACCCTGGCAAGGCAGGAGGGGCCTGACCCCAGGCCTGGCATGCCCAGAGCCTGGGCCCATGCTCATGCCGGGGGCTCGGGTGTGGTGCGGGCCAGGGCAGACTGGGGAGCCCTGTCCTCACATGCCTGTTCCCCGGGCAGGCCCAGGAGCTGAAGGACACCATCGCCTTCCTGCTGGACAGCAGCCTAGCTCCCAACTAGTGGCTGGCCTCACCCAAGAGGAATGGGGGAGGGGAGGAGATGAGGAAGGGGCCCCACCCAGATCCAAGTCTGACCGGGAAGGTCTCCCTTGGGTGCTGTCAGGCCATTTTGGTTTGGACTTCCCCATGTGGCTATTCTGGAACCTGCCGCAGCACAGCACTGCTGGCCCACATGGCGGCCACGAGGCAGGAGCTGCTACAGTGACATCAACTGAGATGGCCAGCAGCAGGACTCCCCCTGGGGGGCCTGGAGTGGGGGCTGCAGGAACTTGCTTGGGCATCTGATGCTGCCCAGGCTGGGGGCGGGAGCGGCGCACAGCTGGCCCCAGGCCCTGGCTCAACAGCACGAACCCAAGGCTGGGAGAAGCAAACGGTGAGGAAATAAAACTCCCAAGAGAAAAAGTCTGTGTCTGTGCGGCTGTGTGTCAAAACCAACAGGACTTTATTTCTCTGCTAAGTCTCTGTCCAGCCCGGCCTTCCTGACCAGGAGCTGAGCAGAGAGCAGGGCCTGGCTGCTGCCCTGCTCCCAAGTTCTGCTCCCGGGGCCAGGCTGGAGGCTGGCATTGCAAGGGAAAGGGGTAGTGGGCTAAGAACCCGAGGCCAGCAGGGTTCTTCCTGAGGCGGCCCAATGCCTCGGACAGGTGGCCTCTCCCTGGCCTACAATTTAAGTACGAGAGGGGAGGGACCACTCTTTCCTCCTGTTCCCTTGGCAGCAGCCACCCCACCCCCTTCTAATCTGAGGATCTGGTTCAGAAAACCCAGCCAAGAGAGGCAGGGAGGCTAGGAGGAAGACGACCTGAGACCCTGCAAGCAGAAAGTGGCTGGCCTCTGGCCTTTGGCCTTGATTTGGGAGGTGTCTGGGGCCATCTCCAAAGCGAGGTATGGTTGGGAGGTATGGACCCTGAGGAAAGACGGTGCCCCTGAGGGCTGCAGGCTTTCCACCTTCCCTGTTCCTGAGTGAGGCCCAGGCTGGCCCACAGTTGAGGCTGGGGGAGCACTCTGGCCCTAGCGGGCAGGAGCTGGTCATCTCTGTGGGTCACATAGGCCATGCCAGTCAGCTTCACTCTCACACCGGGCCCGACCGTGAAAAAACTGCTTGATGAAATTCTGGGCCTCTTCCTTCACTACAGATTTGGGAAGGGGGAACATGAGGGCCAGTCCCCTCCCCGCCACCAAGCCCCACAAACATCTAGCCTGGTAATTCGGGCACTCACCACTCCTTCCAGGAAAGGCCTTCTGAGTCAGCGAGTGAGAGAGGTGGCGGGCGAAGGCTTTAAACAATTCCTGGAGGCAGAGGGTGACAGGAGCAGAGAGCACGGCCCCTGCCCTGCCCCCCACAGTGGCCCTCAGCCATGACCCAAGGGCAAGGCAGACCCCAGGGAGGGAGGCAGCAACCTCAGGGCTGGCCTGCTTCTGGCCTGCTTTGTTCTCTGGCTCCACTCCCTGCCCCCACTGAACCCAGGCGTCCCAGGCCCAGGGGAGGGCAGAACCCACCCACCTACCCTACCTTGGATGCAAACTTGCCCTCCTTGTAGAAAGGAGTCAGGCATTTGACCACAACATTTGCAGCCTCCTTGAGGGAGATGCCAGGGGCTGGGAGAAGGCAGGAGTCTTGGGTTGTGGGGTTCAAGGTGCCCTGATTGCTGGCCGAGATGCTGTCCTTGGCCTCAGCTAAGATGGAGGCATTGGCTGAGAGGCGAGGCCTCTTCTGAGCCTGGTTCTCTGGGTTCTCCTGTGCAGGACCAGAGTGGAGAGTTACTCTTGGGCTCCCTATCACTGGCCCCTCCCCTCATTCTGGAAGACTGTGCCTCAGCATCTGCTGGCTCCCTCTAGCCTGTCCCGTCTATCCCTGGGATATAAAAAAAGATGATTTTCCCCAAACCCCTAATTCAGAGCGGAACAGATATCAGCCTGGTCTGCAGGCCTCCTCCCCTGTGGCCTGGTCCCTGTCAGTACCTGCTGGGGTCTGGCCCGCTTGCCCTCGTGTGTCTCCTTGGTGGGGGTGGGCTGGCTCTCAGGGGGCCCCTGGTCTCCGAGTGTGCAGGCTCTGGCCAGAGGGGAGAGCAGGCATGAGAACTCCAGCCACCAGCTGCACCCGCACCTCAGCTGGCCCAGCAGAGCGCACCCTAGGAACGGCCAGAGCTTCAGACGCCCAGTTAGCAAAGAGGATTCCAGAGAATTTCAGAACTATCAGGGCCCTTACCTTGACCTCTCCCTGGTGCACTCCTTGGTCTGGGGGGGCACAGCCAAACACCCCAGGGTTCCATCCTCCTCCCCTATGCACTTCTCTGGGGCTGCTGGGGGTCCCCGCACTCCCACACAGGAAGGGCCGGCACCTTCTGCCCCTGGGGCCGAGGTGAGGGGAGACGGGCTCTTGGCCCTTTGGCAGAAGCGGGCGATGTTCTGAGAATCCTTGAGGGCTGCGGCAGCTAGGAGCTGTTGCTTCTTGCTGGCCCGGGCCTTGGCACCGCCCTTGGAGGGGCTTTTCACCTTCTCAGGGGAAGACCCCCCACAATAAGCACTGCTTCCAGGGGCCTCTCCTCTGGGCCCAGGGAGGGGTTCACTGCAGTCGTCCCCCTGGAGGCCGAGGGGCTGGCTGGGGGCTTCCCGCTCAGATATCCGCACAGGCTGGGGGGCTTGCTCCTCGGCCCACATCTTCTCTGTCAGCTCAGCGGCCGTCTGGAATGAGCAGGAGCCTCTGGGAAAACCAGTTCCCACCCGCTTGGGTTTGAGCTGTAAAGAGGAGAAAGATCTGAGGGCACTCACTGGCTGGTCCAGGAATGGCTGGGCTGGTGGGCTCTCGGGAGTGGAGGAGGGAGAGACTGACCAGGACACCGCTGGGGGGTCAGGCTAAGGAGAGAAGACCTGTGGGGGCTGCAGAGGGAAGCAGGAGGGCCTACTGCAGGGCGCCCAGGGCCAGGGCTGCGGCACCAGGAAAGGGCAAGCAGCTGTGCCCTGGCTGGGGACAACGGAAGCGATGCCTTTCTCAGACCCGGGTTTGGGGTGGATGCCAGGATGTTGCTCACCGAGTACACCTGGGAGGCTGGCCGGATGTCATACTCGCTGGGCTCCGGGGGCTGGGCCTGAGCACTGCAACTCTTGGTATTGCTTCCCACGTCATAGAGCTGCCCATCCTTGGAGGCTCTGTGGATCTCAGCCACCTGAGTCAGGGACAAGCAGAGACACCATGACACCCACTAGCTCCTGAGAGCCCCAACCCAGGCTTTCCACAAGCGGCCTTCTGGGGCTCGTGGCTGCAAGTAACTGGGCACTGGATGAGTTCTAGTCCTGACGGGGTTGGCTGGAAACACCTCCGGCTGGCAAAGAAGGGAGGTCAGGCTCCCCTTGGGTAGCTGGCCTCCTGGCAGGGGCCTGGGAGGTTGGAGGGGCTGTCTCTCCCACCCTAGCCCAGAAGCATGCCCTGCCCGGGGCCCACCTTCTTCAGCACGCTGGCTTTGTACAGGTTGGCTGCCTTGGCACTTCGGAACATCTCATGTTCCAGCTCCACAGCCTTGGCCTGGAGATCAGGTCTGAGGGTAGGAATGGGCACGAGGTGTCAGGTGGGCCAGAGCCCTCTCTCTGTTGAGCTCCTATGGGATTCCCCCTGGGGACCCTGGAGATGACTTCAGGGCCTCGTGGGAATGGCCTTGGGCACAGGGATTCTGACCCAGACCCCAGGTACCCTGGGGCTCACTGTCTAGCTGGCGATGGCAGCCCCTTGGTCCTGCTGGGGCTGTGAGACCTGCAACCACTGGGAGAAGGATGGGTCACAATCTGGGGGAAGGGTGCCCAAATAAGCCAGGAGGGATGGGGGTTCTTGTGGTCTACAAGGAACAGGGGCTCGGGGAAGCGTCTTTGGCCCCTGTGACCCGGGTGACTCACCCATGGGTGGTACCTGTGGCCTGGTGGTTACTGCTCAGAGCCTCCTCCAGAAGCCCCAGGCAGTGCTCACGGGCCTACACAGAGGGCGGAAGTTGGTCACTCAAGCCTCAGGGTTGGGAAAGGAGTCAGGGCGGCGGGTGTGAGGAACTGTCCACCGCTTACCTTCACAGTGAGTCTGGGGATCTTCCTGCTAGAAGCCTCTTTCAGGGGACAGTCCTCATCTGAGGGGAAGAGGAGTGGGTCCTTCCATTCTACCTCTGCTTTCTGGAGTCCCCAGCCCCGTAATGAGACATCTATACCCTAGGAGTAGCCCAAAAGCCCCTGGGGACATTTCTGTACTGACCTGGAGGTACAAATCTGTACTGACCTGGAGGTACAAATTCTTCTATCTTGGGGTCTTTGCCCTGGAAGATGACATGAAGGGCCCATGAGGCATTTGCTTAGCTGTAGGCCAGCACCCCGTCCAGCGCCAGGGTAAGGGCTGAGGGAGTGTGAACGGGGGGCCACCTGGGACCCCAGCAAGCCCCCATCCCCTTTACCTGGCGTAAGCTCATCTGTCTCTGGTAGAAGAGATTCCATTCCCGCTTGTGGGCCTCGTCTCTGCCCTCGTCCCCACTGCCTCCAGAACTTTCATCATACCTAGGGGACAGGTGAGGCGTAAGCAGCCCTGGGCCTGGACTCTGTCCTCCTGTCATGCTTCTCTGGTGGGGCAGTGATGTCTCTGATAGCCTGGAAGCTAGAAGCAACACCAAGCTCCTGGCTCCAACATGGCCCACGGGGACAGGAGTGAACGATGGCACTGGGGCGCCTCTAGTCTGGCCTTGGCACGAGGGGGAGAATGCCAGCCTATCTGCAGTGGGTTGGGGCCCCTGACTTCACAGTGCCTCACCTGCTGAAGCCCCCATAGCCCCTGCGGCCTCCCTCATACAGCTCAGGGTCAAAGCCATTCCCCTGGGAAGGCCCGATGCAAGTCTTGTTCCAGCTGCTTCTGTGCTCCAAGGCATCCAGCTGCTTCCGCAGGGCCCCAGGGTCCCGGCAGTGGTCACAGCCCTTGGTGCAGGCAGGAGGCGCATCCCCAAAGTACTTGGCAATGGCAGCATGGCGGCACCTGGTAGAGGCAGCACAGCAGAGGTCAGGGGTGAGGGACCCAGGCAGGCCAGTGTTCATCCACCCACTCCCTACACTCTGGCTGAGAAGCTTTACATGTGGGCACCACGCTCAGTACGTCACACACCTCACGCTGTACGAGCCTGACAAGGCATCATTTAGTCACCCGTTTCACAGATGACGACAATGAGGTGAAGGAGCTTTTCCAAGGTCATACGACACATCCGGAGAAGACAGGGCGTGACCCCCATTCTGTCCTGCTTTGTTACACACTGCTCCTCTCGGTCCTGGTCTCTGCTCTGTACTCTGCCCTCCGGCGGAAGGGGGGGCCCCAGGAGTAGCTTCGACTGGGTAAGGATGCGACCCACACGTCCTTGCCCGTCAAATGGCGCCGGAAGAGCGCTGGCTCCTCTGGCTGTGCAGCTGGGGGAGACGGCGCCCTGAGGCACAGCGCACGGCGTCCGGCGCACAGCGAGCCCTCTGTATTACTCTTCACCCTTCCCGGAGGCAGGGCACGGAAGGACCGGCGTGAGGCGGCCCTACCCCTGCCTCTGCACTCTGCCCTGCTTCTACCGTGGTGACTTCTCTGTCCCCAAGAAGACTGCCTGCGTACATAGCCCGGGGCCGGGGCTGCCTGAGAGCAGAAAGCAGAAGCTCTGAGAGCTGGCGTCCTATGCTGCTCACTGGTGAGGGCAGCGAGGAGACCAGCCTTGGCAGGAGTCTCATGACATCTCACGGTGCCTCAACCCTGCCACAGCCCCCTTGCCGTGGTACCAGACTCCAGCTGTCTCTCCTAGGACTCCCACGATGAGGGCACAGTTGGTCCTCAAGGCAGCTGCAGAGGCCCCCGGAGGGACCACAGATCTCTCAGGGCCCTTCCAAAGGGCCAGTCTTGTCGCAGGAATGTGGCATGGGGTAGGGAAGCCTGAGACACTGGGCGGCAGAGGCAGGGCTGTCCAGGCACCACATCCTGGGGACAACAATAGGTGGCATCACTCTCTAACCAGAACGCCTCTCAACGTGAGGACCGCCTGGAGCTGCAAAAACACTTTGAGGAGCGGAGACCCTGCGGCGCAGGCACCAGGAGCAAGAGCTGAGGCTTACACAGGCCCTAGGAAGCGGGGTCTGACTACTTTCAGAGAATGCAGCTTTGAATGGCAGGAGATGGCAAGCGGGCCCAGGCAGCCACCAGAGGGCACCGTTCCCGCCACTCCTAAGTCACTGTGAGGCTCCTGCCATCGCCAGTCTGCGCATCTGCACAGTGGCCGCCTGTCCAGCCTCTGGGAGGCTTTGGCATCTAAGTGGTGTGGCTACACGGTTGGCATCCTTCCCCCCACCCTCCCTCAAGCCCGGACTCACTGGGGTTTTGTGCTCACACTCAAAGGGCTCCATTGAGAGCTCACAGATGCGGGCTGGGGTCGGCTCCTGCCCTGCTCAGGGCACAGCCTGGTCTGCTGGGGTGGCACAACCAACCAAATGTCAAAGGGCCCTGCCAGCCACAGCTCTGAAGCCTGTCCCTGCCGGCCAGGGCCAGGCGTGCAGGGAGGGCCCCAGCAAATACCCTTTGGAAAGACTGAGATCAGTAGGGTCCTCCCTCCTCCCGGGGCTGAGGAACACCAGGCACTTCCCGGGCAAGCAGGCCACAAGCAGGCTACTTCAAGTCACCCCCAAGTTCTTCCCCAAGATGCCTCCCTAGGGGGCTGGCCTCATGGGTGGGCCGGCAGCTCCCCCACTATTCACTTTCTTTCTTTGGAGGGGCCAGAGGGCGGGACCAGCCAGGGAGTCTCCAGAGAGACAGGTTGGAGAGGTGGGGGGGGATGGGCCCAAAGCCCTCCTGAGAGGTAGGGAGGGGGCCAAAGAGCTGGGAGTGCTGTGCGGCCTCCCTCCCCCACTCCACTGCTCAGGGGGAGCCTCCCAGAGGGCTTCTTTGCAAGGGAACAGGAGAGCCGACCTCCTCTTTTATCAGCTCCCGGCCCAGGCCCAGCCCACGATGGCTTAGCACACACCCGCCAGGAGGGAGAGGAGAGGAAGAGGAGGAACAGCAGAGTGCGCCCAGGCAGACCTCCCAGGGGCAGGGCGGCGCAGGGGAGTCTGAAGTCACCCGCCAAGGTCCCAGCAGGGATTCCCTCGCCTGGGCAGGGGCAGCGGTGGCACTGGCTCCCCCTCCTTCGGTGGCCGCCCCGTGTAATTTGACACTTGGATCTCCAGGACGACCAACAACAGAAAAGCTGAGGCCGAGACAGCAGCTGGCTGTCAGCAGCCAGGAGTTCCACACGCTGAGGAAGGCGCCCAGCAGCGGGTGAGGAAAGAGGCATCAGAGGAGGAAGGAAGAGGTGGTGGCCAGGCCGAGGACAGGCCCAGGAGGCTGCTGGGCTCGCTGGCATCTGCGGTTGACCCCCAACCCCACACCCGAGTTCCTAGGTGAGTGGTGCCGGCCACAGATGATAGGGTGGGGGGTGCAGGGCAGCCAGCATCCCCTGCCCCAAGGGTGGAGAGCCACCATCTGCTTCGACCACAGAGGCTCATGGGGGTGCAACTCGGTCACAGTTTCCAGACAGCGTCGTTTAAACGTGGGCTCTCCCTTCTTCTGCTGGGCCCCGCACTGGGAGAACAGCACTGGGAGAACACGGGCTGAGGCTGCAGCCCTCTGCTCAGAGCGCTTTCCTCCCGGCTTGCTGAGCAGGCAGAGGGGCCCCGAGCACCTGCTTACTCTGCAAGTTAGTTGAAGCTTGTTCTATTCAGGGGGCTTAAACAAGGGATTTGGCTGTCCTGGCTTGGGAGAGAACGGCTGCCTGCCCACTGAACCTCCCTTTTTCCCAGGATCAACGCAGAGCCCTCTGTGTGTCTGCTTTCTCCCGGTGGAGGCGGCTCAGGGCAGGGTCTGCCCCGCCAGTTCGTGCCCCCCAGGAACTTGGCGGGACCCGTAGCAGCTCTGCCCATTCGTGTCCTGCATCAGCGCGGCTGCTGCCACCTCTTGTGAGGGGCTTGGCCCACTCACTGCCAGGTGTTCTCAGCTCAGGCTAAGCCCAGGTGCTCCTCCCTCGACCCACTGGGACTCCCATGAGCTCCCCAATCGCCCTGAATGCTGCGCCAGAAGCCTGAGGGCCAGACTGTAAAACCAGGGTGGGGTCAGGAGAAGGCAATGACAGTGAGGCTGGTGGAGGACCTCCCCGGTATTTGGCCTTCTGCCGCGCCACTGGAATGCTGAGTCCAAGACGGCTCTTCGAGCTGCACGGGGAGCAGCCCCCTTGGGCAGGGCCCCATGAACCGAGGCTGCCTAATCCTCCTGCCTCCTGCCCCCCACACCAGGGTTAAAGTCTCCCTTCCCCGCCCCCCAGATGTTTCCCCCAAAGCAAACAGGCTAGTATCTACTTAGAAAAACAACAATCCAGGGAAAAGTGGAAACCAAGGATCAGTCCAAGTGTTTTTGGCTCAGCAGAGGCTGTGGGACTTGGCCCGGGGTTGATGACTGAGGAGACTAAAAGCCCTGCAGCGATGGGCCAGGCATGGCAGAGAGGGGCCCGGCGCAGGGTCTGTGTTGGAGGCAGGGGCAGGGCTGGGTGAGGGAAGGGTGTAGTTGTGAGCCCAGGGTTACCCCTGCTGGCTCAGATCTGTACGGCAGGCGGGCGGGGAGCAGAGTCCTGCAGCCACAGGACATAGGAGGGTGGGGTCCCCTGGACACAGGTGCTGAGCTGGAATAGGAGGGTGACGCCGAGCTTCCGGGGCTGGGGGAACCATCACTAGCAGCAGGAAGTCCCTCCCCCAGTCCTGGAAAGCCGGTGGGTTAGGGAAGCAGGATTGCACGGGGTTCAAATGTCTACTTCCCACAGCAACTTGGAGCTAAGACAGAAAAGGGCATCATCTCAAGGCTTGACCCAGTGCACAGTGGACACCTCTGCCTTACTGATCAGGCCTCTGGACCCCACAAATCTGCCACAACCATCAGTTTGCCTCATCATAGCTGTTTCTCAAACAAGACAGTGCCCAGTGGGGCAAGAGTGGCTGTAACCCACCATGACAAAATGACAGGGGCCCCGAGCCATCAGCACACCACTTATCAGTCATAAACAGGCCGGCCTGCTGCCTGCTCTCTTCCACAAAGGGCCTCTGGAGTTGGAGTATCAGTTTTGCAAGGAGGAAACAGGGAAGCTTCAGGACCAAGTGGCAGCTGTCTAGCCTGCAGGATGCCTGCCTGCTCGGTCACAAGGTCCTCTGTGCCAGGAGATGCCCCACAAAGGAATGTTTTCTGGTCCCTCCAGCTCTGCCAGCCTTCACCTCTGCCCGGCTCACTTCCCCCTCCACTGGCTGCCATTTCAGCCACCGAGCACCCTCCGAAGGTTCCAAGAAGGGCCATACAGGCAGCCAAGGCTGCTCTCCCTTCCTGGGGCCGTGGGAAGCCACCTGCTTTGGCTGCTTCCAACCAAAACACCCCTGAGCACAGGGCTGGGAGGGACTCTGATTTCCCTGGTTCACAGGCAAGAAGCACAGTTTTGGAAGGAGAATGGACGACCCTCCTATCTCCTTGAGATAGACCAGAAAGATACACGCGATCGTCAGTACAGGCTCTGGGCCTCCCTTCAAACCTGGGAAAGTAAAAGGAACAAGAGGCAGCCAGCCTCAGAGCACCCACGTGCCCCGGGTCACAGGTGGGAACACTTACAGACTAGGACTCCCTACAGAACAACGGCTGAGGAACATACCGCACGGTCACCTGATGACTACTGGTTATATCGGGCACCAGGCGTCAGGCACCCCCCGGGACTTGCTTTAAATAGCCCGCTGGGAAGAGCGCCTGGGACCTGCTGGAATGTGCCTCCTCCCTCTTAGAACGAGGTCCCTCCAGCTCCCACGGTCCCCACTAAGGTTTATTCTGCTCAAGCCCAAGTTGGAAATGGCAGAACGTCAACTGAAAAACAAAGGGGGTTCCGTGAGCCTTCGGGGTAGAATCTCGGCTGTCCCGTGGCCCCATTCCCGCTCACAGCCCAGACAGAATCAGTGAGAAGCCTGGGGTGAGACCCCAGGGCTGGTACAGCTTGTTAACTCAGCTCACCAGAGAGGCCCTGGGCGCCAAGGCACGATGCTATCCATGGCCACACGGCCACAGCCACGGCCTGCCACTGGCGTGCACTGGTATCCCTCCCAGCGTGGGGCCCAGGTCCTCTGGGTGGGACTGCAGCATCCTGCCCTCACGATGCCCAGAGAATGGCCGACGTCAGAGCCAAAGCTTCTGAGCGACAAAGCCCCTTCCTGCACAGCAGAGCAGCCTTGGCCAAACCTGCATCCTCCCTGCTCTGCAGATCACACCCCTCAGACTGGCTGGGTCTCCACACCACTTCTTGCTCACGAGCAGAGAGAAGAGCGGCCCTATGCTTGGGGAGGAGTTTGGTGAACCTGAAACAGACAGACAAGATCTGGCCTTTCGTGACAAGTCACATGTGGTTCTCAAAGAACAGGTGTGGCCCTGGCCTGGGGGTGAGATACCTGAATAAAAGCAGTGCTCCGGACTCATGAGTGTGGAAAGGGGCCCATCATGCAGAACACATCTGCTTCCAAAGGGCTCTGGGGCACTGGTCCCTTCACTGGGCCTACTGCACAGCCAGTGCCCTCAGGAGGCCGCTCTGGGGGCCGGCTTACCTTGCCAGCCAGAGAGCAGGCTGCCTAAGACAGGCCTCCATGAGAGACAGCATGGGGCAATGGGGGGGTGCTGGCCAGGCTCCCCGTCCTGCTGTGTGACCTCAGAGGAACCATTTACACTCCTGGCTCTGCTTCCCATAACGGGACGCAGAGACGGATGCCCCGTGGCATTTTAGGATCCCGTGCCCCTTAGTACATTTGATCTCCTTTGCAGAAACATGCTGACCCTGGGGTGAGGTGTGAGAGGAGACAGGAGGATCTAACTCCAGGAGCCTCCCACTTCTGACAGGAAACCCTCTAATCCTCCAGGGACCCATCATCTGCCTGCTACCCTCAACATCACTTCAAACACAGCTCCCGTCTCCAGCCCGCCCCACCACCTGCCTTCCCCTCACCCACGGCAAATAGCCTGGGTACGCAGGCCATAGACAAAGCTCCCCAAGGGTGTTTGGGGAGGGTCTCTGACAGTGTTCGAGGGGGTACGACTGCTCCCAAAGGCTTCCTTTGTGTCCTATGTGACCACAGGCAGGACCAACAAGGTCAGGAGGAGGTCCCACTTCCAACGATCAGCTATCCAGTTCCAAGAAGGAAGAGGGTAGGCGGCCATAGCAGGTGGGACCCCGCATCTCACTGAGAGGGGCTCACACAAAGGCTGCATGCCAGAAGGAGTGCAGGGAGCCAGGTACACGGTAGAGGGTTCAGGCAGACGACCTTCAGGGCAGTTCTAAGACAGCTCTACTGTGGCGGCAGTCCCAGCAGGGACAGGCTTCCAAGACAGCAGCCATCTCAGGAGAACCTGTCTGGCCCAGACCCAGGACGAGGCGGCAGTAATTAGACCCTCAGGTCTGGCACGAGCCTCTGGCCACCTGTTACCCTGCCTTGGATCAGAGCTGCCTTGGTGAACAAGTTCAGGCTGGGCTGGCACACGCTGTCCCCCATCCATTTCCGAAGAGGCACTGGCTCCCCAGGTCCATGGCTGAGGGGGAAAGACACTGAGGCAAAGTGTGCCCCAACTCACAGGCTCAGCCCGGACCTTCCCCTTTAACCTGTTGGGCACCTGTAGACAGGAAGATGCTCTCAGTTGTGGGGCCTGGGCACCTACCTGGGGCAGGGGCAGAGGGGACTCTCCTGGTCTGAGCCAGGGGAAAGGGGCTGGTAAACCAGCTGTGGGATGCCAGATCCCATCCTGAGAGGACCCCCTTGGGCAAAACTGCAGGGACACAGCATCATCTCTTCCTCCTCAAAGAATACTGTATGAGTAAAGAAACTGTGCTGGTGGGAGAGGCGGGGGGCCCTGATGGGGCCCAGACTACCTCCCTGTGAGCTCTCACCTCCAGCTGACCCTAGCTAGAAGCCCCAGTGTGCCTGCTCGAGGAAGAATCTGACCCTTCTGCCCCACAAATGATGGGAGGCAAGAGCACCCAGCTGGAGCCCTAAAGCCCAGTCTCCCTGCTGGGAACCCAGGGGAGGCACCCAAAGTCCTGAAGGACCCAGGGGTCACTGGGGGAGCTGTGCCAGCCCAAGGCGCCCCAGCAAAACCAGGAGTGGTACCTGAGACAAAGGAATGTAATAGTGAAGTCACCCCACCTCGAAGTCGGGAGACTTGGCCAACCATGGCTGGCTAAAAGACCTCTCCTGTGTCTGTCTGTGCCGGGCAGCCCCCATGGCAGGGCCTCAGGCTCCACGACAGGTGGTGTCAGCTGGGTGGGGACTGAGGGCCACTGCTGGGTGCTGGGTGGAGGGCCCCAATGGCTCCCTCCCCCCATGAGCCACAGGGGTACAGGGGTGAGACCTGACAAACTCGTTCTGCGGGCTGCAGGTGGGTGGGGACTCCCGCCCGTGTCTGCTCAGCACAGCCAGGAGGAGCCCGGCAGGAGCCCGATGTACCATGGCAGCCGCCGACTTCGTGCAGGAGATGCGCTCCACGGGTGAGAAGTTACTGCTCAAGCTACAGAAACTACCCCAGGCCGAGCCTGTGGAGATAGTGGCCTTCTCGGTCATCCTCCTTTTCACAGGTAAGCTCCGGCTCTCACATTCTCCCTAGCACCCCTGGCTCTTCCTGGCATCCAGGAAAGGTGAGACCACGGTGCTAGCCAGAGAGCTGGCTAGGTGTCCCCCAGACAGAGAAGGAGAAGATGTCGTCCCTGGGGGAAAGCCAAGGGACTGCCCTAAGGCTCGACAAGCTGCTCCAGTGATGATGGCGCGGTGCTGGAACCAGGGCCCAGAGGCAGCCCCAGCTCCCAACCAGGATCAGAGGGAGCGGAGCTGTGGGCAGCAGAGGAGGCTGGCAGGGAAGTCAGGGCCCCGGGGCTGCCACGGGGACAGCTGACACTTCGCCAGAGTCTCTTTGGGCAAAGATCCTGCATACCTCTGGAGGGGTTTCTTTAGAAGTTGGGTGTATGTCCTTTCTCTCCCCCTGCTGAACTCCCCGCGCTCGCTGCTTCTCTCCCCTCCTCCCCCAGCTACCGTGCTGCTGTTGCTGCTGATAGCCTGCAGCTGCTGCTGCTGCCCTGAGCGCAGAGGCAGGAAGGTCCAAGTGCGGCCCATGACCCCGCCGTGAGGGCCAGAGACGAGGACGAGACGCTGGAGAGGAGGCTGCCAAAGCCATGACCCCAGGTGCCACCTGGCCCTGCGGCCCTCAGCCCACAAGACCACGATCCGTGGCCCCAGCTCCGACCCTGCCCAGGAACCTAACACCTGCAGCCTTAGCAAGGAAACAAGGGCTGGTACGGCCACCAAACTCCGACCTGCCAGTGAATCCTGGGGGGCCGAGGAGGAGTCAATTGGTTAAAACACCGAGTAAACAAAAACTGGGGATTCTTTCCCAAACTGCACCTTTTAACAAAACACAGAAGCAGGGTCCCCATACTTGAATGGAGAATAGCCTGCGCCTTTGGGGACCTGGCCCTTGGGGCCCCCACGCCAAAGAGGGGCTTTGTGCAATAGCTACTGGGTCCCAAGCTTCCCACCAGAGGGGAGCGTGTCAGTATTCTGCTCCAGTATTTGCCCGTTTCTTTCCCAGTAAAAGCTTTCTGGTTATGTGTTTCTGCGGCGCCAGACTCCCTGGCCTGGGCTCTGTGCTTCTGAAGGGCAATGTGCCAGAATTCCAGGGGTGTGGCCGGTGACTGTCCTTGCCAGGCCTCTGCACTCCCTGTGCCCACGAAAGCTGGAAAAACACACAGGCAGGAATGCTATGCAAGAAGGAAGCAGGGGAAGGGTGAGGGTGAAAGGCCCGTCAGCACCAGCTGCTAACGAGCTCTGGCTCCCGAGGGCCCCTCTGCAGTGGCAGGGCAGCGTCTGCCTGGGTGCTGGGCTCAGGAACACCACTCCACAGCTTCTGCTGCCACTTACGTTAGCCCACATGCCGTGCACCAGCGGGCTCAGGCCCCCGGGTCTTCCCAAACATCTGGAGTCAGAGAAGAGAGGTCAGGCCCCTACTATTGTCCATAACCTGCATCCTAACCCCTCGGTCCTTCCCCCATTGTGTGCCAGGCTGTCTGGGTACAAAGCCTCGCCTGCCACTCACCGGCTATGTGAATGTGGGTTAGTGATCCAACCTCCCTGACCCACGTTTCCTCCCCTCTGAGACTCCGCTGACCCCGGGAGCTGCCTCCTGGAGCGAGCTAATGAGGAGAAACTGAGATGACCTACAGCAAGCACCTGGCACAGTGCTGGGCATATCCTAAGCTCTGGAGATATGAACCATCGTTATTATCTGCCCCTCTAAACAAGAGCGACGTGGACCCATATTAAGCACTGGCCCTGCCACAGTGCAACGCCGCCCTGCCTCCCTCCCTTTAGTTTACTTTCTCTTCCAGAGAATGTTTCAGGTACGGCTACCAACCCAGGAATGAGGGTAGCGGAGTCAAAAAGCTCTCTGTGGTACCTCCCCCTTCATCCCCACTGGTCCCCCAGAGCCACTAGGGGTGGAGCCCTGTCCATCTAGAAAACAGAGTGGAGAGGGGATGCCCGGCCCTGCCCCCCACTCCCCTCCATCTCCGGCTGGCAGGCAGGTGGGAGAGACTCTGGCTGGTCTCATTTCCTGGTGTCCACTGACCTGTCTGACGGGTTTGGTTTAGGTTGAAGACCCAGAGAGGAAGTCCTTCCACACAAAAGAAAAGAAATTCAAGAACCAGCCTGTACCCACCCTACAAGAACCGGATTCAGAGTAACAATGGGAATGACGAGGATGCTGAAGGCAGCAGGTGATAATCAAGCTGGCTGAAATGCCCCGAGGGCTTCTGTGTGCCCAGCCGCTGCCTAAAGCTTTTTTTTTTTTTTTTTTTTTTAAGATTTTATTTGAGGGGCGCCTGGGTGGCTCAGTCGTTAAGCGTCTGCCTTCGGCTCAGGTCATGATCCCAGGGTCCTGGGATAGAGCCCCGCATCGGGCTCCCTGCTCGACGGGAAGCCTGCTTCTCCCTCTCCCAATCCCCCTGCTTGTGTTCCCTCTCTCACTGTCTCTCTCTGTCAAACAAATACATAAAATATTTTTTAAAAAAATATTTTATTTGAGAGAGAGAGAGAGAGAGGGAGAGGGAGAGGGAAAGGACAGAAAAAGAGGGAGAGGGAGAACCAGGCTCCCCGCTGAGCAGAGAGCCCGATATGAGGTTTGATCCCAGGACCGCGGGATCATGACCCGGGCCGAACGCAGACGCTTCACCGACCAAGCCGCCAGGTGCCCAGAGCCTAAAGCATTCTGATGCGGGTGATCTTTGATCACAACAGCCTCAATGCCATGGGCACCATTATTATCCCTATTTTAGAGATGAGGAAATTGAGCCTTAGTGACACTAGGTCACTTTCCTAAGTTCAACCAGCTAAAAAGTGGCAGAGCCAGCCTCTGGGCCCAGCCCACCCAGCTGCAGAGCCCCTGCTCACCACAGCCGGGCCCTGAGGCCTCTCAGCGGCCGTTCAGATAAGGCTCCCATCCCATAACCCTCCATCAAACAATCTTAGATTCCACACCCCAAACTGCTGAAAAATCACCTCCCTGTGAGTGGGTGCAGCCCGAGAAGAGCTAGGGTGGGGCCCAACTAGGACTCCCTCCCAGAAGGAAAACAGGGAAGGTGGGAGGGACCCAGAGGGGAAACCCTGCCCTTTTCAGTCCAGGCACCAACAGCTAGAGGGGCCCCCGGAAGCCCTCAATTCAGGAGATGATCAACAGTGGGGCAGCCCAATTCCCGTGTGACTCTCCCTTAAGCAAGTTTTCACTGGCACCAAGAATGTCCCCTCCTGAGACGGTGGCTGAGGCTGTGCCTCTTTGCTAGGAGATTCTGGCTCCATGGTCCGGCCGCCAAGAGGTGGGGACCCTGGGCCCTTTCTTTAGCATTCTCCTCCTCCTAACTGCTGAGCCCAAATAAGATGCCATTCCTGCGCTGCTGGGAAGGCTTACTCCTTCCCACTCGGCAGCAAACGGGCCCACGCTGAGCGCCGCCACTCATGGCTCCCCATGGCAGTGCTGGGCAGGCTTCAGTCCCACACAGCTCAACCAGATCAGCTCCAGGGTGACAGGAGCCTGGCATACTCCCAGCACAGGTCTTCTCTGGAAGAGAGGTAGGGAGAGGAAGCGGCAATACACCCACTGTGGGAAAGAACAAACAGAGAGGGACAGCAACGTTGGCCACGGAAGGGGAGGCCAGCAGGCTGTCTGCACCCTGAAGGACATCTGGCTATCACAGGTCTCCATTCCTGCCACCAGGACCCCTGGAACGAGCCACCCCCAAGTTTGCCTGCGCTCACGGCTGCACTGATTTCCCAGCCTCATCAGGCCCCCGCTGACTCCGGCCTCTACTACGGGAGCCTCTCGCTTCCTCCAGAGGCCCACACTCAAGATCCGTGCATCTTACCGGCTATTATGCCTTATCAGAAACCACAGGAGAGCCATGGGCGCAAGAATCTCATTAGCAAAACCTGGCAGAAACCACACAAAACACTCTTCTCCTCAATCTGTTTTCTCAAGCATTAATGTCCAAGAGCAACCTACCATAAAAATCTACACAACATAGTTGCCTGTGGGTAATGCAACTTCTAAACCAAAAAACTGAGAACAAATTTTGTTCTCAAAAGAAGTTTCCTCACCCTCCTCGGGACCTGCTGCCTGCCATGAAACACTGTCCCCTAGTCCTACCTCTTCTGTGGTCTTCGTGCCTCAACCTAACCTCACTTCTTACGGCAGATCCTCTCAGCCCCCAGGCCAGGCTACACCGCACACCAACAGCATTCTCCACCTCTTCCCATAACGTTCCCGTCATGATGATCATTTCCGTAGGATTTTCTGATCGGGGACCAGCAATTAGCTGGAAGAGTAGGTTAAAGCCGCTTTCGTGTACATGACACATAACATTCCCCACACATCTCATCTTAAATGGAAACATATATGTGCACAGTCCTTGGCCAATCTTTTCACTGTAGGGCCAAAGTCTTTTCTCCGAGTGTGGGGTCTGCTGGCCAGAGAGTTCCTATACTGGGTCTTTGCTAACTGTGGTTACTATAAAGCAGAACAAGAATTTAATGACATCCACAAAGAAATCAGCATGTGAAATCCTGGATTTTTGCAAAATGTTTCCAGTTGTCTTGTGACATCTGTTTTGACAGTAATACTGAGTGATTCCAAAATCATTCCAAAGTGGGGTGCTTATAGCAACAACCCCCCCACCCCCGCCCCTTGCAGTGAGGCACAGAGCTTCGGAGCTCAGCCTCTGCGGCCGAGCTCCACAGCTGGGTTTAAACCACCCCCCCACGACCCCCCAGCAGTTACTTCTTAGCTGGATGACCTTGAGTAAGTTGCTTCACCTCTGTGCCTGCTCCCCAGCTGTAAAAATGGGGTTTTGGTGATTACTGTTGCTCCATGTTTTTATGTAACATTAAGTGTGATAATGTCATTACAATAACAAGGACAAATGCCACAAACAGGTTTGGGAACAAATAGCTGACTCCTGATAAGCATCCAACTTAACTGATGGAGGAAGTAGACGGCTGTGCCAGAGACCAGCCTCCTGGCTGGGGGCATTCGGCAGCCAAGGGCATGCGTCGGTATGTTTTACAGAGGAAACCCGAAGCAGCAGCTGAGCCCACGACAGTTAAGAAGGACTTTACTGAACTCACTCATCATCTGTCTCCTCCAACCCCGGCTGCCGTTAGGATCGCCCCACCGGCTTTACAGAGCACGGGGCGCTGACTGCTCAGGGACTGAGCTGATACCAGGCAAGGTCCAGATGATTCTAATGAGCAGGGCTGAGGACCAGCGAGTTAGCATGGAAGACTGGGTGGGCAGGGCCTGCCTCCCTTGGCTCACAATGGACACGAGGTACCTAGAGCAGTTCCTGGCCACACCAGGCATTTGAATCCTAACTTTTAAGGACTGAATCGTGGCCACTAGGTTTCCATTTCTGCTTCCCCGCTGCCCTATCACACCAGTGTGTAGGAACCGACCACGTGAACCAGCTGAGAGGCTGGCAAAGGCACTATGGAGAAGTTAGTCTCCGCAGGACCCCAGGGCCTCAACGGTAATAAACACCTCCACAAAGAAACTCGTTCCAGGAGGCGCCAGCTGGAGCTGGTTAACCATTCACCAGCTGCCCTCCCCCCCCCCTGCCCCGCACCACAGAAAGAGAGCAGCCCAGGTGCGGCTCCAGCCCAGGGCTTCCTGGAGTCCTGGGCTTCCTGCACTCTGGCGAGGACCTCCAGTCCACAGGCCAGCAGCCAGACAGAGAGGACAGGCAAGCAGCCAGACAGAGGACAGGCAGAACCCAGCCACAGGTGAGGCGGACAGGTGGCCTGAGGCAAGAGTCCTGGATCCAGTCTCTTTCCCCACCCTACCCCAAGCCTGACTTCTCTCGGTGAGGACGCCTGAATATACGTACCCTGAGCAGCATCCAAAACGACATCACAAAAAGGACAGAACGCAGCTGAAGGGGTAAGTATGAAAGGCAGAAGGGGAAGGCAGTTGCTAGGCAACGGGCCCTAGCCCACCTTTGTTCGCTCCCGTGATGGCAATGAGGTCTGGTCAGGGCTACTTGGCCATGCCAATACCTTTTCCTCTCAACAGCTGCTTCTTCGAGTCAGGGCGCGGCTTGGGCCCCCAAAGCGTGGGGCCTGCAGGATTACCCTGACCGGCCTGCTCTTAGGACACAGGAGTGTTAACAGCAGAATCAGGTAGTGACTCCTTCCTTCTCGCCACTACTCCCCTGAACTGGCTACCGGAACACAGCCTGCCCAACTGAGCTGCTTCCAGATTAGCTAGTTCTTCTGTTTCCAGCTGCCTCCAGGGGAGCTTACCGAGGCCTCAGCTGGAGTCAGTCCACTCCTCGACTCCGATGCTGATCTCTCAAAGTGCCTCCAAACGTTTGGCAGTTGAGGCAGGGAAAACAGCAAGGATCTATAGCGGTGCGTTTTAGGGATGGGAAAGTTCTTGCTCACAGCAGGGCATCAAGCCAACCATCCCTGCAGAGGTGGGCCAGCTTTCCGAGACCGCTCCAGAGGATGAAGTTGGGGGTGGACAGCAGTGCCTGGGACAGGGCCTTGGAGAGGCCCCAGCACTCAGGGCCTCCGTCCCCTCTTTTCCAGGTTCACATGGATAAACTGACAAACGGGAAGCTCACGTGGAATGATGAGTTCTGGCAGAATCCGTGGGACCAGGGAGGCCTGGCAGTGATCAGCTTGTTCATCACCACGGTCCTGCTTCTCATTGTGTTTGCCATTATATTCGGTTTACTCCCTCCACTTGAGAAGGTCAACCGGTGTGAAGAGTCATGAGCTGACTTTCTGGGGGCCAAGAAGGGGCCCACCTGTTAACTCTCAAAACACCATGTACCTTTTCTTCAAAGCCCTTTTAAGAGTTTGCAATTATACATACATGTTAGTGTCATTAATTAATTAACTAATGTGATTATCTGATAAGTGCCTGTCTTCCCCCACTGAACCGAACACCACAAAAGCAGGGCATGGGTCTCTTTCTGCTCACCACTGTATCCCCATACCCAGTGTGCCTGGTACAGAGTCCATTTCAAACAATATTTGCTGGCTGAATAAATGAATGAATGAATAAATGATCAAACAAATGGGAAGACAGACGGATGCTGGGCTGTCGGCTCCCCCAGACCACAGTCCCCAGATGACAGCGCCCAGTTCAGTTGAGAGGCAAACACAAAGCTGTTCTTCTCAGACAAGGTACAGAGGCCTCTAAGCTAGAAGTTGCTTCAACCTAATGACTGTTCCTTTCGACACTCGAAGAGCACCGTCCGCAGTGAACAAATGCTTGCGACGGCCACAGCTCAGAGAAAACAGCTGCACGCGGAGGAGAGAGGAACACCGCTGGATGCCCCGCCCCAACCTCATTCACACTGACCTGAGTGTCTCTGCCACTGGTCCCAGAGATGCCCAGGTATCCCTCACTAGGTCCCACAGCCCCCACGCACCCCAGACCACCATACAACACCATCTTTTGTAGACGTGTATCTGCCTCCGCCAACGCCTCCACACCAGCCTGGCCCTGGCTGCCAGGTGCCCTCCCTTAGCAAACAGTTGCTTTCATTAAACCACAAACCAGGACTATTCTTAGAAAAAGAGCAAATATCTGGTGGGGAACAGGCAATACACCATTTATGCAATAAAAAAACATTTCTTTTTTACTCAAAGAGCAATTTCACATTCAGCTACAACAGCCATGTTTACTCCATCCCAGGCAGTCCTGGAACCCGGAACCCAAGCATGCAGCCCACGAGGTAGGAGAGATGAGGCTGCGTGTGACGCAGTGGGAGGCCCACTGATGCTGAGACCCCCAGATGCACTGAGAGGCCCCAGCTCCTCAGCAGGACACAGGAGAAATAAAGGCAAGGGGCCCCTAGCAGGACCTGTCCTATTGCTGGGCGGCCGCAGCCCAGAGCGATATGGCAGTGCTAACCCTTCAGACAGTCCCGCAGAGCCACAGACTCCTCCCAGAAAAGAACCCAGCAGGATGATCTCCAGCAGAAGGGACTCTGATAATTAGCAAGGACACCCAGCCCTTTCATTATGAGCGTTTTGCTTAAGGAGCCAGAAACAGCCTAATTTAACAACTCCCAGTACTAGTGCCTGAAAAGGGCTCTGGTCACAATGGCTGTGGGCAAGGGTGCCAAGCACCTCTGCTGGGCGTGACAGAGGCCAAGCGAGAGACTTAAGTCTCACCAAATCATCAGTGAGGAGGAGGGGGTGGGAATCAAAACACACGGCACAAATAAGTACCTCTCTGGTTTCTAGAGGAGAGCCCCGAACATCTGCTAGACACCAGGTCTAGGTACTTACTCAGCTCCAGGCTTCAAAAATCTAGTCTTGCAAAAACCAAGACGGGACATGTATATGAAACACGCATGTCACTAAAAATTGGGAGACCCAGGATTAGAGGTGTCTGTGTACTGTGAGCTTCGTGACCATGACTCTGTGGGCATCGGTCTATTCATCTCTAAGTCTGAGGCGATCGCTTCTGCCTCGTCTACCTCACAGAGCGGTCCAACGACGTCTAACCAATGTGAGGTTTTTTTCGACCAAAGGGCTGCACGCATGCAAAGTGCTCCCAGCTGTCCCTCGTGTCCCGGACCTGTCCTGCCACAACCTGTCTGCCACTGAGCAGCCAGCAGGCTCTTTCAAGCCTCTGCCACCAGCACATACAGGTAAAATAGAGACATGGATTCCATGTGGGTGAGCTGGTGTTACCACAGAAAAGCTGACTTCTCTCCAAGCTTATTATCCACCCCCAAGAGATACGGTAAGGTCACGGGGCTCTTTTTGGGTCCAGGATAAGAGTGACTACTCCTCAAGTGAAGCCAGTGGTCCCGCTCAGTGTCACGTGATGACCGCAATGCTAATGGCTCAGACCCAATCACATGATTCATGATGGGGTCACTCACGGGGCCAGCGACTCCAGAAGTGGGTGGAGTGGGGTGGATGGATGACCATCCAAAATGAGTCTGAATGAGTCTTCACACTGCTAGTTTCTGGGGCCTTCCTGGCAAGGATACTGACTTCCAGGCTGCCTGATAGGAAACTCCCCACACAGTAGCCTTCAGCAGGCAGCATGCCTTGGTCGCCCAAGAGCTGCCCTATGTTCGCTGGTTAACTGGTAGGTGCTGGGAGAGGAAAGATCTCACTAACACATTGCTGCACATATGAAATAAGTCACTCACCCCAATCCTTCACAGAAGGTCACCAGGGCATCAAAGGCCAAGACCGCAGCTTTATCAGATGCTTTGTTTCCTCTCTTCTCCTAGAGACAAAAAGAAGACCATTTAGCAAAAGTCTTACATAGTTGAACTACCTTGTAGCCTAAACGATTATGAGAGAGAAAAATATCAAATGAAAGTAAGAAAGCCATTTACAAAATGGTGTCCCCAAACCTAACCACGCATTGAATCACCTGGATAACTTTTTATTTTTTTTTATTCTTAAAGAGTTTATTTTCAAGAAACATCCACACCCAACAGGGGGCTTGAACTCACAACCCCAAGCTCAAGAGTCGTGCGTGCTCTACTGAGCCAGCCAGGCGTTCCCTGCCTGGATAACTTTCAAAAAGTGACCCAGACTACTGAATTGAACTTTCTGGAACCAGAGCTTTGGGGAGTTTATTTTCAAAAAGCTGCTCAGGTGATTCTCATACAAAGGGCCCAGGGACTGGCATTTGGGAACCCTATATAATACGATCCATTTTTTTTTAAGATTTTATTTTATTTTATTTATTTTTTTTAAANCTGAGCCGAAGGCAGACGCTTAACCGCTGTGCCACCCAGGCGCCCCTTAAGATTTTATTTTTAAGTAATCTCTACACCCAATGTGGGGCTCAAACTTACAACCCTGAGATCAAGAGTTGCGTGCTCCACCAACTAAGCCAGCCAGGTGCCCCAATATCTTAAGTCCAATTTCACAGTAAACATACACACAAGTGTGTGTCGATCTGAAGGAACACACATACCTCTGTGTACAAGCTATACTACAGTGTGAGCAGCGACTTCTTCTGAGTGCTGCGATTACACATTACTGCCTTTCTGTACATGTTTATTTGTCAAAGTTTCCTTTAAAAAAATTGTGAAATTTTTAAAAATACAGAAAAAGATACAGAAAAGGAATGAAAATATAATAGACATTGATATCTGAGATCTTAACTACTGACTTTCTGCAACTATAGCAACATAGTTCAGAGCTAAACCACATGACTACATTTTTACATTTCTCATGATCACCTATCCTTTCTTGTACAACTTTGTTCTCCCAAAATTAATAGCTGTTTTTTCACTTAAATTTTAGTGTATTACTACTTCACCCCCTAAGGCTGTGACATAATGAAAAAGTCATGTCAACAGGGGCCAAATGTGGCAGGTTCCACTTTTATTTTTAGAAACTTCTCCCCGGGAGCCTTCTGCCCCCCTGGTTCAACTTGAACGGCCCCTCCCTCGGCCTGGCGCACAGCTGAGACCGCCCTTCAGTGGCACCCCAGGACATTCCTCTTGCTTGGCTCAGGTCAGATCTCTATCGTTCCCGCTCCGATTACTGCCTCTGTCGTGGGGGACATCCTTCAGTCGCTTCTCCACAGGAGGGAGTTTCTTGAAATCTTGTGTCCGAAAATGTCTTTTTTTTAAATCATAAAGTTTAATTATGGTTCAGAAAAAATTGAGTAAATAACTTTCTCTGAAAAAACATACTTCTGTGTAGACTGCAGTTACTGGGGGCTGGTAAGTTAAACTGCCCTATTTTCTATTCTGAAAAATCGTAAAAAGTCCCCCCTCCCGTCTGATTATAGAGATGCATGTGCCCAAAATGGCTGAGAATCAATACAAGAAAGGCAAAAGCTGCAAAGCTGAGCATGCAACAGGGTCTAAAGAAAGTCTCAGAAACACCCCAAGTGGCAACAAGGAATGTCTGGCTGGAATCTGGATTTCTTTTCAGTCATCTTTGTCTTTTGCTCCGTGGTGAAGAAGGCACATGCACTGAGATTTCCCTTTTTGTCAGACACTGCTCTGTGCAGCTCATCCACTTCCTGTAACCCGGCCTCCCACTGCTGTCTGCGGCTCTCAGGTCACCTCTCCAGATGATGCCAGTTGCTTCTTCATCAAAGCAAGGAAAAGCATTTTTGAGGACATCTTCCGGGTCTGTGCCATTGAACTTTTCACCAAACACAGTGAGAAACATGGTGAAATTCATGGGCCCTGGAGCTTAGGTTCTCAAGGCATCCAGATGCTCATCAGCTAGATTTTTCCCCAGGGAGGCAGGCATAGCATGCAAATCTTCCTTGTCAATGAAACCCTCTCTGTTCTGATCAATCATGTTGAAGGCCTCTTTGAATTCCTAAGTCTATGACTGGTCAAACATGGTGAACACCTTGGATGTTGAGCACTGGGGGCGCTTCTCAGTGGTCCTGGTCTTTGCCCTTTTGCTGGACATGGTGGCAGTTAAATCCCTGCACAGCCGAGAGAATACGAGCACGTCCGTTAACCTCCTCGCTGCCGCTATCAATACCCTTCTACTCCCAGAGCCTATAAAGACCAACGCTTCCGGACGTCCAACCTCCACTTAGCAAACCAGAAGCTGTAAATGTCTTTAACCTGCCTTCACACTTAACTGGCTGGCTGGGCAGGAAATTCTAGGTTGGAAACAGTTTATCTAGAATTGGAAAGCACTGCCTCATTGTTTCTCATTTCTGATATTACGATGGAGAAAACTGGTGCTGCTCTGGCCCCCAGATATTCACGTCATCACCTCTCTGGAAGCTTTCTGGATTTTCTCTTTGTCTCACGTGTCTTATTGATAAGCCTAGGGTGAACTCTTATAACTCACCGTGTAAGTTTTAAATAAATGTCTTATACCTAATCACCTCACCAAAATCTTTTGTCTAATTTGAATTTCAGATACATTCCAGTTAATCACGTCCCCTTCGTTCCTGGCAAAATACCAGGTCCACGCAAGGCCTCTTCCTTCCCAATCCCAACTTGTACTCCCCTCCCCATTCATTCATTTATTGATCTAGTCAAAAAACGTTTATTAAGCACTTACTATGTTCCCAGCATTGGTCTGGCCATTATAGAGACACAAGAAACAAGAGGTCCCTGCTCTCATGGAACTTACACTTCAAAAGAGCAGAAAGAGAATAAGTAAATCTGTAATGTCACACAGTAATAAACATGATTTCTTTTTCAAAAAGCAAGAGAATAGCCGTCCTGGGCGCTAAGGTATGCCTATGAGCCCATAGTCAGCACATAGTGTAATTTCATCACTGCTCATGGCCGGGTATTGTTTGTTCCCCAGTGTCAGTCCTTGTGACCAATTCTATCACACAGGCCCTCTGGCACATGAGCTTTTATTTCAGGTGATTTGGTCTCAGAAATACGGTATCTGGGGCAAATGGTACATGTATATTAAAGCATAATGGGGGGGTGCCTGGGTGGCTGTCAGTTGAGCATCTGACTCTTGATTTCGGCTCAGGTCATGATCTCAGGGTCCTGGGATCAAGCCCCGCATTGGGCTCCGCGCTCAGCACAGAGTCTGTTTGTGCCTCTCCCTCTGCCCCTCCCCCAGGTTGTGCTCACTCTCAAATAAATAAAATCTAAAAAATTAACAAGTAAAAAAATACAGTGTAATAGATATTGCTAGAATGCTTCCCCCTAGGAAGACTGCAACACTTCATTCTTCTCCAGGCAAAGTGCAGGCCCTCTCCTGTACGTGCTTACTAGCCACGAGTGTTAGAGCCCTTTTGCACGTGTGTCATTTTACTGTAATTTGCACTCACCTGATTACTATTAAATCTCACCGCCTTTGGACATGCCGTTTGGATGAGCTTTTCTGGGAACCTGCTTTCACACACTTTGCTTTTTCCTGTCAGTTGGTGAAATCTCTCCATTTACCCTCAACTTCAACCTCTGGTTTGCCTTCTACGGTAACCAGTTTTCCAGATTTGCTGTTTATGTACTGGCTTTGTTTATGGTATCTTTTGCTGCCCACATTTTTTTCATGGGTTCAGGATTTTAGAAGTTCAAGAACTGGGGGCCCCCACCCAAAGGGGAAATAACCCTTAAAAGGATTTTACACCACACTGGAAGGAGCCCTCCACCTTTTCCCACGTGATAGATGACAAACACCTGATTGGGCGACAGGCACAGAGAGGGTTAATCAGATTAAAACAGCCCACCAACGAGCCCATAAAAAAACTCCGAGCCCATAAAAAAACTCCGAGACTTAGAAACTCCAGTGGTAACCCTCTTGGGTCCCCTCCCTCCCTGGGAGCTTTGTACTGTCACTTTGGTATCGCTCAATAAACCTTGCTTTGTTGCCAAAAAATAAAAGTTCAAGAACTTTAATTCAAATACTTCTTTTTTTAAAAGATAGCTTTCTGAATTTCTAATTTTCATTACAAAACTATTTCTAGCCCTACGCTATACACTGGAATAAAATGTCTTGCAAGCGTTGTTTATTTTTTACACGTAGGTCCTTAAACCTGCCTTTTATATAACGTGCCAAATGTGTGCTTTCATTTTATTCCAGAAGGATGCCAGTACCACCTACTAGACAGGCCCTTCATTTTCTGTTAAGTTGAGCTATCAGCTTCATCACATATTAAACTCTCACGTGTTCTGGGCCTTGTTTCTAATTCCCTTGTCTGGGCCACTGCTTGTTGCTGTATTAAATGGATTTGGTTACAGCAACACCTCAGCACATTCTGACACTGGGTTAAACTCATCCCCTTCACCATTCTTCCAGTACAGGCTTTTCCTGGCTGTTCCCGGGCACTTTTTCACATACGTTCTAAGATTCCACTTTCCAGTAGAAGTCTTTTGGGATTTCAGCTGGAACTTCATTTATATTAACTTCGAGGAGAATTGACAGTTTTACGTCTTCCCACTCAGTTTCTGTAACTACTCAGAGCTCGTTTTCTTCCCATGAGATACTAATCTTCATCTAAATCAGTAGTTCTCGTCCCTGACTGTATGTTAAAACCAACTGGGAAGTTTGTTTCTTTCTTTCTTTCTTTCTTTCTTTCTTTCTTTCTTTCTTTCTTTCTTTCTTTCTTTCTCTCTTTCTCTCTCTCTCTCTCTCTCTCTCTTTCTCTCTTTCTTTCATTCTTTCTTTCTTTCTTTCTTTCTTTTTTTTTAAGTCTCTTGTTAATAGCCAGTAACATTTACATCAGGTATTCTATAAGCTTTATTCTTGCAAATTAAATTTTTTTTTCCATTTCCATTCATAGGCATTCATGGTCATGTGGAGAAAAGTTAGGCTTTTTAAAATATTTCCCTTATATTCAGCCATCTTGCCAGGTTTTCTTATGAATTCTAATAGATTTCCAGTAGAGTCTGGGGTTTTCTAGGCAGACATTTGTTGACTTTTCTACCTTGGTTTCTACTCTTTCTGTCCCTGTGGGTTTACATATTTTTTTATCCTTTTAATGTCATTTTGGTAAAGATCAGATATAAGTACTTCCATACAATATCTCTTTCTCTTTTTCTGGCATTCAATATTTCTTATAAGGAAAAGTCTACATGTACCCATTTACAACTTCACAAATTATGCTTTGGGGGACTTTATCCATGTTGGTTAATGGACACTTACTGTGTCATTTTTAATTGCTTTAGACCATTCCACTGTGTGACTAACCCACTGTTTACTTCTCCAATACCCTACAGAGGACATTATGACGGAGCTGCAGCAAACACCACCGTACATCCTTGTACACACGGCAACTTGCTTATCTAGAAGTGGAATTACTGAGTCACAGAGCACCAGTACCCTCCCATTGCATGTATCACCTCGTCTCTCTTCAAAGCAGTCATACCAGTTCATGTTGCCAACAACACTGTGAGTTCCCCTTTGCCCACATCCTCGCCAACAGCGATTACAAAGATGTACATTTTTGCCAGTATGATGTGTATAAAGTGACAGCACATTATTTCCTTTGCATTTCTCTGATTCCCAAGGGAGGCTAAGCAACTCTTCATACCTTTATTAGATAATGGCTCCCTCTTCTGTGAAATTCATAGTTTTTGCTCTGCCCCCCATTTGCCTGCTATAGATTCACCTGTAGGAGCTGGTTCTCTATGTACTCAGTCAGTCACGGATATTGCACCAACAACGACTCATTTTTTCACCTTGTTTGTGGTGTCTTTCATTATACAGAAATTTTTAGTTTGAATTTAGTCAAAGAGATGATGTCTTCCTTGATGGCTTCCACTTTTAAAATCTTGCTATGCTCTTCCCTTTGTCAAGGAAATAAAATATTTTCCCTCAATTTTACAGTTTTGAGGTTTTTATTCCACCTGTAATTCACACGTGAATGGTACAGGAGGTAGGTATCTGATTTTATCTTTTTCCAGCACCAATTATTCAACAGTACATCCTTTACCGTTGATTTATAATGTCACCTATCACACATCAAGCTCACTTATGTACTTGGATCTATTTCTAGGCTCTCTGCAAAGCATGTACAACCAGTTTAAAAAAGGGGGGGGGCTCAAACAAAGAACTTTGAACAGTATGAGAAAATGGTTATGTAACAATGCTAATAATACAAAGCAGGACCGGGATGCCTGGGTGGCTCAGTTGGTTAAGTGTTTGACTCTTGATTTTGGCCCAGGTCCTGATCTCAGGGCTGTGGAGCCTGCTTAAGATTCTCTCTCCATCTCCCTCTGCTCCTCTCCCACCCAAACAAAACAAAACAAAAAAACACAAGGCAGGATTGATCTTGGCTATGTAAGATAACAAGCACACAAGAAGATCACAAAAAGATACACTAAATATAAAGGAAAGAATCTAACCTAGCTGTTGCAAGCTGCCTATTCACTAGTACACCATTCTCCCCTCTGCTATACCTTATAGCCCCAGGAGCACCCCTGTAAGCTCATAGAAGCTCCACCTGGGTTCAGAAATAAGCTGCATGAAACTGGAGAGTGGGGGGTTTGGATGGAAAGGGCTCCTGCTGCCCAGGATTTACCTGGAGTTTCGCTACTTCCTTCCTGATCAGGAAACTGACTTGGTCCCGGTCATTCCTGGAGTAATAGAGACGGCACCAGGAAGGCTTCCCATCCCTGCCTGCCCGGCCAGACTCTTGGTAGTATCCAGCCATAGACTTGGCAATATTCCAATGGGCGACAAACCTGTAGGATCCAAAGAGACAAGCAGCATGAGCTGTGGCAGAAAAGCTGAGGGGAGGAGTGATCAGAGTCAGGGAAGCAGGGCTCTCCGAGGCGACCAGGAGCAGGGAAGCTAGCAGGTTTCAGAGTAAATGTGGCCAAGACCCCCAAACCCCATCAGCAGGCCTCCCTGCCACACAGTGGCCCAAATCAGAGGCCACAGCAGAGTTAAGGGGGGAAATTTCAGCACATATGAGAAACCGAAAACCCTCACAGTCACAGTCCAGAGGAAAAAGCACTGGGCTTAAAGAAACAAGATAAGGCCACTAATGAGCTGCACAACCTCGAGTAAATCCCTTTAACCTCTTTGAAAGAGAGAGGGATAACATTACTGAATACCTACTATGGGCCAGTTTATCTATTTGTCTCATTTAATTTTACATTTACTATCAGGTGAGAGAACTCCATTTTATAGATAATGAAATGATTCAGGAAAATGTGTACAGGGTGACACAGCAAGGGCACAGTAGAGCTAAGATTTGGGCCTAGGGGTGTCTGACTTCAAAGCCAGCCCTAACAAGCCACAGCCAACCCAGGGTCCAAACTCTGATTCCAAAACTTGTGTTCTTTCAAATTAAGCACATAGACTCATTCCTCCCCTGACCAAATCAGCTTCCCTGTGAGTCTTAATGAGACCATGTATGCAAAAATGCTCTGTAAATCATACAAGGCATTATTGTTGGTGTTAATCAGAGCAAAGGGCTTCAGGCTGTAGCTGAAAATGTCTCTGGAAGGTTAGGTGGGGCTAGAGGTGAAAGACTTCCCAACAGTTGCCAGGGTGGGTCTAGGAGGCTGGGATGTACCCATTTCTCTTCGGGACTGTCAGTAAGCAATAACAAGGAACGCTGGGAATAAGACATTGCCTTTGATTTCCTACAGTGAGCAGTTTAAGATAGTTCATTCCAGCCCCTCACAGTGACCCTGTGCTAGATGTGAGAGAACTGGGCTGCGTTAACGGATGGGCCTGATGGCTGCGTGCTGCCCTCTACTGGGGGATGGCGGAACCCTGCTGTGCAGTCACCAGGCTGCATAGCACCTGTCACCATGTGAGCTATGCGCTGGGGATTATCTCCTGGGACCTCCTTCCCCTCTGGCCGTGGAAGGAGCTCCCTGAGGCAGAGCACTAGGCAGCCCACTTGAGCCAGGCCCCAACTGGGAAGGTAAGGCAAGAACTATCACTCACCTGACATTGGCTTTGTCCACTCCCATCCCAAAACTAATGGTTGCAACAATGACAGGGACCTTCTCCTCCATCCACTCATTCTGCACCAGTGTTCTTTCAGGAGCCTTCAGGCCTACAACAGAGGGGAAGGTGGTGAAGGGAACCCATTATTTCCCTTGGAATCTACCTTGGGTTTGATACTGTGTTGGGCGCTGTACACACACCCTGAACCCATCACTTACCAGCTGTGTGGCCGTGGGCCATGCACTTAACCTCGTGAAGACCCTAGCCTGCCTGTGTGGAGCACACAGCACTCAGTAAGTGTTAAAGCCCACATTCACACCCAAGGCCACTGGCTTCCCAAACCCGTGCTCTTTCCACAACACCAACAGCTGGGCTTCTAAAAACGCATCACTGGCTGCTGGGAGGGCAGGGGGTGAGAAAAAAGAATTCAGGACTCATAGTTCTCATTTTAGATCTCACTGGTATCTAGACTCCTTTTTACGGATGTAAGGGAATTGCTTCAGCCCTCCTGCGTATCCAGAAGAAGATGACAGACCATCTGATTATCCAGGATCCTTAAAGAACAAGAGACCCACTGACAGGCTTCCGAGATGAAAGCAGACCATATGGCCCAGGCGCCCCGTACCTGCATGGTAAGCCTTGGCACTCACGCCCCTGTGACTGAGCTCTGTTGCCAGCTGTTCACAAGCCTCTCTGGTCCTGCAGTAGACAATGCCGCAGCCAGATAGCAACTGAATGAGGAGACATGGGAAGAAAGTGAGCATTCAGAACAGAACAATCTGCCCATCTTACTGTGGCCTTCTTTAAAAGAAGCTCTCGCTCTTCCTCCTGTCAGCCTCACAGGTTCTTTGAGGCAGGCCACCGGCAGAGCTCTGACCCTCTGTAACAAAGCAGCTCATCTAACCCCTCTGCTTCTGCAAAGGCCCCTCGCTCAGGGGTTGGCTGCTCACCTCCCAGAGAAGAATTCCAGGACAAGGGTACTCCATTAAGGGAAATAATGCCAGGAAACCAAAAGAACAGCTCTCTGTGTGCAAGTTTTAAGAAGCTTCAGCTAGTTCTAAGCAAAGGTTCTAGAAAACCAATTTCCATCTCTAGGCTGCAGATACCACCCACTGGTCTTGAGCGTGTTGGCCTCCCAGCCTCAGGGCGCTCACCCCTTTATCAGCCTTCTGTCCAAGAGCCTTAAGGCAGAAGTCCCTCAGGTTCCCGTAGGGATCAGAAAGCAGTTCTTTGAACTGCACATCATAGAAGAGGTTGGCCCGAAAGCAAGGAGTCTTGAAGGTGGCAACTGGCTGCTTCAGGTGCAGGGCAGCAAACACATCCTCCTGGACTTGGGGGGTGGCTGTGGCAGTCAGAGCCACACACGGAGCATGGGCCAGGCGGGAACGGAGGGTACCCAGACGCAAGTAGTCAGGACGGAAGTCGTGTCCCCACTGAGAAACACAATGAGCTTCGTCCACCACCAGGTAGGAGAGCAGGTGGCGGGACACCAGTGAGTTCAGGGTGGGCTGGAAGGAGGCTGAAGCTGCCATCTCTGGTGTGATGTACAGCAGTTTGGTCTGTGGCTTTTCTCGCTCTAGGTCAGAGAGCAGCTCCTTTTTCTCCTGTGCCGAGAGCTTGGAGTTCAGGGAACTCACTCGTACCTTCAGGGCCAGCAAGTGGTCCACCTGGTCCTGAGGGAAGAAGGGAAACAGGTCACCAAGGGGGAGGCCCAGTGGTCAATGTCACCTTGGCTCGCTGGGCATTTCCGAGCCATAAACGTCCTCCTCCCAACCTCTAAGGTCTTCTCTGTGCATACAACAAGTACAGGAGGTGAAGTGGTTGAGAGCACAGGCTCTGGAGGCAGACAGTCCTGGCTCATTTCTGGCTCACTGAATCACCACAGGCTCTTTGGCTGGCTCTAGCCTCTGACACTCTGTCCGTTCTCCCTCTGTGTATCCTGTAAAACTGGTAACTACCTAACAGGATAGTTGCTAGCATTAAATGAAATTTTACAGTGCAAAGGTGAAGTGAATGTACATAAAGCACTAAGCACAAAGCCTGAGACCTTGTGAAATTCACAAGGCACTGTTACTGTCACTCCGTTTCTCTTCATGGTGGATGGCTCTTAACCGCATGGCCACACTTCCTCGTTTCTGATTCTGTCAGCCCATCTGCAGGCCTTAAATATAGCCAGAGGTGCAGAGCAGATGCTGACAATGTCCCAACCCGTTTATATTAATTTAGCTTTGTATCCATCTGCATCTTCTAACCTGTCGAGAGTGCACATGTGTGTCCATGAGTGAGTGTCTATGTGTATACAGATATATTTCCATACTCCTCTGGGTGAAAAGTAACAGAGGAGGGTGAGAGACCTCAGGCCATCAAGACACAGAAGACTCATTCGTAACCCTCCAGAGTGATATGCACTAGTGGAGCCCCCACATTTGGGCAATTCAGAAGCCCAGTATAGAAAGGGAGCTAGGCAAATCAAAGAAAATAAAAGGCAAAAGATCAAACAGATGAGAAGTGATATTTCCAGCTGAAAAAACAAAACAAAACAAAATTAAAAAACCTTCCCCTCAACTTTTTGGGCTACCATCTTCACTCCCCCAAGCCTCACCTGAATCAAAGCAATGAGTGGAGAGATTACGATAGTGATGCCTTTGGCCAACAGAGCAGGGAGCTGATAGCAAAGGGATTTTCCTGCCCCTGTGGGCATGCACACAAAGACATCCTTGTCACCTGCAAAAAGACAAGACAACGACAGTTAATGGTTCCTGCCCAGGGGCACCTGGGTGGCTCAGGCGGTTAAGTGTCTGACCCTTGATTTCAGCTCAGGTCATCAAGATCTCAGGGTCGTGAAGTCAAGCCCAGCCCCAATTCAAGCTCTGCGCTCAGCGGGGAGTCGCTTGAGATTCTCTCCTTCTCCCTCTGCCCCTCCCCACATTTGTGCACAAGCATGCTTTCTCAAATAAATAAATCTTTTATATTATTATTATTTATTTATTTGACAGAGACAGCCAGCAAGAGAGGGAACACAAGCAGGGGGAGTGGGAGAGGAAGAAGCAGGCTCCTAGCGGAGGAGCCCGATGCGGGGCTCAATCCCAGAACGCTGGGATCACGCCCTGAGCCGAAGGCAGACGCTTAACGACTGAGTCACCCAGGCGCCCCTCAAATAAATAAATCTTTAAAAGAAAATAGATAGATAGATAGATAAATAAATAAATAAATAAATGCTTCCTGCCTTTTATCTTTTTATCAAGGCTGTTGAAAACTAAATGAGAATATAGGAAATGCACCTAGCAGAGTGTCTGGCACATGGGAAGTTCTCAATATAACGCTAACTTCCTTCCCATCCTTCCTGTGTAAAGGGCAAAGATCCAGAGAGATTTGGAAATGGGCACAAACCATTTCCAGTAATGGCAATAACAACCATAAGGGTGAGAAGTCTGAGTCTGTTGAGATATGGATGATTGAATTAAATAGCCATGAAAGTTGAATACTTCTAGATGAGTGGGCATACCTGTAGAAGCAACATCACTTAGAGATCTTTTGTTTATTAAGTGTTACAATGTAGTTAATATTACATTGTTGCTTTCCTCTTGACAACCTCCACTTGCCAATATAGCTCAGGTTTATAATATTATTACTCCTTCCTTCCCTATTTAGGATCCAGGTCACTCAATCTTCAACAAAGGGCTTAGAAGGTCAGTGACTATATTAGGCTATTCCTGCCACTCCCACTACTGCCTACACACAAACCAACAGGAATTGAATCTATGAGTTGTTTTCAAAGACGATCTGCAGCGCTGGCTATGAAATGTAAGAACCAGAACAGCTGGGTGATTGAGAATAAAACTGCAAGTTTTAAGTGACAAATCTACAAGATTTCCAACAATTATGGACTAAGGGTGGGGAAGCAGGAAGGGTCAAAAGGAGGACGTTGGCACCCTCTGGCAATGCTACGGTATAGCCAGCACAAATGTAAACGCAGATAGTTTGGCAATGTTACCTCTCACTACAGCCATGGTCGCACTCTCCTGTAAAGGTGTCTTAAACGAGTCAAACCCAAAAACCTTCTTCAACGTGCTCCGGACTCGACGTTCAGGGTCAAAAGAAGGGTGGGTGCTCATCTTAGCGACAGACAGTGGCCAGAAGTTAAGGTAAAGGTGATGATCATATGATTGCGATGAAAACTCTCTGTTCCACTTTTAGAAGACTGCTTATTTTTCTCTAAGTAAAACTTGCTTTATTACTCAAGCAAAATACTATTTCCAACTAACACAGCTCCCGATAAACAGCCTCAAGCAACACATTCCTCGGCAATTAACATCTCCACTTTCATGCTCAGGAAAATAGAAACATTGAACTATCCCATGCCATGATATGGCACAGAACTAGAAATCAGAACACGAGAAACACAAACTGTGTTTTTGGAATAACCTGGAGGAGCTGGAATTGTTTTTCTAAGATCCACCTCCTGCTCCTTTTATAAGCGCTGCTATCACGGCCATTCCTCCCCCCAGAGCCCCGACCCCTTCTTTCCACCTCCCGGAGGAGAACTCATCCCTCTTTTTCCTCTAAGCCCCAGATCCGCTCTTTTCTCCCTTCCCCAGCCGAAGCCCCCCTCTCTTCACCCCAAGATATCAGAGCTGGGCGAGGGCCACCCAGGAACGAAGGATTCTTGCCGGGCCGCTGCTGCCCGCCGGTCGGGAACTACTCGAAGACCCCCATAAGCCACCCCAAATTCTGAGGAGTCAAATGGCTGTGAACTCACTGTCAGGTAAAACCCACTCAACCTTGTATCTGTCGCGCAGTGATGACGTTTCGGCAGCTCGGGTGGAGGGGCGGGACCAGGAGCAGAACGCCGTTTTGATTGGTTCCTGTACAGGAACAGACGCGGGTACTCCTGGGATAGGAAAAAGTCGCTTTTCCGCACGGAAGTCGGCTTTTTTGACTCATAGGAGGGAGGCACTCTGGGCTTGTGGGAGTAAGATGGCGGGGAAGAAGAATGTTCTGTCGTCTTTGGCAGTTTACGCGGAAGATTCAGAGCCCGAGTCTGACGGCGAGGCTGGGGTCGAAACTGCGGGCGGCGCGCCTGGTGAGGCCCGAATAGGGAACTGGAAGGGGAGAATCTGGTGTCTGCTCGGAATGCTTCTCCCCTAGCAGGGTGGGAGGGAAAGAGATGGTCATTGTGCCCCAAGTGTCGGGTCCTGGAGCGGCGAAGCGCGATCGAGGCCCTGTTTGGGACAGAGTAGACGCTCTGGAATAAGAATGGGCCATCTCCTTCCGCTGATTCGATTATTCTGCCGATACTATTGGAAGTCTTCTCCGTGCCGGGCAACGTGAGGCATAGTGATGTACGAAAGATGGAGAGGATCCGAAGCTACCTGTTCCCTTCGGGTTCGTTGTATAATGGGGAGAGCGATGAGTAGAACGTACGTGGAGGGTGATAAAGTTTGTGTCTTGTTAAATTTGTAACTTCGCATTAGGAATGTGCCCTGGACGCATCTTGGAGCTTTTAAAAATATGTTATGTCTGCTCTCGCTGGCGAGGGAGTAATTCGTAGATTTGGGGTAGCATTTTGTGAGCGTTTTAATGCTCCTCAATGAGTCCCTTATTTTGTGAGCTGTTAAAGCCCATCAGTGATTTTGTTGCCCTACTCAGGTTGAGAATCTCACTGTTAGGAAATGGGAACAGATTTCTTTGGGATCATAGAGAGGGCAGCAAGTTACCTAACACATCTGGGCCTTCCTTTCCTCATTTGGAGGTTAGCTACTCTCAGTTTTGTGTGGTATCTTCCAGTCAGGAGGTTCTCTGGTGGTTTCCCAGTAATTTGTAGCATTTTATATTTTTTTGTTGTTGGTTGCTTTGGTTTAAAGGTAGAAGAAGATTTTGGGGCGCCTGGGTGGCGCAGTCTTTAAGCATCTGCCTTCAGCTCAGGGCGTGATCCCAGCGTTCTGGGATCGAGCCCCACATCAGGCTCCTCTGCTAGGAGCCTGCTTCTTCCTCTCCCACTCCCCCTGCTTGTGTTCCCTCTCTTGCTGGCTGTTTCTGTCAAATAAATAAGTAAATAAAATCTTTAAAAAATAATAAAGGTAGAAGAAGATTTTGCTTCTCAAGTAGATAGGATTGGTAACCCCTCTGGGGCCCCAGTTAAAGCTCCTGTTCCTAGGGGAGGGCACATAAAAATGAGGACAGTAGAGTCCTTGTCTTTTATGAGAAGACAAGTTTTGGTGCCTCTGATACAAGGGAGAGATACCCATACCAAAAGAGGTTTTCAAACAATGTGCAACAGTAGTAGTTTAGAGAAGAGAAGCTTCAGTTGGCATTCTAGGTGGATGGGAAGCAAGAAGGAAAGAATTTAGCATATGGTTTTCTTCCATGTTCTTCTAATGATTTTATCCTCTAAAGTTTGGTTCCAAAGGCGGATTCTGGATCTTTAGTCACTTGCATGAGATTGAGGCACCCTTTGACCTTCAGAGGTAGTTCTGGCCACTCAGATCACCCAAATGTTGCCTTGCATTTTTGTATGCCTTCATCCATTTTTCTTTTTTCCTCCGTTTCAGAGGAGAAAGGTGGATTAGTATCTGAAGCCTATGGAGAGGATGACTTTTCTCGCCTTGGAGGTGATGAAGATGGTTATGAGGAAGAAGAGGATGAGAATAGCAAACAGTCGGTACGTAAATCCCAAATCCAGAGCTGCTCAAGGCACCATTTCGTTTGTCAGAAATCTTCAAACTGTACCAACAGTGTTCCATTCCATGGCTAACATCATTCCTCTTCCTTCCCCCGGCTTTTTGTTTGGTATCTGTTGAGGAAACTGGATTGGATATCCGTGTACTGTTTGAAAACAGAACTTGTTTTCATCTGGGCCATTTTTGTATTAACTTTTGAATTGAAATTTGGGGGTAGAGATAATGGACTATTTTATTTAACTGAGATATCAATGAGTGTTTCATGTTGGTTTTCCCTGTTAAGATAGTTTATTCCATTTATAACAATGCATTCGTCCCGAATGGTGTATCATTTATATCTGCAGTCAACTCTGTATTATTTTTAATCTTAGTTGGGTTTATTCAAATCTTTCAGCTTTTTAAAAAGATTAAGAAGGGAAATTAATTAGTTTTTTGTTTGTGGTTTGATCCTTCTTAATTTCTTCTTTGATACTTTACTTGGCACTTTTTATCAGAGTATCCTCTGTTCTTGAGCACAAATCTTGCCTGACATTTAGTATGTGCTGGCAACAAAGAAAAGAGAATTGTGTCTTAATTAACCAGAAAGCCTTCGGATACACTATTGCTGACTTCAGGAGCCACAGTTTAAAACTTTGGAGAGAAAGCAAGGATTCAAGCTGGTGCTTAGCACAAAGACATACAAAGTGAAATCTGTATATTCAGCAACACCTTTAACTGAAATACTCAATGTACTTTATTATTTGTTTGAAAGTTTTCTTATGCGTTGATATTTAAATATTAGTTAAAAGACTTTCTGATTAAAACAAAAAAGCATTTTTGCATTTGATGCTCTTTTGGAAGATATTTTCATGTCCTTAGCCCCACCATCAATGCTGGTAATTCAGAATTGACTAAAATTGTTTAGAAAAGCTTTGCAAATTGTTTTCTTTTCTTGACTTTTCTTAAGTGCACACATACTGACTTAACACCATAACTGTTTTCTTAGTAAATGTGCATGATGTGTTTCTGAAGTGTTGTTCCACATTGCTTTGCTTAGAATTTTCATCATATTTAAGCTTTTTATCATTCTAGTAAAATTCTCTCATCAAATCCCAATATAGACATTCTAAAGTGTGATTGTATCTGGCTGAGCTACATCTCTGAGTATTTGGCATGACTGATTTCATCTTAAGAAAATCATGGCGATTGCATTTAAACCTTTGGGCTCACTGGCACCTGACAGGACAGTTAAATCTCAAAGCCATCAGTATAGTTTGTTCGACTCTCACAGGTGATGTTTCTGTTAACATCTGGGGCACGACTTAATCTTTGGGTTAAAGTGTAGCTCGATTGAAAAAAGCAATTTCAAATGAAACTTAATTTCTTCCTGGATGTTAAGTTAAAGACTTGCACATTGGGGTGTTCTCGGAACTGAAGTGGATATAGCTATGTGATAGGGTAGCTGATCTTTGACCGTTAGTAGCATTCAGTGGAATGGTGGGCTAGCCCATGTGAGGCCAGTGCATGCTTTGGAGAATGCCTTGTTCACATGGTGCTTTGTGTCAGGCAGGCCGTTTGGATCAGGAACAAGACTGGATAGAAGGGGTCAGTGGCAGTTCTGTGAAAGCTTGGATGAAGGCAGGGCCTACTCGGCTGGGACCCAGAAAGGCCAGGTGTTGGCTCTTTAGCCTATCCCTGGGTCACTTGCCCTGGTCCTTTGACACCTGCCTTCCTGCTGTTCATGTAGCTGTGACTGTTCCTGGGCTGAAGTGCTGGGGTGTGGTTATGTGGGAGCCATGGCTCTCTGACTGTGAACAATGTCGTGGTAGGTCTGAGTCTGATGTCCTTGTGTGTAGGAAAGGCAAAGAAGAAAAAAAGGTTCATGTTCCCGTTTTAAATAATTGATATTTCATTAGAAACATGATGCCTGTTTTATCCTGTGGGGCCTGGTCTTATTCTTTTCTGACACATTGCAACCTTTTCCCATTTTTATGTATGTGATTTTTAATCTCAGGCATTTTCATCGCTGTAGGCTGTGGCACTGCTGGAGTAACAACCTTGAGCTGCTGATGTTCTTTTCTCCACCCCCCCCCCGAACATCTCCTTTCCCCCTTCTCTTTCTCTAGTTTTGGGTCATAGGGCAGGGGAGGGGTTCTTGGTGGGATGGGCCAGGCTGGGTACATTGCTCCAGCCCCTAGTTATGCATGTGAGAACCCTCAGGCCCGCTCTTTTAAGCTTAATCCTCTAAATTCTTTGTCTTGTAGGAAGATGACGATTCAGAGACTGAAAAACCTGAGGCTGATGACCCAAAGGTATTTGGTGTTGGCTGTGGTGGGGTGGCTGGATGCAACAAGGCGTTGTAACATTGTGGCTCAGTTCCTATGTCTGGGCCAGGTCGGTCCGCTAACACACTGTGCTAACACTCTGTGCAACCATGTATACATTTTCTGGGATGAAACCAGCTTTCTAAAGAAAGAAGGTCACAATGGAATGTGTAAGTGCCGAGGCAGCTTGGATTTCTAGCCTTGCAGACCTTGCCGTATCTCCAGACTAGAAAGGCGAGAGGCCTGGCGGAGCATAGCAGCCTGCCCCTGCTCGGTAGCCAGGTGAACTTGGGGTCACCGCACGTGCAGGTGGGTTAGATGTGGGAATGTTTCTAGAATCGGGAAGTACTCTTTAGTCATCTAGAAATGAGAAAGGGCCATGAGAGGGTCGGACAGAGTGGCCTCTCCCCAGCTGTTGGAGAAGTCGCACCTAATCCTTGTTTCCCCCAGGCCTGTGCCCATCCACTTTTAGATAAACAGAATGGTCTTTCTGAAACAACTTCGCCATTTCCTCTGATATTTCCCTCCCAGTAGCAGCCGGGAGTAATTAGCAGCATTTCCTGTCATGCTTCTTGACCTCTGGTGATGATGGTTAAGACCCCCCCCACCTTGTGTCAGGTAGGCTTGCTGTACTATGCCCTGGGCATCAGTACAGCTGTCTGTTGAGGACACATTGTTTAGGGAACAAACATTTCTCTTTCAAAGAGAAATTCCCTCACTCTAGGCCTGGGGAATACGGGCCAAGTTTTGTGATTAAAAGCTGCTGTGAAACCCACCGAAACCTTCAAGGCAACATAATAGAACTTCGGAAAATTGTACCACATTATAATCAAAATGGTAGTATATCAGAAAATATAGCACGAGCTGTTCCAAATTTGAACTGATTCTGTGTTTGGATAGAACTGTGTGCGACCATTGAAATAAGCCCATGAAAGGCTGTGGATGATGCGGAAAGGAAGGAAGTTTGAGCAACAGCATGCAGAAGACAAAAACTTGAGCGCTAGGCACTGCAAATGCCACTCCTTTGTGTGCCAAGTAAGGAACTCAGGCTTAACTTACCCAAGCATTATAAGTAGGAGGGCAGACCTGTGGCCTGGGTCAAGGGCGGCCACGCTGCTGCTTGGGCTTGTGGAAGGAAAATGGTCAGTAATGGTAGTCATCTTCTGTCTTAGTACTTGGGGTGTGTGGGCCTTAGAGCCCATGCATGAGGTAAACCTGAGGGGCTGCCAAGTGCTGGAGCTTCCGCGTGGAGGGAAGGGAAGATTTGTGAGACCTGGAGCCTGTGTGTGTGCAGTGGCTGGCCTTTGCCTAAGGCTGGAAGGCCTCCTGGGGAGGTTGGCTAGAGAAAAAGGTTCATGTCTCATGCTCAGCCTTTCTCAGTACCACGTGAAGGTTGTAAAGACGTGTCGTCTATACTCACCCTTTGACTGATGTGCCTTACTGTATTTCATTCAGTCATTTGAACTTCGAGTCTGGTTGTAGAATGAAAGGTGTTCTGGAACAATTTCTGTTCTTGAGAAGCCCTCGGAGAACAGAACACAGAATCCACCCTTACAGTGACTTGTAGTTCTTTTGAAGGATGAGTGTGGAGGGGGTCAGCCAGAGCTCTCCAGCTCATGTGTCCTCAAGTCCAAAAATCATGAGTGTTCGTGGCATCCCAAGGACTGGAAACGGTCTTCTGTGCTCCCCATGCCTTAGTCCTGGTGCTGGCTTCCTCTCCTGCCTGAGGTGGTCTCAGACTGACTTCAGGCAACAGCCTCCACCTCAAACCGCTCCCAGCCCTCCCTCTATTCTGGAACTCTTCTGGCATACTTAATTGATTTTTAACAATATATATTTTTTAAAGGTTTATTTATTTATTTATTAGAAAAAGCCCGTGCATGCACATGCAGGCGGTGGGGTGGGGGTGGGGGAGTCTTTTTTTTTTTTTTTTAAAGATTTATTTATTTATTTGACAGAGATAGAGACAGCCAGCGAGGGGGGGAACACAAGCAGGGAGAGTGGGAGAGGAAGAAGCAGGCTCATAGCAGAGGAGCCTGACGTGGGGCTNCAAGAGTTGGACACTTAACCAACTGTGCCTCCCAGGCGCCCCAACTTTTAACAATATTTTTGAATTCCAAACCTTGAATTTTGATTATTTCTGCCTTAAGTATGTGAAGTTTCTAAAATAGGCTATGTCACCCGGATGGGTTAGAGGCATCATTTGTTTTGTTAGCAAATGGATTGATGTCATAACTGTCTTCTCCACCAGATGGCACTCCTTCCTGCTTTGGCTTTTTATTTTTATTATTATTTTTTTAAAGGTTTTATTTATTTGTTTGAAAGAGAGACAGAGAGAGCACTAGCAGGGGGAAGGGCAGAGTGAGAGGGACAAGCAAATGTCTGTGGAGCATGAAGCCCGACACGGGGCTCAATCCCACGACCCTGAGATCACAACCTGAGCTTCATGAAGTCAGACATTCAAGTGACTGAGCCAGCCAGGCAGCCACTGCTTTGGCTTTTTAAAATCTGCTTTTGATTTTTTGCTACAGTAGTTCTCAAACATTTTGGTGTCTTTACACAATTAAAAACCAAGAATCCCAAAGAGCTTCACTTCATTTTGGTTTTATCTGTTGGTATTTAGTATCTTAGAAGTTAAAACTGAGAAAAATTTTTAAATACTTGTCATTTAAAAATAACAGTTAAACCCATTCCATATTAATATAAATCCCATTTTAACAAAAAATAACTATTTCTGAAACCGAAAAAAGTTGATGCAGAGACACATGGTTTTCCCATTGTACAGGTCTCCTTCACGTCTGACATCTGTCTTGATGCACAGCTAGGTTCTCATCACTGCTCCTGCATTCAGTCTGTTGCAGGGTGTCATTTGGTTGAAGTAGTTGAAGAAAACCTGGCTTCACACATAGGTCATTGGAAAGAGGAGAAATACTTTAATAGCCCTCTAGGTGATTGTAGATCTTCTTTGTACTTGATCAAAACTCAACAAGCGATGGTTTCCCAAAAGTTAACTTGCACCATGAAATATGAAACGTTCTGAGTGAACTTTTTGTATTCTGCTTTATTTAAGGCCACAGGTCTGCCTTGTACTCTGAATGGCTGTTTTACCCATCCATGATATGCCATCCCCAGGCTCTGGTGGTTTGGGAAGTCTTGGTTCACTGAGTTACGCGGATCTGCAGTGATGCATTCTGTTCTCTGATATCCAAAAAATTATATTTGTTAGTGACATTGCTAATCTCATTGGACAAGTCATTAAGTATTGGAAAGCTGTCTGTTCACTGTGGGGAATACACATTTTCCAAGATGCTAATTTTTACTCGAGATCTTGAATTTTACCATTACCAATAAATTCTTTTAGAGTTTTCCTTGATGTGACGGGCTTCATTTTTTGAGACAATGTCTGTCATTTACTCATATCTGACTAACAGTAGTTTGTAAGTCATTCTTTCAAGTAAAAACGGTGTTCCATGGAGAAAGCAACTAGATCGGCTAGTAACTCCCTCACCTAGGCACTTTTCCTTGCGGTACCCATCGGACCTCCGTGTGTAGAGGTGTTGATGTGACCTCTCACGGTATCAAACAAAATGCAAAAAAAAAAATTTTTTTTTAATTAAATTTTACTCAAGGGTCAAGACTGAATAAGATTAATCACTTTGACTGCTTCACCAAGGATATTCTCAAGTGAACTTGGCTTTTTTTGTAATTGAGAGTATGCCTATTGCTAAAACTCAGTGTAGCTGCCTCAATTTGTTGTAAAGAGCCAGCTTTCTCCACCATCGCTTTTGCTAGCATCAGCACGGTGAAAAAGGCAAGTGATGTCTTAGTATTAGGGAACTAGTTTTGACCATGCAGACCCCCAGGGGGCCACAGATTAACTTGGAGAACCACTGTTCTTCAGAAAAAGATTCTTGGGTCAGTAATACTAAATAGTTGTTTGGTAACTGTTTGCATTGCTCTGTAAGTGTCCAGTAAGCTGTCAGCCATACGGGGCCTTGAGCTGCAGTGAGGGGGGAGGAGTATCCAGAGGAGGGGAGGGGGGGCGACAGTTAAGGCTCTAGAGTTGGAGATCTGAGTTTGAATTCCAGCCGTCCTTGGGGAAGTCCCTTAACCTCAGAGTTTGTCACCTGGAAAACAGGCATCATAATAAAACCTGCCTCATTTATTTTATGTGGATGAACTGAGTAAATGTGAACAGATAATTAGCTTAATAGCGTCTGGCATGTGTATGTTCAGTGGCGTTAGTCGCAACCACCAGTACCTCCTATGCTTGCTCCCCAGGCTGGTCACCCTGTCGTTGGGCCTGTTTGGGAATATTGAATTCCCCATTTTGAAACTGGAGTGCATTCAGAGGAGAGCAGTCATAAAGGTGAGGTCACTGGAGGGGACTGGAAACCACATCCCATGAGAGGTTAAGGAGCTGAGAGGCGACTGGAGAAGAGCCTGCAGTTCTGTCTGCTGTTTGAAGGTCCCATGGGGCGGGGGAGGTGAAAGCCACGTGCAGACCTTGAAGCAACGCACAGAGCTACAGGAGACATGTTTGCTTCACAAGGTAGTGAGCTCCCTGGTTCTGGACCTTTTTCAGACCAGTTTTAAGAAAACCTTTGTCAGGGGCACCTGGGTGGCACAGCGGTTACGCGTCTGCCTTCGGCTCAGGGTGTGATCCCGGCGTTATGGGATCGAGCCCCACATCAGGCTCCTCTGCTATGAGCCTGCTTCTTCCTCTCCCAGTCTCCCTGCTTGTGTTCCCTCTCTCGCTGGCTGTCTCTATCTCTGTCGAATAAATAAATAAAATCTTAAAAAAAAAAAAAAAGGAAAAAGAAAAAGAAAACCTTTGTCAGGAATGTCCTAAAAAAATGTTTGGGTTGGGGTTGGACTAACCCCCCCAAGTGGTCTCCTGGGAGGGGTTTGGACATTATGGATAAGCAAAGTTGAGTGTTCTCTCACTTCATTTATTATCTGCTGACTTTAGAAAGTACAAATATAGAGTACAAAGACTGGGAATTGCACTAATTTTTATCACTCTGATGTTTGGGGATACCTCTGAGCACAAAGTCCCATATTTAGGGGGGTGAGTAAGAAATGAGAACTCGAGACCCACCTCTGGAGGGAGCGTTTGGTTCTCATCCCTCAGCCTGGGGAGGTGGGATCAAGCTCTGGGTTTCTGAGTTTGCCCCTAACTGGAGCAAAGGAGGTGGCCGAGCAGTATCCGGGAAGCGGTATGCTTCTGCACTTCTGTTGCATCCCGTCTGTTTCTCCAACTTCCAGTTTTCTGGTCTTACCTCCTCAGGAAGCAGCCTGACTCTGATCTGATCACTCAACAGAAGGTGGCACTGCTGTCCAAGAAAAAGTCAGACCGGAAGTGGCAGGCCTCTGTTCAGCTCTTTACTGCAGGGAGAGGGGTGCCAGATGGCTTAAGTGTTTCCTCCATCTGTTTGCCCTTGGCATATGGGCTTCCCCTTCCCACTCTCCTTTGTCCGTGGTCTACCTCGGCTACACTGGAACGTTTTCCCTTGTTTATTTTTTTCCCCACTCCCACAGTTCCTGTGGATGAAGGTATTTCCACTGGCTTACTGTCTCTGACACACCCTTCCTTTGAAAACAAACACGGGCATTGATGACCTGGCACGGGAAAGCCGGAGCGGCCCGTTGCCAGCTAGCTGGGAGGGCTGGCTTCGCCATGCGGGGTGGGATTGCGGGCCTCCCTGTGGTATTGCAGTCCCGGCTTTGACCCAGGGAAAGAATCCTCTTGGCCCGAAGAGCAAACATCTGTCAAAACAAAATATGTCTGTGGGTCAAGGAGGTAGCATCGGGTGGGGGGATATGTGGTTCCGGAATTTTTTTAAAGGTGTGTATAACCCTGATTAAAATAAAACATTTGAGGGGGGTGGCGCCTGGGTGGCTCAGTTGTTAAGTGTCTGCCTTCAGCTCAGGGCATGATCCTAGGGTACTGGGATCGAGCCCCACATCGGGCTACCCACTCAGCAGGAAGCCTGCTTCTCCCTCTCCCACTCCCCCTGCTGGTGTTCCCTCTCTCCCTGTGTCTCTCTCTGTCCAATAAATAAAGAAAATCTTTAAAAATAAATAAAATAAAACATTAAAAAAATTTTTTTTATTTATTTGAGAGAGAGAGAACACAAGTGGAGGGGGGAGGCAAAAGAAGAGGGAGAAGCAAACTCCCTGCTGAGCAGGGAGCCCAATATGGGGCTCAATCCCAGGACCCTGGGATTAGGACCAGAAAGATACTTAACCTACTGAGCCACCTGGTCGCCCCAAAATAAAACATTTCTTAGATTCTTTGACCCTAGGGGGCACCTGGGTGGCTCAGTTGGTTGAGCATCTGCCTTCGGCTCAGGTCGTGATCTCTGGGTCCTGGGATCGAGCCCCACATCAGGCTGTCTGCTTCTCCCTCTGCCCGCTGCTCTGCCTGCTTGTGCGTACATTCTCTCTTTCTCTGTCAAATAAATAAATGAAATCCTTAAAACAAACAAACAAAAAAGATTCTTTGACCCCAAAAATAGTGCAGAAATGTGAGTTCACACCTTCAAAGCCCGGTTAGTGGACTTGGAGTCAGAAGACCTAGGTTGAGCCCTGGTTTGGCTTCCCAGCAGCTGTGGGACCACAGGCACATAGCGTCAGCTGTGCCCTCAGCTCATCTGTGATGCCCGCTTCGCCAGGTGATGGGATGCATGCGGGCGTGTGTCCAGCAGTCTAAAATCAGCTCTTGGCGGCCTTTTTAACAGAACTGGGTCTGGTCAGACGCCCTTATCCTGTAGGTCAGAAGTTGCCACATTTTCTCAGTTCATGGCACCCTTGGTGTCTCAGGAATTTTTCATAGAACTGACAGGCCAAAAGAAATACCTAACAATTAGCTCCAAACAATATTCCTATCCTCACAATTCGGTAGCCGCTTGAAAAGATAATACATGAATTTGTGTGGTATCTGATAGATGTTGATTAATGCTGTGTTTCCCTTGAAATGTTTATTTATTCTTTTGAGAGAGCGAGCGTGAGTGGGGCGGGGTGGGGGTGCAGAGGGGGAGAGAGAATCCCAAGCAGGCTCCACACCTGGCGTGGAGCCGCCCAATATGGGGCTCGATCTCACGACCCTTAGATCATGACCTGAGCCAAAATCAAGAGCTGGACACTCAACCAACTGAGCCACCCAGGCGCCCCTCCCTTGAAATTTTTAAATGTCATGGGTACCTTTGTGCGTTTGCTGCAGCACCGTGGGGTGCCTTGATGGCAGTTTGGGAACTGTGTTGGTAGATCGTCTCTGAGTTCCAGAGCAGTGGGACTTGGTAAGGTCCTCACCCTCCCCAGAGGCCTGCTCAGCTGAGTGAGCAGGTCTCACCTTCAGTAACGGTACCTCACACACTTGAATTCCCTTAAGAAGGTCAAGTGTCTCGGTCGCCATGTGTTATTAATTGGCTTGAAGTCTAGAGGAAGGATTTGCATTGGATAGAGCTGACTCAGTAATCCCCAGCTTCCTCTCCTCTCCAGCCTCTCCCCCGACCCAGCATTTTTTCTTTTTTAAGATTTTATTTTTATTTATTTGTTAGAGAGAGAAAGAATACAAGCAGGGGGTGCGGCAGGCAGAGGGAGAAGCAGACTCCCCACCAAGCAAGGAGCCCGATGCAGAACTCCATCCCAGGACCCTGGGATCATGACCTGAGCCAAAGGCAGATGGTTAACTGACTGAGCCACCCAGGCGTCTCCCAACCCAGCATTATTATTGATCTTTTCAAGTTTCAGAATCAAACATCTGGAGCCTGGGAACTGCTCATGAAGCTTGTTTCCAAGGAATTTGTTACTGACTACTGATTTTAGGAAGAACTTTCAGGATTCTGTTTATCGACCATCTAAGGAAAGAGGCTCTAGAACATGTTCCGGCTCCTGCAGGATTGCTGCAGAGCAAATGCTTTCCCCTTTGGGCTTTGCGTGTGCTCTGCCTCCAGGACTCTGAAGTCAGAGAGGGAGATGCTAAGCCTTTTCCTAAGCAAGCGGCATAGGGTTCTGTTCATCGTGAAAGATACTTAGGAGGGACAGGTTGTGGGGCGCCTGGATGGCTCAGTCAGTTAAGTATGTGACTTTTGGTTTTGGCTCAGGTCGTGATCTCAGGGTCATGAGATCAAGCCCTGCATCGGGCTCCATGCTCAGCACCAAGTCTGCTTGAGATTCACTCTCCTTCTGCTCCTCCCTTCCCACGCTTATTTTCTCTCTCCCCTCTCTCTCTCAAATAAATAAATCTTTAAAAAAAAAACGGGGGGATGGGGCGCCTGGGTGGCACAGCGGTTGAGCGTCTGCCTTCAGCTCAGGGCATGATCCCGGCGTTACGGGATCGAGCCCCACATCAAGCTCCTCTGCTGTGAGCCTGCTTCTTCCTCTCCCACTCCCCCTGCTTGTGTTCCCTCTCTCCCTGGCTGTCTCTGTCTCTGTCGAATAAATTAAAATAAATAAATAAACAAAGAAACAAACAAACAAACAAATGGGGGAGCAGGTTGTATGGTGTGGTATAGGAGCCATGAGTCCCTTTCCAGCCTTCACAGGTGGGTCATTGTGTGCCTTTGCTTGGTGAGCTTCAGGAGAACCCACGCTTGTGGAATGTTCTGTTGAGAATTACTTTTCAGGATGGTGCCGCAAAGGTTATCTGTTAGAGCATAAACTTGGACTTTTTCTTAGAGGTCTTTGACACCTGAAAGGGTTATGTGGTACTGTTCTTCTGGTGTTTATTTTATTCGGGTTTTGTTTTGGTTTTATTTTATTGTCAAATTATTATAATAACAGGAATTTATTATTTTGTAAAAGAAAAAAATCACCTAATTCTACAATCCTAATAGTGCATCCATTTTCATCTTTCTGTCCTTTTATGTTTGCCGGTGTAATAGCATACATTTTGCATCCAGTTTTGTTTCCATCTGAATAACATTTTCAGTGCTGTTACAGTCTGAGTAATGACAATAGTGGGACGTAAGTGAAAAATTAAAAGCTAAACCCTTAAGAATTGTATGGGATGTGAGTTACATCTCGTTGAAACTGCTCTCAGAAGAAAAAAATCTTTTGTCATTTTCTAAAAACCTTCAAAGGGACGATAAAAAGAAGGTTGAGACCCAGCTTTTATTCCAGGGGTGAGACCAGTCTTTAGCGCACTTTTCCCATCAGTCCCGCAGCTCTTCTCATACGAGCTAGCTAGAATACAAACCAGAGTTAGTATGCTGTAGTATTAAAAAATTAATTTATGTTTATAGTTGTCATTGAATAAAATGCCACGTAGGCAATTTCTTTCCAATTAGACTCTCTGGTGGATAAAACACAGCTGTGCTGTTTACATGGGTCAGAAGAAATAAGTCATTCTTTAAAACTTGGGTTCTCCTCATAGTTCCCATGATTGTTCACCCAGTAAGGGAGGAGGGCTGAATAGCAGTCAGGATTTGGTAGCATTCCTTCCATAAGTGCCCAGGAAATCTCTAGGCTAAGGACAGGATGGCAGCACCCACTGGGTATATGATTAAGTCTTCAGTACCAGCCGTTCCATTCAGGTCAACTCAGATGTTACTCACTGGAGCACTGGGGACCCTTGAGCTGTTTGCCCTACTCGTTATAGTTAAAAGGTAATTCTTCTGGCTGTCTTCCCTTTAAGTTGAGAGCTTAACACCTCCTTTGCTCTGTGACCTACTACGGAGTCATTCCTGGAGAGGTATTTTTCCTCTTTGGTCTTTGATGTTGGCTTCCCCAGTGGTTGAACCTAAGGCTTCACAGAAACCGTTATTATCTGCCGCCTCATAGTCTAGAGGGAGGAGATCAGAAGTTGGGAAGTGGTATTACTAGGCTTTGGGTCAGACAGACTCGGGCTTGGGTCCCAGCATTGCCACTTCCTGGATGAGAAGCCACTTCATTGGACTTTGTCTCGGTTTAGTCATCTGTAAGATGGGAATAATAATGTCCGCATCATGGGGTTATCGGGAGATTTGGATGATGTATGTTAGCTCTTAGTGAGTTCTGTTGTTCAAGGCCTAGGAGGGAGAATATGTACTTGGTCCTTCCATCTTGGTATTGTTTTCCTACCTTCCCCCATGTTGTGCCTCCTGTACCTCGTGATCCTTTGAACGCTGATTAGAAAAAAAAAAATTACAGCATGACTCACCCAGGACCAGAGGCGGAAATGGCCCTTGACCATTACTGGATTGACTGGGAGTCATCCACTCCGAACTTCTTGCTGGAAGTTGTAATGTGGCCTTTGAACTATTGAGAATGCCCAAGCCTACTTAACATTTCACGTTTTTTTGCTCTCACCACGATGGCCAGATGGCCATTCATCTTTAACAAGGCTAGGGTTGCCCTTGCAGAAGTGGGTGTCAGGGAATTTCCATGCTGGGGAGAACCCAGCCACCCCAGGCTGGGGTCTGCAGTTCTTTTTCTTTTTTTTTTTTTTAAGATTTTATTATTTATTTGACGAGAGAGAGAGAGACAGCCAGCGAGAGAGGGAACACAAGCAGGGGGAATGGGAGAGGAAGAAGCAGGCTCCCAGCAGAGGAGCCTGATGTGGGACTCGATCCCAGAATGCCAGGATCACGCCCTGAGCTGAAGGCAGACGCTTTACGACTGCGCCACCCAGGCACCCCTGGGGTCTGCAGTTCTCAGTGGTGACCTGATCCAAGCAGCAGCCAGGACCGAGATTGGGAGAGGGGGAGGCTGCAGGCTGTAGCTGTTTCAGAAAGGGAAGCAGCTCCTTTGTTGTCCAGATTGAAAGAATTCCAAGTTAGGTCCTTTGTCGAGCCACCTTCCAAAGAAGGCCTGGCTACATCTTAAGCTGAACACTTCTGGTAGAAATGTAATTGCTGGAAGTTGTGATCTCGTTCAGAGAACGACCCTTATTCTCCCTGTGACCTCCCCTCTTGGCTCCACTGAACTGCTCCAGACTGTACTTGCTCCAAGTCAACTGAAGCTCAGGCTCCCAGAAGCCCCACCCCGTTCCTTTGTGGTTCTGCAGCCAGAAGGAGCCCCTGCATGCCCAGTCGGCTCGCCTTCAGCCCTGCAAGCCCCAACATACTTCTTCCCTTCGGGCCCAGATGCCACAGATTACTAACCAAGGTGTGGTTGGGTGCCTCCTTCCCTAGTCAGGATTTATCTTTTTGAAATCCTATGATTCAGAAAACAAGCAGCCTGTCCTTCCAAGAGCGATCCAGCACTTCCCACCCTCGTTCTGTGTTCTAATCCTTGTCCCTTGAAATGCTGCTTTGCAGTTTCTGGATTCAATAGGATTTTGCTCATTTGCATTCCTAACTTTGGAGTTAGGTAAATTTTTTCTAAAACAGCGCTTTAAAGGTAGGTACTGGCTTTGCTTTTGGCCTGTAGATTGTTAATTCTTCTTCGTGCCACTTTGTAGATGGTGACCAGTTTGCCTTTCCAATCTCCTGGCTTTCTGGTATCTGTTATTTTTGTCCTACATGGTAATCTTAATGCCTCAGTTTGGTGGCTGACCTCTCAGGAGGGATAATGCTATTGTAAATTGGTGACCATGTCAAGTTATGTGTCAGAAAGACTTCACTTTTCTGTCCTCAGCCTCACAAAGCTGTTTCCTTTGTCCGTGTCTGGCTCCAAGCCCTTCCACCCTGTCCCCCAAATAACAACTTGAAGCATAGAAACACTGTTTTTCTGGAAAACCTTTAAGAAAAAAGTGCAACCTGACCCACCACTGAAGGCTTAATTCAAATTCTTGATGTGAGCTGACCTCTTTACCCAAACACAGACACCCGAGATGTAAGAGGGAGGAATAGAATGGCCCTCTCTGAACATCTTCTACAACTTTCTAGAAACTCAGAGTCTTCAGATGTCTTGAATCAATGTGAGATTACACTTGGAACAGTCAGATTAACAAAGCCTCCCGTTTGGAAATGGCTCCTGGCCAGAGCCTTGCATGTACGTTGAAGTCTGGATGGTTCCACGTGACAGAGCATCGGCACCCCGCTGAGCAATGTCGGCTTTGTTGAGCTACATTTTTCAGATAGGGAGAAGAACCCGTTTTCCTCTTTTCTTCAGTCCACAAGGCCAGTTCTAGAGCTGGCTTGTCTTAGCGGATGCCTGTTTAACCCTCCTGTAGAAACCTCTGCTTGGGGAGCTGAGCCTTCCCATCAGTGAGCTGGGATTGAAGGTGAGTCCGTTGGATCCAAAGTGACCCCACCAACTTCCGTGCATTTTTCTGATAAGTTGAGTGTTTCCATCCCCAGGCAGGCCGTGTGCAGTGGCAGTGACCCAATCCTGGCCGACAGGATATAACTGAAGGAAATGTGCTGGTGACAGGCCTTCTCCAAGGCTCGCCTGGCGTGTGGCTAGAACAGGGCGTAGACGCTGGGCATGTGTGCCGTGGAGGGCTGTGCCCGTGCAGCACGGGGCTCACCGACTTCTGCAGAGCCTTGGGGTTGCCGGTAGTGCTTAGTGTGCCCCGTCCTTGTCCGTCAAACCACAGTAATTTTTTTCTGGAGCTTGGAGGTTGTTCGACAGACGTTGCAGAATGGCTGCTTTCTTGACAACCCGAAGTGACTCACACATCCGTCTCATCTTGATGCCTTCGAGGGGGCTTCGCAGGCACGCTAGTCACTTCTGAAGCCACAGTGTTGTCCGCCCACACTTCATGGTGCCGTTGTGAGAATTAAGTGGCCTTTCACTGAAGTGCTTAGCATCACACCTACAATTATTCCCCAAGATTAAGTTGCGTTCATAATCTGTCCTCAGCGTTTGGCCCGCTGCCCGGTACACAGTAAACGCTCAATAAATGATTTGTGGAAGAAGTAAATGGATGAACTACACAATAATTCTTTTTCTTTAGGATTAGGAGCAACAAGCTAGATTGAAGGGTTTTTTTTAATTCAGTATTGTCCCCGCCGCCTTCCTCCTCCTGCCTGTCTCTCATCAGCCTTTTGTCGCCAAGTCTGGCTCCTTTCTTAGTTCCTCTCTGCTCCCTCCCTGTCTGACAGTGAGTCGCACATTGCAGCTAACTGTGGGTTTAAACGGGTCTGGAGTCCGGCGGGGGGGGGGGGCGGTTAGTGCCGCAGCTGAAGGCAGCTGGGGAACCCACACGGGCTGAGGAATGGACTGCGGGCCCTCTAGAAAGGAGAGTGTTTCTATGTGTGTGTGTGTGTGTGTCATCGGTTTTGAGCAAGGTTTGAGCACCTGTTGTGGGCTGGGCACGAACCTGCAGGTGCTAGTAGGAACACAGTGGTAACTAAGAGAGTTAGTGAGGGCCCAGAATAAAGCAAACGTCCTCGAGGCTGGGTGGGGGTGGGGTGGAAGATGACTTGCTTGAGCTGAGGACTGAAGTCTGGAAGAGGCTTACTTTCAGCAAGGAGGGGGGAGCTGTTCCAGGGAGCAGGTTCTCCCCGGGCCCTGAGGCGGCTCTGTGCTGGGAGGAGGGGGCTGACATGGCCAGCACGGAGTCCCCCAGGGCCTTGGGCCACAGTGAGGAAACATCTCTAAGTGAGATGTCACCAGAACTTAATCACTGCTTGGCCAGTCCCAGGTCTGAGAGAATCGAAGATTCAGAAGGCATTGTTTTACCAATCTGCCCCCCCAGCTGCCACCTACTTCGAAGGAGCAGGATTGCGTCAGTCATCTCTCAGAAAACGTACAGTCTGGAGCATTCTTCCCCCAGCAGCGGGGAGAGGCTGCCCTCTGCCCTCTGCCCTCTGTTTGGAGTACTTTCCCTGTGCCCCATGCTCCCAGAGCTGGGGCAAAGAAGCGGCGTTTAGATTTGGCAGAATCCAGCTGCTGGCAGCTGCCCTGCTTTGTCTCTCGTTGGACACTGGGCCTTTGAGCGTGCTTTGTAGGGCCGGCTCCGGGAAGGATCGATGAAGTATTGTTGGCTCTAAATAAACCTCCATTCTCTCAACCAGGATCTGGTACTTCTCTGCTGAGCAAATCCTCCGAGCTCAAACGGCAGCTTATCCCACATCATGGAGCCATATTGTTTCTACTTCCTTCCTCTGCTCCAGTCATAGTTTCTGAGTGGCTGGACTTTTTTGTATTCTCTGCAGGGGAAACCACATTCCGGGTTCTGCAGTCCCTGAGAACGAGACCCCTGTTGTGGCAGCTGCGTTCTTACGGTTTCCGACACAAGTGATTAAGGAACCAAAATTGGGCGGGTTCCGATCACTGTTCTTCAGGGCCATCCCCTGGCCTGCCATTGCCACTTCGTGCCCTGGTGCCCTGGTCGGTGACGCTTTAGGCTCAGGGGGATCCTGGGGAAGTTAGAGGAATACCGACAGTCGGGGAGGGGAGGCCTGGCCTCAGAGTTGGTGTCTTTGACCAGCTCATCACTCCCTCTCCTGCCTTCCCTGTGTTCTCACTTGGCTTCTTCAGAAGCTCTGCATTTGTTTTGTTTTTCTTGGCGTCTTAAGTAGACTTGAACTAGACAGCTGGAGTGGTTTGTTTACCTGGTCTTTTCTCCTCAGAGCTGCTAGGTGAGATGCTTTGTTTTCACCTTTCCGGTGAACTGGAAGGGAAGCCTGGGCCAGCTGCATCTGAGGGCCATGCGCACCTGCGTCCAGGTCTGTCCCGGGCTCTGGGCTGTGGGTTCCGTTTCTCCCAGCTGACTCAGACACCTGTCTGGTACATAGATCTCCTGGCTGAGTTCATGACTTTGACCAACTGGGGGATGGATTCATACAAGTCAAGACAGGGACCCCCTGCACATCCCAAAATACCGCTTTGGGAGAAGAAAAAGAACAGTGATTTCTTGTTGCTTTTTACTTGTATCCTCCTAACTGCTGCCTTTCGGCCTCCTTAAGGGCACAGAGAGAACCGACGGTGGGTTTTGTATAACCGTTGTCTTGAACAACTGGCAGTTTAATAATGTGAACCTTCCATTGTCTCTCCTTAGCTCTGTCATATTAAATATTCCATCACATGTTTTTGATGGCTGCCTTCCAAAATAACTATCATGGGTGCTTGGTTCATTTTGTACTGAATTTTTTTATCTGAGGCATGACTGGTAGGGGGTGTCTCTCTAGGTCTTCGTCCATGAGTGTGGACCACCCCCACCCCCCAGGACTGTCTTCCCCTGAAGCTGCTTTTATTGGACGAAATTTACCTCGCTGGACAGTTGAGGGTAAATGGCCCCAAAAACCACCTTTGTGGTATTTGACAGCCTTCCTCCGTGATCTCAGCAGCCCCCACCCCCAACTCTCTCCTTCCTTGCTGATGGTTCTTCAGCATTGTCTGAAGTCCTGGGCTCATCCACCTTTGAAGAACACTGGTGTTTGGCTCCAGGTCTTTCAGTGGGAAGCAAAACTGAGCATCCTTCTCATGCTCGGGGGGAGGATGTGGGGTTAAACTGCTTTTGGATCCAAAAGAACCTGCATTGTTGGCCGCCTTCTTTGGGGGCATCTTGGCCAGGAGCGCAGCAGGCTCACAGGAGGACAGAAGAATTACATTCTAAAACCTAACAAGGTGTGGCCACCAGGAGGCACAGATTCCCATTGTTTCATTGTCCGGGGCCTAGGAGTCCCCTGGGTGGCTGTGACCCAGAGGAGGGATATGAACAGCCACAGATTCCAGAGTCTTTACAGGAGAACTTTGTGCAAAACTATATGGCTCCCAGGCCATGGTGGCTCATTTATATTTTCAGTTCATAGGATTCTCTTAAGGCAAAAGAATCTTCTTGCGCTTAGAGTTGGGTCCATGGTTCATAGGTTGGCACTTTGCTTGGAGGGATCATGGAGCGGAATTCCACTGCGGGGGACATGGTGTTCCTGGGGATGTTGGGCTTGGGGTTGAGTAGGAGTGCATAGCTCCGCGGGGCTCCAGGTGCACCCTGGACACGCCCCACCTGTGTGCGTGCATGTGCGCGCGCACGCATTGCTGTGAGAATAAGAAAGCAAAGAGTAGACCAGTTGGCAAATTGAAACCAACCATCAACTTCATCACTTTTTGTGTTTGTGCAGAAAGATTAATTTGAAAGAATGAGTAACCAAGCCAAAAAAGGAAAGACTGAAAGAGGGGGGAACACCTTCCTGTTGGTGATTTTGCCCCAACATTGCCTTTCTCCCTGAGATGTGAAGAAACATCCCCAGCTAAGCCAGGCAAGGACCTTGTGAAATGCAGGAATCCCCGGCCCCTCCCGTCGCTGGGGGCACAGGCTGCTGGAGGCCCGGGGTGGCTCACAGCCCTTCACCCTGCCCCAGGAGCCTTCAGGTGAACGCATATTTTTCTGTAGAAGAGACACTGTGTTTGGTGACTAACTTCCTGTGCCTCTGGAGCAGTGGACCCAGTGGAATTCCCACGTGGCTGTCTTGCCTCCTTCCTCGGGTCAGGGGTCAACTGAGGCTGGTGCCCTGTGGTGCTTTAGGAAGGAGCCCCCAGGGGCCTTTGAGTGGTTAACGTCAGTCCTTGGAATACCACCAACTGGTTGGGGAGGGGAGGTAGGATGTACCCAACTGATGTTTTCCCACAGTTAGCACCCAGAAAGCTGTCCCCTAGAGGGAAAATTTAAGGACCTTTTACAGGCCCAGATTTTGTTGCTGCCACGCTCTTTAACACTGGTTCCTCCGGAGTCACCGCTACAAAGGGATTGTTGTGGGGCCCCTGGAGACGGGCACTCTCTGTAGAGCAGCTGATTGATGACCAACCTGAATTTGGCAAGGCAGGCCTCCAGGAACGCCCCCCAACCCCTCTGTTCCCTAGCGCAGGCCTGCCTCCTCTTTGCCCACCTGACTGGCAGGGGGTGGGTGGCTGGGGGAGGCAGGTTGCTAAGCAGCCTGGCCTGGACGTTATGCCCATCCAGGTCGAATGAATAGCTGAGTGTTCAGAAGAGGGAGGGGTTTGGGCCTGTCCCAGAATCAGGAGGGACCTTTGGGGAAGGGGGTTAAGAACTTGTCCTCTGCTCTTGGCATGAAGCCATAGCATTGGGGGGGGGGCTTTCAGTGGCCTCCTGGTCCCTTCCTTTCTGCAGTGTTACTTGGTGTAACATTTCTGCACGTGAGTGGAGTACGCAGAGCTCTGCAGCTGCGGCCACGTGCCCGTGTGCCCATTTTGTTCCAGACCTGTTACTGCCTTTGTCTGCACCACCACCACCCCCCAACCAACCAAAGGGAAAAGAAATGAGATCCAACAACTTCCTGTGAGCCCAGCTTCTGCCACTTTGATCCTTAGTGTGTGGTGGCACTTGAGAGCCCTGGTGTGACTGTGTGTGAGTGGCCAGGTTCCCCCCGAGATAGGGAAGATAGGTATGTTGTTGCCGGTGGACATTTGGGACAATGGAAGCAAGGGAAGGCCTTCCTCGCCTGCTGTGCCCAGGCTTGCGATGGGGGCTGGGGGCTGGGACTGTAGCCTTCTTCAGGTGGATTTGGTTTAGATGAAGCACTTACTCTGGCAGTGAAATACAGAGCAACTCCAGAAAAACAGTCTCGATAAGAAACCTTTGCTCTTAAGTTTGTGCACTGGGCCAGTCCTGAAGGGCCTGCAGAAGTGGGTGTTGCGGGGCGGAAGTTTGCCTTTTTTTGGAGAGAAATAAAGCCAATGTAAAGAGCCAGAAAGGTGAGCCCAGGAGAGCCAGGAGAGAAGCTGCCCCCGTGCCAGGGCCTTTCTGGGACCTGGGCAGTCACTTATTAAAGGCCCAGGACATGCCTGCTCCAGGGTTCCGTGAGCTACCCCCTGATGATCAAGTCTCCCCTCTCTGCGTAAACTGAAAGTGAGAACAATCTCTTGGGAGCAGATAGTCTCTTGTGCTTTAGTCGTGGGATTCTTGTTTATAAAGTTGCCATCTCTTGCTTCCTCAGTTCCAGGTAGGGGTGGCATGTTCGGGGAGGGCTGACCAGGCCCCAGGGGAGACAGTGTCCAGGTGTCTAGGACATGGCTGGCTGGCATTGGTGGATATCGGCCCCTGCTGGAGGCCATGGAGGAGAGACTGAAGCAGGCTTCTGGAGCATCTTGGCTGCTCTGATGATGGAGGAGGGAGCGTAGGAGGTTCAGGGGTTCCAGAAGGCCCCCAAAGCACCGGCTCGCTCTTGGATTCCTTGTGTTGCTTGTACCTTTTCTCCCCTTAAAATCCTAAGTGGTTTCAGTGAAGAGAGGAACTGCGGGTCAGGAGTCCTGGGCTTACCTCCCTGTATTTGTTTCTCTTTTGCAGGATAACCCAGAAGTAGAAAAGCGAGATCCTCAGGAATTAGTTGGTAAGTACCCCAGGGGGAGTCTCGGGGGCAGATGTCTGAGCCTTGCCCAGAGTGAACTGGCTTCCCGCCATGCCCGGGCCTGCCACTGCATGGGGCTTCTCTCTGCTTCAGCCAAGGCCGCTGTTCTGCTGAGAGCCCTCTCTTCATGTGCTCTCTTCAAATGCCTTTGGCATTTCCTAAGATGTCTGAGTAAGACACCCAGGGAACAATTCTTCTTTGAAAATCACATTCATGGTGCATTTCATTGCACTTTGGTCAGTTGCCAGTGTTGTCAGGATGGATTTAGGGCCTCCTTCAGCTGGGAGCGCCTTCCCCTTGTGCCCCAGGCCTGTCCTCTGTCCTTGTACGCCCCTGCCCCGCTCTGCTGGCATATTCGTGTACTCAAGGAGCAAATGTGGCCTCTGCTGGCACCTCGCTCTGTCTGAGGGTTATCGCCAGGAGGGAACATGCCTTGTAGTCCTAGAGTCTCGCATCCTTTGTGACTTGGGAGGGCAGGGCAGTTGTATTTCTGGAAAATGGCACACATGTCACCCAGTCCTGTGCTAACTCCAGCCTCCTAAGCCTTTTTAGAAAGGACTTTGTAACATGGACTTTGTAACAGCTCTTCCAAAGCCTGTCCCAACCTCACGGAGAGGGTGACCCTCCCTCTCTGTGGTGACTGTGACCGTCCTTCCCCGCCTGCTCCGTTAACCTTCACAAAGCCGGGGTCCTGCTTACCTGGGGTCTTCTATGAACGTGGCCTATAGAATGTACTCCCATGCTTCCGGATGGAGGCTTTGTGGCTTGCAGTCCCTTGGACCTATACTGTTTTTGGACAGGATCCTTTCATGGGATATGAGAGGTGGGGACCCGTTCTGGTTTTCCTAACTAAAAGAACTGAAGATTGGGGCGCCTGGGTGGCGCAGCGGTTGAGCGTCTGCCTTCGGCTCAGGGCGTGATCCCGGCGTTATGGGATCGAGTCCCACATCAGGCTCCTCTGCTATGAGCCTGCTTCTTCCTCTCCCACTCCCCCTGCTTGTGTTCCCTCTCTCGCTGGCTGTCTCTCTCTCTCTGTCAAATAAATAAAATCTTTAAAAAAATAAATAAATAAAAATAAAAAAAAAAAGAACTGAAAATTGTTCCATTACATGTGTTTTCTGAGGAAGGCTTGGGTAGGAGCATACCACGATGACCAACCCCGACCCTCAGCAGGATTCTGCCTTTATCCTCGAATGAGTCTTTCAAATCCTATAAAAAACAATTTTCTAGACCTTAGTGTTCACTCCTTAGAAAATCGCCCTCAGGGGACATACCTGTTGGCTTTGCAGACAGAGGAAGTGGAGTGCTCTTCTCGAGGCCCGGGTGTCTGGCAAGCAGTGGGATGGGAGGCACATCAGCCAGCCAGCCACCTCCACCCCGACTTCTTCCTTCCCCCACTTCCACCTGTTCCCTCCTTGCCACTTGTGCCATTTGGTGAGCTTTGGCAGATACATACAGTCACGTTAACCCCCATCACAATTACAGTAGAAAACACTCTGTCACTCGGGGGGTGCCGGCTCGGTCGGTGGAGCATGTGACTCTTAATCTCGGGGTCACGAGTTCAAGCCCCACATAGGGACTAGAGCTAACTTAAAAATGTTTAAAAAAAATTTTTTTCCGTCACTCCAAAATGTTCCCTATACCCCTCTCCTTGCAGGCTGTTTCCTCCCTTGGCCTCAGGCAAGCAGTGATCTACTTTCCTCACTGTAGTTTTGCCTTTTTTAGAACTTCATGAAGATGAGGATTTCTCAGCCTTGGCACTCTTGACATTTTGGGCTGGAGAATTCCTTGTCGTGGGGGCCTCGCCTGTGTTTAACACGGTGTTTTAGCGTCCTCGATCTTCAGGATGCCCCTAGCGCTCTCCCCTCCCAGAGGTGACAGGGAAAAATGTTTCTAGACATTGCCAGATGTCTCCCTGGGAGCTGGGGGAGCGTTATTGCCCCCCGTTGAGAACCATAGATAGAAATGAAATTATTGTTATTAATTAATGAAATTAATTAATGAAATTATTGTTTTTTGTCTGGCTTCTTTTACTTACCATAGTTTTTGAGATCCTTCCGTGTTACTAGGCATATCCATAGTTTCATTTTACTGCTACGTATGTTCTTTCATTGTAGGGTTACCCCCGTAGTTTCTTTCTCCATCCACCGCAGTAGGTCTTGAAGCCTCATAGTCTTGGTTCCTCCTGCTGTTTCTCACTGACAAGGTCATAGTTGAGCTCTATCTGCACTCAGCTCCTTTGGTTAATACCTCTTGAGATCGAACTCTGGGGTTGCTCCCCCGATATGGGAAGGATTTTCGTATATGCAGACAGCGCCAGGTGTACTAGAGCCAGTGACGGCAGAGAAGCTGACTCACAGGTCTCTCCAGCACTGTGGCCGCTTTGCAGAGCTGAGCGCGATGCCCTCCGCATGCCCCACTGGTCATGCCTGGAACAGTGGCCTGGGGTAGTAATCCAGTTGGGTTCTCTGGGTCTCTGGTGAACTAGAGAGCACTCCACTGCTTCCTGCTCCCAGCGCCACCGTACCCCCCCAGGCACTCGTTACTCCCCACCATTACGTCAGCCCGGACGAACTGCTCCTGCTAAGATTCGTACCTGGCAGCTATGGATACCATGACTGTTTCCTGGCTTGGGTGTGCACAAGGGGTGAATCACCGAGGTAGACTTCTCAGATCCTGAGCACAGCTGCCCTTCTAGAATGCCCCCAGCACACCCAAGAGCAGCCATGGTACCTGGAGCTGCCCCAAGTGCCGGGACACGTTTCTCGAGGGATTTCCTGGGAAAAGGGTTTGAGGCTTTGTGGCTACTCAAATGACCATACATGTGGGCTTGATGTCTTCTACTCAGATCACGCTGGGATTTAGGAGAAAGAACACTGAAAGTTTGCTCCCAGAAGCTGTGGAAAATTTGTTACCTAATTTTCTGACTGTCCTTCGCTTGCCAGTTACTTCATGGGAATTCTTTTGTTCCCAACCAGGGAGCTCAGGAGGGGCTCTCCCTCCCTGTCATACTGTGTACCTCTCCAGCCTTAGTGTGGTTGGGTTGCTATGGCAACGGTGTCACACCCTGTTTTTCCAAAAGGCTTCCTGGCAAATGCCAAAGGGCATTCTTTGTCTCTCCGTCCTGTGCGCACTTGCTCGCACTCCCCCCCCCCCTCTCTCCCTGCCCCAGGGAAGAACTTCACCCGCCTTGCTTGTGCCCAGAGCCTGGGCGCTCCTTGCTTTTGCCCTCCGGAAATAACAAGGACCAGCTCACCCCGGCCAATTCCACTCTCAGCTGGCCTCTGCAGCCTTGAGGCTCTGGCTGAGAATCCCAGCCCCTCCCAAGGCTGAAAAGGAGGGGGAAGTCAGGACTAGACTTGAACTCCAGCTAGATCTGGGTGCTGTCATTGAGACAGAAGGAAGGGGCCTGGCAAAGAGGAGCACATAGTCCCCTGGTGGAAACTGCTCTTGGGCTGCACTGACGTCCCGTCCGCAACAGGACAGGTCACCCCATCTCGGTCCTCTTGCCCTCACCCAAAATGGCAGGTCTAGTGCTCTGTTGTCAGGGCACATCCAGGGAGAACCCGCTGCCGACCATGGTAGTTGGGCTTTGCAGTGTGGGCAGGCGTGTTCTGCAGCGACGGAGCCTGGCAAAGCCCACGGAGCCATACCCTCAGCCCCACTCAGAACTGAGTTCCGTATAGTAATCTCGAAACTCTGAGTGGAGATCAGAGTCCCTTATCTGCTAAGAAAATATTAACCCAGCGCTGGGAGAGAAGGCAGAGGCTGTGCTAGGCTATCACCAGCCAGTCCAGGCAGCCACTCCGGGCTAAGAAATAGTCTGGCCCAGGGCCTGGCACACAGTGGGTACCCAGTAAGTATTTGCTGGGTGTTATTGGTGCTGGTTTGTTCATTCTTTCCCTTCATCCTGCCCCACCCCACTCTGCCTGCTGTTTGCTCACTGTATGGTCCTTTTCATGAGGGAATGTTTTAAAGAGCACAGACAGAATCTTACAACAAACAGTACATTGTCTGAGTGGTTCAGAGCACACTCCGCAGGCCCAGGGGGGCCAGAGGCTATGGGGAAGGGAACAGAGAGAGCGGGCGACTTGGGTGGGCAGTGGCAGATCTCCCAGGGAATTATCCCTTGGGAGTTGTGGTTCTTCACATCAGAATCAGGCCTTTTTTCCCCAGAATGAGGTGGACCAAAGGAGGGTTGAATGGTTTATTTTTAAAAGACTACGCTAATAACCGACAGGTAATTTTTTTAAAATATCATTTATGCAACAAGGCAGTTTTGAATGTTTTGAGTCCCAAAGCCTCGAGGAACCCTGAACTCTTTCTCCTCTGTCTTGGGCAAGAGCTTCCAGAATCCTGGGAGGTGTCATAGGAACATAGCCAGTGAGGGGCTGGAGCTGGCTCACATTGTCAGCCAGTGGTGCTCCCCTCTTCCTGGGCCTGGGTTCAGCACCAAGAGCATCAGCTGATACCCTAGAAACTGGCAGATGCTGCAGATCAAAGCTCCCCCTCCCCTCACCCCCACCCCAGCGGGTTGTTAGACATTCACCAGCACACCCTGGACAGACCCTTTCCTGAAAAGTTCACTGCTGAGACGTGGTAGCATGCATTCTTGACACCTGTCCCCTCTGCCTGAACTTCTCTCCCCCCGAGTTGGCATATGCTGGCTCCTTCTGGTCATTCGATCTCAACTCAGATGACAGAGAGGCCACTCTAAAAGCCATTGTACTGTTTCATAGCCTTTCTCTCTCCCCGAAAAGGTCTTATGTGCCTTTTTTCCCCCTAACTATCTGTGTTTAGCCCCCATCCTCTCTCCCTCTCTCCCCCCCAACCTACATCGACAGGAATTCTCTGTTCTCTCACAGCCTCCTTTTCTGAAAGAGTCCGGAACATGTCACCCGATGAAATCAAGATCCCACCCGAGCCCCCTGGCAGGTGTTCGAACCACTTACAAGTAAGTGGGGATCTTGGCCACCGTGGCCCATGTGGGGGAGAAGGGCTGCTCAGGTGTCCGGTTTGGTGTGACTTTAAGAGCCTGCTGTAAAAGAAACAGCCAGGTGGACAGGCGCCCGCATGTCCTGCCTACCTCTCCCAGCCTGCATCAGGAATTTGCTCTGAGCCCACAGCCAGCCTCTGCCACATCACCTGGTGCTGTTCGAGTGGGACCCCCCAGCTCACCCTCTGTGGAGTCCTAAGCCTAGACAGAGAAAATACCATGATTTTCTGTGCAACCCAGCTGAGCCAGTGGGGAACTTCCCTTAGAAACCAAGGGACTATGAGAATGGAAAATAGATTATAGAAATGCAAAAACACAGCGCTGATGTGCGTAAGATGCCTGTCCTCCTCTCCCAACAATACATACAGACCTGACCTGAGGTTTTGAAGTCCCAAGGAGTTGGAGCATTTAGTGCGGTTACTCCCTTAGGAGCAGGGACTTCAGGGCGAGGCTGGGCCTTGCACCTCCTTTCCAGCACCTGTGATTGTTTCTCCTTGGCCCTCTGTGGGTTCCCCTGTGTGTGGAACCTCGTGACAAGGGCAGACACCCAGGGCAGCCCACGATGGGCACCCGGTCCACCTGCTGTACCCTTGATCCCATAGGTCCTGCTGGCGCCTCTGGCCGCACCATCCTGACGGATGGATGACTAAGGAGACCTGAGGCTGCAGAATGCAGCTGGCTGGGCAGAGCCAGTGTCAGGGCTGGGGGCACCGTGCAGATCCTCTTCCTTTCCCAGAAGTCTCCTCCCTTGGCTGAGTTGTCCGTGAGCACAGCACCTCATCTCCCCACCAGGCAACAAGTCACAGCCTGTAAGGACAGTCTGGCAGTCTGCCAGACAGAGACAACCAGCTGGCTCAGCCTTCAAGTTCAGTGTATTTCTCAATTTTAGATCCTCCTAATGGTAGAAACCATGACATGAAGTAAACACTTTAGTTGACCTGAAATGGGAGAACCCATCTGATGGCCCGAGAAACCCAGAAAAGTAATCTGTAAGATACAGGTCAGCCTTATTTCCTGAGCATTCTGTGTAAGGCCTCTCTGCTTTGCCCTTGAAGAGATAACCTTGAGGTTTGTCGCTTGGTTGTCTCTCCCCTGGTAAATGTATTACAAACCTCTCTCTGCACCTCAGTGCTTCCTCTGGCCGGTCTCGGCAGAAAGATTCAGCCTTCTGACACAGGGAGTGGATCACCTCTCCTGATGTTCCCCAAAGGCGTCACACAGGACCTCCAGCCCTGCCCACCTCCTCTTGCAGGTGAAGAGCGCCCCAAATGTTTTCCTTCTGGAGAGTCTGTGCATTTAGTCGCCGCTAGTGGGGGAGGCTGCAGAGAGCCCTTGCCCTGGGCCAGCTCCAGCCGTGCTGGGTAACGCTGCTCCTTGTCAGAAGTGGCTCTGCCCTGAGACTCGGGTTTCCGGGGCCTCTTCCCACACTGGGTGGTGTGGCTGCCATCTGCTGCTGGCCTCATCTCTGTGGGCCTTGAGACACCTATGGGACTGGCCTGGATCCCTGCCAGTTGGTTCTCCTATTGACCATTGAAAGCTAGAGGAGGGATCGGGGGAAGTTTTAATGAGACAGGCTCTTGACCCTTGACAGTGCCTCTTAATGAAGTCGTGGGGACTGGCCATCTGAGCCTCCCTACAAAGGACACTGTAGGAAGTTTGTGAGGCCAAATCCAAAAAACACTACTCCTTCCTTCCTCTGAAAGGGTGTAGCCTTCCCAGGTCTCCCACTGAGGACTCAACCCCGTGTTAAAATTCAAAACCAGCTTTGAGCCCCTCTGCCCATCACTGCTTTGCCTGAATCCTCTTTGAATGATTCAGGAGCCATTTGGGGGGGGGGGAATTCATCCATTGTCTTCTCCGTGGTTTCTCTGCCTTGACCTTTTACTACTCCCTCTGCCAGCCATCCAGAGGGAGTCAGGAGAAAGCAAAACGAAAACCGACTGGTCTCGGTTTATCTTCTTTGTGCTCAGCACTGGTCACAGGCTGGGTGGAGAAAGACAGTATGGCTGGAGTAGGGCTTCGCATGGCTCTGTGGGTCTCCTGTGCCCAAGTGTCCACCCAGCACATGTGACCACAGGCTGGGATTGCCAGTGGGGTGGGGCAGTGTCATAAGCACCCTTCCGTTTCTCTTCTGTAGGACAAGATCCAGAAGCTTTATGAGCGGAAGATAAAGGAGGGAATGGATATGAACTACATTATCCAAAGGAAAAAAGAATTTCGGAATCCCAGGTAAGTTTCCCATGGGCCTACAGGGTCAGTTGAGTCACTCATGTTGGCCTTGGGACTGGAATGCCCCGGTGGAGGTGGCCAAGAGAGGCCCAGCTCCGATCCCACTGCAGTAACACAAACCAGGATGAAGAGTGGAAGCTGAGAGGCTTGACATGCAGCCTCACGAGGCCTCAGTCTCCTCATCTCTACAGTGAGGAAATTGGACTAGACAGTCCCTATGGGTTCCTCTTTCCTCTCCAAACTGTCACTGACACTGTGCAGGTGACAGGTTTTAGGAACAGAGCTGTGTGCAGGTCTTATTCCATCCAGGGCCTGAACAGGTGGCTCACGTGGGAAAGAGTCCAGTATGGTGACGTCAGGGACCTGCCCCAGGCCTTATGTGAACCTGTGTGTGGTAGCCCTGAGCCTGCCCCACAAACCGTAGGTCAGATGTCTGGATAAGACCAAAAGAACGCAGCCCTCACCTGGACACCATACCCGTCCTGGCCCCTGGCTAATGATCCATCTCTCTGGGAGTGGGAAGGCCTAGAATGAACGTCGGGCCAGCGGGTGATTCCCCTTCTATCAGGAAGCTTGCTTGGAACAGTTCAGCTGGGTTTAAAGGATCTGTCTGAGCCCAGAACTAGACGGTTCTGATCTCTCAGAATCTGCTGCCACACAAGGCATGGGACTAGGGCCTGCTCAGTGCCTTCTGCTGTTCTTCTTTCAGCATCTACGAGAAGCTGATCCAGTTCTGTGCAATTGATGAGCTGGGCACCAACTACCCAAAGGTATGCCCTGCACGCAGAGGCGGAGGGTTGGGGGGCTGCCCGGGGCCCTGTGCTCATCTGCTGGATTCGGCCTAGAGCCACTGAAAGGCCCGTATAGCAGTAGTGCCGGCTGAAGAGCACAGCCTCCAGCTCCCCCGTGTGAGCCCCCTTGGCTCTGAAACAATCCAGGAGAGGGATTGCACCGACAGACCTGGGATTGCACCGACAGACCTGGTCCCGGATTGGTTAGGGCCTGAGCGTGCACTTGCTGTGCTCCTACAGCTCAGCCCGTAGACAAACACATCACTGCCTCATATTCCCACGAGCAAATTGGCCACCCTGTGCTTGGACTCCAGGGATAACAGCTGAGCCCCTGTGGTGTTGAGGCAGGGGCCTCCAGGCCAGGAAAATCCATGGAAAGACTTGGGGAGAAGGGACTTGGGTTTCTAAGCCATTTGTCATCCAATGACCCTTACTGGCTGCAACATTAACTCTATCCTTTGCAGGATATGTTTGACCCCCACGGCTGGTCTGAAGACTCCTACTACGAGGCATTAGGTAGGTGGCCAGCCTCCCATCTGTCCTTCTGTCTGTTCAGTCAATCAGCCAACATGTATCTCAGGGTCTCCTCTGTGTCAGGCCATGTCGAGGAGGTGGGTATACAGCCTAAAACGAGACAGACCCGCTGTGACTTAGGCTTATGACCTGGCACAGAAGGCAAAGAAAGGGCAGTCCTGGCAGTGAGGGGTGTTGTGGGGGTCCAGGCAGGGCCCTCTGACCAGCTGAAGGGGGGCGGGGCGGGGGACGGCCTTGCCGAGGAAGTAATGTTCGAGCTGAGGTTCGAAGGTCCTAGGTGGGGGACAGCATGTCCTGAAGCCATTGAGAAAGCATTTTCTCAAAGGTCCCCATGGGAGAACTGGGAGGAATTTCAAAGAGTCCGAGCCCTCCGCTGACACATCTTAACCAAACAGCCCATGGACCAGATCTGGCCTGTAGGTGTGTTTTGTTTGGCCTACACAAGTTTTATCTTACTTTAATTTGAATGAGTTGCCAACATTTTACCACAAATCTGTAATCCTGGCTTCTCTTGGTCCGCGGGAAGGTCGTCCACACGGGGCCTGCATCCCCACGTGGTGACAGTCTGCTGGCGCTCAGGAGCCGCCGGCCCCTCCAGACAAGGGTGCACAGCCCCAGCCCCTGAGCCTTCCATGTGAGGCCTCTGCTCTATGCCGACCGCGGGCCGGCACTTGCATTTGTCCGCCACGGAAAGACAGTGAGCCCCCTGGCCTGGAGGCTACATGCGCACCTGAGCAAGAGAGCGGGGGACGCGGCAAGTGCCGGTGTGGGGTCCCTCGGCCTAAAGTGGCCTTTCACGTGGGAGCTGTTTCAGGGCTGCTTTTCTTAGATCTTCTCTTGTCTTCGTAGCTAAAGCCCAGAAGATTGAAATGGACAAGTTGGAAAAGGCCAAAAAGGAACGAACCAAAGTGAGTGATGGACGAATGTCCTGGTGGGAGGGGCAGGTGTGTGGAGTGTCGTTTCCCAGCCCCCACCTTCGGGGTGCCTCTCAGTTGCTTCCATTTGGTTTCTTGGGGTCTTGTGGTTTGCTGCACTGTAACCCCCCCCCCACCGCCCCTGTTCCCCTCACAGCTGCGGTGCTGTCCTCCCTGGCCTGAATAGAACTGGCAGGTCTTCCTTCTGAGAGCGCTTTCTTGGCCTCCAGATCTGCTCTCCACAGTCCGCCTTAGTGCCTCCTTGTCAGGTCCCATATCCGCTGGCCAGATGACCCCTTATTCTAGGGCCCTGAGCACCACTTCTTCCCAAGCAGCACAGTCTGGATCCTTTGGGGAACAGAAATTTGGCTCTGAGACTAAATGTCTTCTGGGCACGGAGCCCTTTATGAACCAGTCTGTCAAGGAGGAAACTGGGCCTCGGGGCACCAGCTCTGCCCACCTTTGCTTTGGTCTGACCCTCCTGCAAGGGCAGCTGAGCCTCTAGGATGCCTCCCGACCCCCAGGCAGGGGCTACAGCCCTGGGTGCTGGCAGCCCCGTGGGAGCTGCTGCTGGGGTGACCAGGTTTTCTCATTCTCAGTGCTTGGTGGAATGTCCCTTCTGTCTCTCCCTCCCCATTCCAAACCCCAGGCTTAGTGTGGGCCACGTCTGCAGTGCCTTGGGACCAAAGCTGTGCTTCTCCTGAGGGGGGAGGGGTGCGCCTCCATCCAGAATGTGAGGCAGGGCAGCAAGCTGGTTTGCCCTGCATGTGCAGAAACTTGGTGATGCCAGGAGCATTCCAGTGTCTGTTTGGAAGGCTCTCCTCAGGGCGCCTGGAGGGCTCAGGCGGTGAAGCCTCTGCCTTGGGCTCAGGTCATGATCCCAGGGTCCTGGGATTGAGCCCCGCGCCGGCTTCCTGCTCAGCGGGAGGCCTGCTTCTCCCTCTGCCTGCTGCTTACCCCGCTTGTGCATTCTCTCCCTCTCTGTCAGATAAATAAATAAAATCTTTAAAAAAAAAAAAAAAAGGAAGACTCTCCTCAAAGTAGTAAAAATAGATCTTCTCTTTCCCTCTTCCTCTGCCCCTCCCCACCTGCTAAAAAATAATAATAATAAAAAATAAAAAGGGCACCTGGGTGGCTCAGTCAGTTAAGCATCCAACTCTTGACTTTGGCTCAGGTCCTGATCTCAGGGTCATGAGATCAAGCCCTGAGTCGGCTCCATGCTGGGTGTGACACCTGCTTGAGACTCTCTCTGTCCCTCTCTCCCCCAACTTAAAAAAAAGAGAAGGTATAGAAGTTCCCCTCTGGGCACCTCTCTGACACCGCCCCTCCCTCAGCACCACAGGGCTGCTTCTCAGCACCTCCTTTATAGGGTACCCAGCTCCGTCTCCTGGGAGCAGCCACCAGCAGAAGGGTGTGGATAAACAGTTTGACACCGCCCTTACCTTTCCTCTCTCCCTCCAGATCGAGTTTGTGACAGGCACCAAGAAAGGTACCACGACCAACGCCACAGCCGCCACCACCACCACAGCCAGCACGGCGGTTGCAGGTAAGGAGGCTTGTCCACTTCCAGCCACACCACGGATGGAGCGAGGGTTTCCCTGCTTTGTTTGAGGGAGCAGAGGCCATGGGGATCTGGGCCTAGGCTCCACCTTGCTGTGCTTTTTTCTGACCCCCGAGTTTGTGAAGGCCTCTTGGGAGCCTGGGGTGGGGTCCCCAGTTCACTGGCTGCCCCTTGCATTTCTGTGGCTGGGGCCCCTAAACTCTGACCCCCGGCCTGCTAGAAAGGGGAGTATTGCTTTTCCATTTGTCTGGGTCCTGACTCCCCCCTTGCCTTATTCCAGATGCCCAGAAGAGGAAGAGCAAGTGGGATTCGGCCATTCCGGTGACGACGATAGCCCAGCCCACCATCCTCACAACCACAGCCACCCTGCCCGCTGTCGTCACGGTGACCACCAGTGCCAGTGGCTCCAAGACCACCGTGATCTCTGCCGTGGGCACCATTGTGAAAAAGGCCAAGCAGTGACCCAAGGGACCGGCATGGAGTGGCTCGGACATTCTCCTTTCCATCAAGGGGAGGAGTCGCTCCAGGACCCGAGGAGATTGTGTAGCCCAGCGACCGACATCGGCGCAGGGGTGCTACTTTATTTTAGGACTGGGATCTGCTCCCCAGATGCCACCCCAAGAGGAGCCTCCGTGTGGCATTCCAGCCAGGAAAAGGACATTGCCACAGAGGAGTCGGGTGCTGTGGATAGTGTCCACACGCCACTTGGGGTCCGGTGCCCTATTAAAAGTGCCGTATTCTCACATCTCGGGCCTCTTGGCTGCTCTGGCCTCTGCTGTGGTCTGTTTTCAGGCAGAAGTGAAAGTTCCAAGCGCTGTCTCCATCTCCTCCCGTTGGGGTTACTACCTCAGGGTGGTAGTAGAACGGCCGAAGCCTGTGGCACTAGTCCGTGGAGGTGGCCCAGGAAGTTGCGTGGTCGTTCCCAGCGTGTGCCTCTTGGCACGGGCAGATGGGAGTCCAGAGAGCGGGGGAGGCCCCCCACTCCCGCCATCTGCTGCCCTGATCCTGAAACCCGGCCAGTTCTCAGACAAGAGCGGAGGCTCTGCTCCCTTGGGGGTGATTGAGCCCTCCCCAACCACTTTTTACACACGCCCAGGCTTTTGAAGTCAAGCCAGTTACCAGAAGGCCCAGGTTTGATCCCCAGCCCACACAGGGAGCCGGAGAGGCATCAGCGCGCGGCCAAGGCTGCCCGGTGCCTCAGCGCCCGACGAGCGCGGCCAGCAGGCTCCACGCGGTGCAGGACGTGAATCACCTTCTGCCCCGACCGGCGGCAGCTCGTTGTTTACGTGAAAGCCGGGCTCTTGGGAGGATCCTGCCACCCCACCTTTCCTGTGCCTGTTATCTCTGCCCCACAGCAGCGCCTGGGCAGCGCCAGCGGTGGCCGGGCTCCTCTCGAGGCCAAAACCGATTTCCCAGCCGCCGTCGGCCCGAGAGTCCAGAGGGAAGTCGCCCGCCTCTCCTGTTCCTCGGAAGCTCTCCAGTCTGGCGGAAGGGCTCCGTGTCGGAGAGGAAGCTGGGCCGTGAAGAGCTGTGTTGCTTCCGGGGCACGGCTGCGGGCTGGGAAGGTGGTCCTGACTGCGCCTGGCAACTTCGCGTCACCGGAGGAGGGTGACGATCCTGCCCCGCCATCCCCACAATCAAACTGACTCACGTGCGTCCCCTCCCCCTGCCCCCTCCATGCACTGGGGCCCTGAGGTCAGTCGTCACCCTCCCCTCCTTTGATGGGACTCTGCAACCCTGGAGGGGAGCTGCTGCCCCCTTAGTCCCAAGAGGGTCTGTGAAGGCCGCCTGCCCTACGGCCTCCAGCGGAGACCCCCTCCGGAGTGCGAGGGCCCCAGGGCTTGTGTGGGAGGCTGTGCGGCGCCGTGGGAGTGGCAGACACACAGACTCGACACCTCTGCTCCGGATCCTGGTTTCAACGAGTTGTGTTTTAGTTGTGTGTCTTGGGCCCTTATCTCTGTGAGTCTTCTCTGTCAGGTCCCTGTAATAAAGCTACCTAAGGCAATTGTGAGGAGTCCATGAGAGGATTTTTCAAGAACTGTATAAACTGTCAAGTACAACTGTTTGTTGCTGACCCATCCAGTTCCTTCTTCATTTAGACCAAGGAGAGAAGCAGACTCCACAGCTGATAAGACTGCCAGGGTCATGGCCCTTGTCTGTTTTCTGGGCACCCCTGCCCTGCCACTGAGCAGTAATGACCGCTCACCCCATGAGTTGGGCATCCCCAGGTAGCCATGCTGTTCCCCTTAGAAGCCTTGTGAGTTGGGGCAAGGTCTCTAATTCCTCTGAACTTGACTTTACTCTTCTGTAAGGATTAATGCCTGCCCACCTTAGTCCCCCTGACAGTTGTGTGGGGTCGAATTACCAGTTCCTTTCTGCAGAGACGATGTTGCAGGTGCTAGGGACCCAGGTGATTTCTGCCTCATTGGGCCCTGCTCAAAAAGAACTCAGTCTGGACAAATTGAACTCTATCCCAGCCACCCAGGCATCCCTGCCGTCTTTCTGTAGTTCTAACATTGGGTGATGACCTCAGGGTCCATCCCGGGCCAACAGCTCCATACCTGGGATCCTGTGCTGTCCCCACATCAGATGGGCTCCTTGGGAAACCCCTTCCCCATCACCATCGTTCCTGCATCGGGCTCCTACTCAGCAGGGAGTCTGCTTCTCCCTCTCCTCCTCACCCCACTCTCCTACTCTCTCTCTCTCAAGTAAATAAAATCTTTTTTTTTTAAGATTTTATTTATTTATTTGACAGAGATAGACACAGCCAGCGAGAGAACACAAGCAGGGGGAGTGGGAGAGGGAGAAGCAGGCTCTCAGCAGAAGAGCCTGACGTGGGGCTTGATCCCAGAACACAGGGATCACACCCTGAGCCCAAGGCAGACACTTAACGACTGAGCCACCCAGGCGCCCCTCAAGTAAATAAAATCTTTAAAAAATAAAAATCTCTGTTAAAGAAAAAAATTGGGGGGGGGGCGCCTGGGTGGCTCAGTCAGTTGATCGTCTGGCTCTTGGTTTCGGCTCAGGTCATGATCTCACGGTCCTGAGATCGATCCCAGTCTCCACATCAGCATGGAGTCGGCTTCGGATTCTCCCTCTCCCTCTGCTTCTCCCCCACCCCTCAAGCTCTCTCTCTCTCCAAAATAAATCTTGAAAAAAAAAAAAAAATTAGGGGCACCTGGCCGGCTTAGTAGAGCATGGGACTCTTAATCTCAGGGTCATGAATTCAAACCCCACGTTGGGCGTGGAGCCTACTTTAACAAAAAAAAAAAGTTTTTTAATTAAAAAAATAAATAAAGGCCTTTTGAGCCAGAAAAAAAGAATGAGGAAGATCTCCATGGCCAGATTTGGAGTGATCTCAAGGAGAGAGAAAATGAAAAAGGCAAGAGCACTGCATATAATATGATGCCTTTTCTGAAGAAAGGGAGGGAGGGGCGCCTGGGTGGCTCAGTCCTTAAGCGTCTGCCTTCGGCTCAGGGCGTGATCCCAGCGTTCCAGGATGAGTCCCACATCGGGCTCCTCCGCTGGGAGCCGCTTCTTCCTTTCCCACTCCCCTGCTGTGTTCCCTCTCTCCCTGGCTGTCTCTGTCACATAAATAAATAAAATCTTTGGGGAAAAAAAAAAGGGAGGGAACATTAAAGTAAGAGGAAATAGAAGAATAAAATCTAAGGAATTAAGAAAAATCTCTCATGTTAAATTTGAATTGGAAACATCAATATAAACTCATGATTCAAAAAAAAAATTTCCTAGCCATGTCCTTGAAAGGACCCAGAGTGACGGCCCCCAGGGGCAGTGAGTGTATGTAGCACCTGGATCTTTTTCCTTTTTTTTAAGATTTTATTTGAGAGCACAAGCAGAGGGGAGAGGGAGAAGCAGAGTCCCCACTGAGTAGGGAGCCCAAGGTGGGGCTCGATCCGAGGACCCTGGGACCATGACCTGAGCCAAAGGCAGCTGCTTAACCCACTGAGCCACCCAGGCACCCGGAGCACCGGATCTTGATCTCTGAAACGATTCCACACTAAAAGGGCCAGGGCTCCTTAGAGAAAGGACTCTTCGATCCCGAAATCTAAGTGGGACTGGGGCAGGTTGTTACAGAAAGCAAGGAAGACTTAACAGGAGTGTTTCAAAGGTCAATCAAACTGGCTTAAAGGGATCTCCCGCTGGCCAAATGTGATGAAATTTGAGCATTCAGAAAGAATGCAATTATTGTCAAAAAGGAAAAAACCCTTATTCTCTGCACACTAGTACTCACAACACCCACAAAACACTTCTGACACCAAATGTGTGGGCTTTCCACATCACGTAATTCTGACACCAACTCCCTGTGGAGCTTCATCCAACAAGACTGCCCCCCGCTCAAATGCTAACTGTAGGCCAGGCCTCTGGTACTTCTGACCAACGGGCTATAAATTGGGGTTTCCCATAAGTCCTCAGACTCAATAATGACTCACAGAACTCAGGAAAACAGTTTACTTATTGGATTACTGGTTTATAAAAGGATACAACCAAGGAAGAGCCGGATAGAAGAGATGTACAGGGGCTCAGTGCAGAGCAAGGGGCTTGGGGCTTCCATGTCTTCTCTGGGCACACCACCCTCCCAGCAGACCACGTGTTCAACAACCTGGAAGCCCTCTGAACCCCCTTCAGTTAGGATGTTTATGGCGGCTTCATTACTAGGCGTGATGGATTAAATCATTGACTATCGGTGATGGAACTCAATCTCCAGCCCATCCCCCCTCCCCAGAGATTGGTGGGGGCAGGCGTAGGGGTGGGGGAGTGTTGGGGCGGAAGTTCCAACTCTAATCACGTGGTTGTTTCCCCTGACAACCAGCGTCCCCATCCTTCATGGCTTTCCAAAAGTCACCTCATTAACATAAACTCTGGTGTGGTTGTAAAGGGGCCTGTCATGAATAACAAAAGACACTCCTTTCACCTTTCTCGCTCCAGAGCTTCTCCAGGAACCGTGGACAATGACCAAATAGAGATCTCTTAGGTCACATCACCATTGTACACTATTGAAAAAATAAACAATTATTCACGCAAAAAAGAATTATTCATGCATAGTATTTGAAAAAAGGAAAAATGTTTTTGCCACCATGAGAGTGGAATATATTAACTCTTTACTCTGAAATTGATAGTTAAAAGAATTCGCCCTTTGGGCACTATTGGCAGTATTCTAAAATGGTGCAACTGCCCTAGAACATAGTATGGTGGTCCTCAAAAAATTAAGCACGGGATTACCACGTGATCCATCAATCCCGCTTTTGGGATATATCCAAAATAATTGAAAGTAGGATGGAGAAGATTTATTTGCACACCGTGTTCATACAGCAGCATTATTCAAATTTCCAAGGGGTGGGAACAACTCAACGCCCATTGACAGATGAATGATAAAATATGGTATTTAGATACTAAGGGATATTATTCAACCTTAAGAAGGCAGGGAATCTTGCCACATGCAACACAGATGGACGTTATGATAAGTGGAAATAAGCCAATTACAAAAAGACAAATACTGTATGATACCACTTGCATGACATTTCTAAAGGAGTCAAATTCATTGAGACAAAAAATAGAATGGTAGTTAACCAGGGGCTGGAGGAGAAAGAAATGGGGAGCTGTTTAATGGGGATGGAGTTTCAGTTCTCCAGATGAGAAGGGCCCAACAATGTGAATATACTTGACACTACTGAACTGTGCATTTACAAAGGATTAAAATGGTAATTTTTATGTTATATGTCTTTACCACAATTAAAACTCTCGGGTTTTTTGTAATAATAGTGATTTTAAAACTTTACCTTGGGGCGTCTGGGTGGCTCAGTTGGTTAAGCATCTGCCTTCAACTCGGGTCATGATCCCGGGATCCTGGGATGGGGTCCCACATCAGGCTCCCTGCTCAGCAGGGAGCCTACTTCTCCCTCTCCCTCTGCCCCCCCCCTGCTCGTGCGCTCGCTCTCTCTCTCTCTCTCAAATAAAATTTTAAAAAAAGAAAAAGGTTCTACCTTGTTTGAGGAAAGCAAAGGCTTTTGGTGAATGCACTAACCCCTCCAGCCTGCTCTTACCTATAGGTCCTGGACCTGAGCCTCAGCCTCCAGCAGTGTTCCCGCCCTCCAGCCCCACCCTCCAGCCCAACCATCGCTGCTGCAAACTGGCCCTTTCTCCCTAATGGGGTTTTGTGCAGTTCGGAGTTTTTCGTAAACCGACACTCTGTATAGCCTGTAGGCAATGGAAGATTTTTGTAGTAAGAAACTGAGGACCTCCCTTAAGTCCTGAACAGGCTTTTACTCCTAATTCCCAAAGTTTTACATATTTTCCTAGTTTACTACTTACTAAATGTGTGACCAGGACTTCACCCCCTTTTATTATTCAACATTCTTAAAGTCTTATTTATTTTTTTAAAGATTTTATTTTTAAATAATCTCTACCCCCAACATAAGCCAGCCAGATGCCCCCTTGAAGTCCTATTTTAGGGGCACCTGGGTGGCTCAGTCGGCTATGTGTCTGACTCTTGGTTTCCACTCAGGTCTTGATCTCAGAGTTATGAGTTCAAGTCCCATTCTGGGCATGGAGCCTACTTTTTAAAAAAGTCCTGTTTTAGTTTTACATTTCAGACCTGTTCGGTAAACTACGAAATAATAAAAAATAAATAAAAAGTAAAATAAAAGTTTCTATAACTCCAAAAGAAGCATTTATCCTGTATTTTGGGGGAGGTGGGGGTTTTTTATTAATTTTTTTAAGTAGGCTCCGCACCCACACCCAGTGTGGGGCTTGAACTCACAATCCCGAGATGAGGAGTCGCATTCTTTACTGACTGAGTCAGCCATATCCTGTATTTTTGGAGGCACAGAGTTTATCCCTTGTTGATGAAGGGAACTTCTGTTTTTCTTTTTTAATCAGAAGGATACCTTCTCTTAATGTAGAAACAGAAAATCACCATTCTTCAACCCTCAAATTCAGGCAAAAATCAACAAGGGATGCTGACTAAAACCTTTCAGTGAAAGTTTGCTGGGAAGTGGACAGGATGACAAGGCATCATCACCCCCTCTGGCTTACTTCTTAATCACAAAGTAAATAACGTATTTTTACAATGGAGAGAGATGGCAGTCACTTCCTTAATTATCGCTAACAGTGAGGGAGCTGATATCATGTGCCACCCAATAAAGCACACCCAGCACCATCTAGGCCCATCCTTGCCAAAAATGTTTCGCCTGAATCTAATCAGGCTTTTAGACATAAATTCCAGTTTACAGGAGGCTAAAAAAAAAAAAGTCCAATGACGCCATGAGGAAACATCCAGACAAATCTGGACATTGGGACATTCTGCAGATCACTGCTGGCCTGTCTCTTCAAAAGTTCAATGGTGAAGGGGAGTAAGTAAGAAAGAGGGGCACCTGGGTGGCTCGGTGGGTCAGTTAAGCGTCTGCTTTGGCTCAAGTCAGAATCTCAGGGTCCTGGGATTAAACGTCATGTCCAGCTCCACGCTCAGAGGGGAATCTGCTTCCCCTCTCCCCCCCACCTCTGTGCATGCTCACTCTTTCTCTCTCAAATAAATAAAATCTCTAAAAATCATAATAAATTAAAGAAATAAAGAGATAAAGCAATCAAATGCAAGAGATTGGACTTGAACTCAAAAGGAAACAGTCTTCTTAAAAAGTTTAAAAAAAGGAAACAGTTACAATAGACATTTTTGGGATAACTAAGAAATTTTCATATGGACAAATCATGGATAACAGGACATTTTTGCTCATTTTCTTCAGTGTGATAAAGTTATTGTGGTTGTAGGGAGCTGTTCTTGGGAGATGCATGCCTGGAGTGTCGAGGGATGAAATGTCATGGTCTCTTAAATTCAAATAAAAAGATACATAAATACATAAGAAATATATAGATAAAGCAAATACGGCAAAATGTTAACTCCTGCGTTTAGGTGGTAAAAAATACAAGTGATCTTTGTACTGTACTTTGTGCTATAGTCTTCTTCCAACGGTTTTTGTATGTTTGCAAATATTCAAAATAAAAAGTGGGGGGGAAATACTTTTTTTTTTCATTTTTATTTTTTAAAGATTTTATTTATTTGAGAGAGAGAGCACAAGCGGGGCCATAGAGGCAGAGGGAGAAGAAGAAACAGACTTCCCACTGAGCAGGGAGCCCGATGTGGGACTCGATGTGGGTTCAATCCCAGCACCCTGGGATCATGACCTGAGCCAAAGGCAAACGCTTAACTGACTGAGCCACCCAGGCACCCCTGGAGGAAAAAAATTGTTCAACAGTGGACTATTGAGCAATCCCCTAGCCCTGGGGAGAGACCAGGCCTCACAACCGTCCACCTGAGCGGCATGTCCCTCAGTCTAGTCACAAGACTGTTCTTTTTTTTTTTTTTTTTTTTTTAAGATCCCATCTACTCATTTGACAGAGAGAGACAGCCAGCGAGAGAGGGAACACAAGCAGGGGGAGTGGGAGAGGAAGAAGCAGGCTCCTAGCAGAGGAGCCTGATGCAGGGCTTGACCCCAGAACGCCAGGATCACGCCCAGAGCCAGAGCCGAAGGCACATGCTTAACAACTGAGCCACCCAGGTGCCCCGTTACCTTGTTTGTAGACACACGTACCACTCTACAATAAGTGATGCACATTGTCGAACACAAACACAGCGGATCACCTGGCACATCCCTGGAGAGCCTGCATCCACTTTGGAGGCCCATCATTAAGCAGAGGGGGCTTGGCTGGCTTCGTCAGCAGGGCATGGGACTCTTGATCTCAAGGCTGAGTTTAAGCTCCACGTTGGGCATAGAGCTTACTTTAAAAAAAAGAAAAAAAGCAGCAGCTGCAAGCAGGCAGTGTGTTCCGTTCCTCTGGGTATCCCCAGTCCCCCTAATCACGTTTAGAAGGGTCCAGCAATGAGAAAGGAAGGGGCTTCTGAGCCCAGTGAGTCTGTGGCATTGCTGCCTCAGGGCCTGAGTCTCCTTCTCGGGGAGGGTGCCTCAGTCCCCCACCCACAGCAGGTTAGGTATTGCCTACCCAAGCCTGCTAAGGGACGGTGCTGGCAGGCTGCTCCTGGAGCTCCTATTTCCCAGAGTGCACTGAGCACCTGCTGGAGTAGCTCAGGTCCTCAGGGTACTTGTGCCGGCCTGGCATGCCCAGACCCGAGTGCCTCCACCAAACTGGGGCTCCTGCCACAGTGGTCAAAAATCCAGGAGCCTAGGGGCACCTGGGTGGCACAGCGGTTAAGCGTCTGCCTTCGGCTCAGGGCATGATCCCGGTGTTATGGGATCGAGCCCCACGTCAGGCTCCTCCGCTGCGAGCCTGCTTCTTCCTCTCCCACTCCCCCTGCTTGCGTTTCCTCTCTCGCTGGCTGTCTCTATCTCTGTCAAATAAATAAATAAAATCTTTAAAAAAAAAAAAAATCCAGGAGCCTGCCTCTTGAAGGAGCTGGCCTGTGCAGAGCACTCTCAAAGACCACTGGGCAAGCCGGCAAGGGTGACTGTGGCTTGCAGTTGCAGGGAGCACTCATGTGTCCATGGCACTGCCACATCCGGTCCCCCTGCCCCCATGATCACTCTGAGAGTTGGCAGTGCACAAGCTTGCTTACAGATGAGAGCACGGACAGCTGGGAGGCTCGGGGTCAATCCCATCTGGTCCACCACACTTTCACTGAGCACCTGCTAGGTGCCAGGCACTGTGCTAGGCACTGGAAATTAAAAGATGTGCTAGTGGGGCGCCTGGGTGGCACAGTGGTTAAGCGTCTGCCTTCGGCTCAGGGCGTGACCCCGGCGTTATGGGATCGAGCCCCATGTCAGGCTCCTCTGCTGTGAGCCTGCTTCTTCCTCTCCCACTCCCCCTGCTTGTGTTCCCTCTCTCGCTGGCTGTCTCTATCTCTGTCGAATAAATAATAAAATCTTTAAAAAAAAAATCTTAAAAAAAAAAAAAGATGTGCTAGAGAGAATCCATCCTCAGGGTTCACAGTCTAGTGGGGAAGAGAAACCCCTAAACAGATCATTTCAAACCAATGTGGCAAATGACAGAAAAAGCCATGCCCTGGTACAGGATGGTGGTGGTGGTGATGGCTACAGGGACACATAATCCAACCAAGGGTGCAGGGAGACCAAGGAGGTTGTCTGGAGCATGTGCCATCAGCACGATGCCTTCAAGCGAAAGAACGATAAACCAGGCTGGCTGGGGGCAGGGGAGTGGGGGATGGAGACACCCTGAGCAGAGGGCCCAGCCTCCAGCAAAAGCACGGTGGCTGGAAGCTGCATGGTTTGGGCGTGGGGGCTGCTAGCCATGGGGTGGTGTCTGACATTCTTGGCAGGTGGGGCGAGAGAAGTAGACCAGGTTGGGGTCATGGAGCAACTTGAGAGGCTCTAGCTTGCACACGTGTGGCACTTTAAAGACGGCGCGCAGAGGACCACAGGGGTCAGGTTTGCAAACCTGCTTGTCAAGAGCAACTCTCACAATCTGAGTGCCTGCTCCAGGTCAGGTCGCTGCCGGCCACTTGATGGGTATTACTCACATTTTAAGGAGCTTTAAGTACCTTGCCTGAGGACGCTCAGGGAAGCAGTCCTTACTGGGATCTCCCTCTGGACACACGTGGAAGCGGGGGCGGGGGCGGCTGAGCGGACCCAGGACCGGGTGAATGACAAATCGGGCTCGGCGCGCGGGCCCAGGACGGAAGCCATGTGCACGGTCGATTGCCGTCGGGGCAGCGGGGTTGCGCACCGCCGAGCGTCCGGAGGTGGGAGGGCGGCGGTCCGGGCCGGGGGCTAAGAGGCCACCGGTGGCCCGAGGCAGCCGGGCACCCGAGTCTGCAGCCTGGTGGGGTGGGGAGGCTGGACTGGAGAGAGGGGGAGGCTCCTTCCCCGCCCCCGCCGCCGCCGTCGGGCCGGGCGCAGGGGCCGGGCGCCGAGGGAGCCGCAGCCTTTTCCGGGGGGCGGGCCCGGCGGCGGCGGCGCCCCGGCTNCGGGGAGGGCGCGAGTTGGCGCCAAGGTAGGTCCGGCCTCCGACCGCCGCAGGCGCCGGGGGCTTGGGCGCGGGGCAGCGGGGGGCGGGGCAGTCGGGGGTCGCCGGGCTGCACTCCGCCCTCCCCTCCAGTGCCCCGGACTGCCTGAGCTGGGCGTCCATTCTGGGACCTTGGAGGCGAGGAAGGGAAAGTGAGTGCCCACCCAGCCTGGCCAGCAAATCAGGGGACCCTTTTGGGAGGGCCGGGTGGCTTTTGTTTCCTCAGCTCTTCCTTCCCATCCTGCCCAGGGCAGATGCCTGGGCTGCCAGGGTGTGCCCAGGGGGCAGCTGGGGGCAGAGGGGCAGTGGAGCTGGAGAAGGCTTTTGGCCCTGAGACCTTGGGGCTAGAGGGGGGCAGCAGAGAGAAAGCCCTGAGGGGTGGGTGGGTGTGCGAGAAAAGTGGGCAGAGGCTAGGCAGCGGCTGGCAGGCCTGTTGGGCCGGGCCCACTGGGGTTTGCAAAGAAGGTGGGGGGAGCAGCCACCTACAGGCAAAGGCTCTCCATGTTTGGGGAGGCCTGGCCTGCTGTGTGCAGGGCCGCAGTCCACCTGGGGCCTGGGGAGTCCCTGACTCCCCTCTTGGCCCAGCACATGCCTGCTGAGGTCTGGGGAGTCCCTGACTCTTTTGGCCAAGTACATGCCTGCCCTCCTCCCAAAGTCGGCTCAGGACACCCTTCCTCCAGGAAGCTCTCCTGACCTCGTTCAGCAGCCCTGGGGGCTATGCCCACCACGGCAAACTCCTCCAGTGCTTGCCCCCTTTTCCCACTCAGCCCCTGGTGGCCCTCTGGCTGTGGCGCAGGGACTTCTAAGAACAGGGCTGGGCTCCTTCCCACCCCAGCAAGGCCTTGCCACACCCTGAGCCCCAGGATCTGACAGCCTTCTGGAAGTGAAGGCTGAGGGTCTGTCTCCATTCTGGGGAACAGCGGGGAAGGGGTGCCTGTCTCCTGGGCCCCGATTTCCTCCGGTGATAGAGCAGTGATAGAGCAGAGGAGGGTTCAGGGGATGGGAAAGCTGGAGTGGGGGGCTGCAGTGGGCAGCTGTAGATGTGCTGGGCAGGGGTCCTGTGGGATGGGAGGAAGCCTGGTGCTGGGAGAGAGTGTATGTCCTGCGTACCTGGCCCAGCCTGTGGCCACAACCTCCAGTAAGCCCGTAGTCTTAAATTTTCTGTGACATCTTATTGTTTTTAATGTTGACAGTTACTTTTAAAACTTTTTAAACACAAGTTGAGTCGAACAAAAACACTCTTGAATGCATAACTAGCCCCCTCACTGTCATCTTAAGGCCTCTGAGGGTAACAAAGAGGTTAGATGGGGGTGGGTCTGGACTGCCCTGGTCGGGTCCAGGCCCCCCTCCCACTGCTGACTGTGGGATGGGGAAGCCCTGCAGCCTTGTGCCCCATCTCTATCTCCTTATCTGGGAAATGGGGGTAAGGCAGTCATCCCCCACCGGGTTCCTGCATAGATGAAATAGTCATCCCATAGGCAAAGTGCTGGGCGCCTGCCCGCTCTGTGCCCAGCCCGTGGGCACAGGAGGGTGAGTAAGAGCCGGGTCCGGCCCTCCAGTGCCCGTACCTGCATGTATAATGGTGCCCTGGGGAGGGCTAAGTCTGTGGCCTGTATTGTGTAGCATGTGGGTGTGGTGCCTACACCCCAAGGCTGCAGGAAAGTCATTTCCCCCAGAAAGGCCACCCCCCCTTGGCTGGCTTAGGGCTTCCTTACCCCAGGCCCCTCTGAGATGGCAGCTCCTCCCCAGCCCTGGATGTGTTGGGGCTGCTCTGCTGCTGGCCTCCTGGGAGCCACAAGCCTGGGAGGGAGGGAAGCAGTGCCTTCCTGCCCCTGTCCAGAGGCTTCCCCAACCCTTAGAGGGAAACTTAATGTGGGGGAGGGCCTTAGCTCTGCACACCCTGGGCTGCTGCTGCCCCCCCCTCCGCCCCGCCACCCAGGCCAGGGACTGAGAAGCGGTCCCAGGAGAAAGGGCCAGTTTGCATGTGGGGGTACTGGTCCCGGAAAAAGAAGCTGGGGCCCTGACATCTGCCCTCAGCTCTGCAGGCCTGGTGGCTCTGCCCATCTCCTTCTCTTCCCGAGGCAGCAGGCCACCCATCTTTTAAAAGGCCTCTGGGGTGCCAGTGGCTGCCCTGAAGGTCACTGATGAGCGGAGATGGGGTAGTAGTGAGCCGAAGACAGGCCGTCTCTTCCTGGGGAGGCTGGTACAGTGTGTGTGTGTGTGTGTGTGTGTGTGTATGTGTGTGTAAGAGAGAGAGGGGGGGCAGGAGAGGCTTGTAATATAGCTCCAGGCTAACTTCTGAAAGGATGATCTGCTCAGGGACCCCAAAAACTCAACTCTGCAGCAGGCAGGGTAGGGCAGGGGACCCCACCAGTGCTGGGCCAGGCAGTCACTTCAGAGCCTAGCTGGGTGCAGCCAGCCCCTCCTCCCCTCTGCAGGCCCCAGATCTTGGGAGGGCCCCCTCTCCCCCTGGCCACACCGCCTTCATCAAAGGGCAATTAGGCCACGACAGAGAGGGGGTGGGAGGGTAGAGCCAGGCTCGAGGGGTGGCCCCCTGTTGGGTGAGACCCAACCCAGGCCCACTGGGATCTGAAAGGCAAAGACAGAATAAAGCTTCTGCCCTGCCCTTCACGAGATCAGCATAGGAGACCCTGCATGAGCAAGAGCTCAGGGCCCACAGCCCTCAGGCCTGCAGGGCCTCTAGTCACTCCAGAGATGGCAAGAGGAGCCTTGGAACATCGCTGAAGCTGTCTGAGCCTCAGTTTCCACCGCTGGGCAGTGCCGGAGCTCTGACCGGCTGGTACCCGGGCTGTGGGACGTGTTACGTCAGTTAGTGCTGTTAAACAGGAGGAAGAGGATGGCAGGACCGTGTCCCAGCCCGTGGTCCAGGCTGCTGCTGGCAGTCCTGCTGAGCGTCAGCTTCCGCGGGGAGATGGGTGAGTCCGGCACACCTCTGCAGCACCCTTCTGGGCAGGGGCACCCCTGTCAAGGCACTGCCCTCACACGGAGGCCATCCACAGGGTGTCTTACCCCAACGCTCACTTGGCCAGTCAACAAACAACCATGGCCCGCTTTGAGGGCTGGGGAGCAGTGAGCCTGACCCACGTGGCCCAGAACACCGAGGAAGACTTGTTCTAGAGGCGAGAGAAGTTGCCCACTCAGCGAACTGAGGCACTTCCAGGGTGTTCTTTATGGGAACTTGGAGGGGAGACCAATGAAATTTTGCCTTCAGGGAAGGCTGTGTTGGTAGCCTGGAATAGATCATGGCGGGAACATGGGCAATGCTGCAAGGCAGGGCTTCCCCACCCCAGTAACACCAACCGCCCGGAGCCCAGGAGACCACCCACTGTGTGCACTGAGTGTACACAGTAGGTCCTCACTGTGATTTTTTTTATTACACATTTTCTTTTTCTAAAAAAAGATTTTTAAAGATCTTAATTATACTTATTTATTTGAGAGAGAGAGAGAGCGTGTGCGGGCTCCATCACGAGCAGGGGTGGAGTAGGGGGGAGGGGCAGAGGGACAAGCAGACTCCCCACTGAGCAGGGAGCCCCATGCCAGGTCAATCCCGGGACTCCAGGATCATGACCTGAGCCGAAGGCAGACACTTAGCCGACTGAGCCACCCAGGCGCTCCCCCTCACTGTGATTTTAACTGAACAGAACCAAAGACAATCCCAGTAACCCTTGGGAAAACTCTGGAGTTTTCCTTCGTTAATTTACTAACAATTTGCTACGTGCTGGGCTTGGGCTGCGTTCCAGGAAGCAGCAATAAACAAGACAGACACAGTCCCCTGTCCCCGGGAGGAGCGGGGGAGGGACGGCCAGGGTGTCCCCACCAGCAGATGGGCCAGCCCCTCCGTGTCAGCCCGCACCATCCGGACTTGAGTGGAAAGCTCAGGTGTGAGACCCGGCTCCACCCCAACTGTGCCAGCGGGGCAGACCACCTACACGCTGGCCTCCATTTCCTCCTCCGTCAAGTGGGAGAGAACCCCCGCCTCTCCCCAGTGAGGATGCACGGGGGAAAGGGCTTGGCTCCTGGGGAGGTTCGTCTCACTGGGTCTGCTCATCTCTGCTCTCCAGCAAACCGCTGCAAGAGGGCCCAGGTGAAGAGCTGCACGGAGTGCATCCGCATGGACAGGGAGTGCGCCTACTGCACGGACGAGGTGAGCCGCTGTCACCTGCCTGCCTTCCTGAGCCCCACACCAGCCCTGGCCCGTTCCCCAGCCCGGGTGCCCCACCCCGCCGTGCCCCACCCCAGGGCTCTGGCCAGGTCCACACCTGCCACACCCTCTGCCCAGCCTCAGGTTGGGCGGGTGTGGAACAGGCAAGGGTCAGGAGAGCCAGGGCTGGAACAGCCAGGGGATGGGCACCGCCCCCCTGACCCCATCTCCTTTGGCCAGATGTTCAAGGAACGGCGCTGCAACACCCAGGCAGAGCTGCTGGCTGCGGGCTGCCGGTGGGAGAGCATGGTGGTCATGGAGAGCAGCTTCGAGATCACAGAGGTGCCCGGGGTGGGGGTCAAGGGAAGTGGGCGCACCCATGCTGCAGGCCAGCTGTTTACAGGGGTCCGCTATGTCCGCTGGCTGGGCTGAGAGGCTCCCCATCAGGTCTCCGGAGCGACCCTCCAGCCAGCTGTCCCCCTCCCCTGGACGCAGGACACCCAGATCAACACCAACCTGCGACGCAGCCAGGTGTGGCCCCAGGGCCTACGGGTCCGTCTGCGGCCAGGCGAGGAGCAGCGCTTCGAGCTGAAGGTGTTCGAGCCCAAGGAGAGCCCTATGGACCTGTACATCCTCATGGACTTCTCCAACTCCATGTCCGACGATCTGGACAACCTCAAGCAGATGGGGGAGAGACTGGGTATGGCTGGGCCAGCATAGAGGACGGCGGGCTAGGGAACAGACAGGGTGGCCTCATCCGGCTGGCTGGGCCCCTGCTCAGGAGGCCAGGGCTCAGGATGGCTGCACCCCCGCCCCAAGGAAGGATAGGATATCTGAGCCCCTCAAGAACTCCCTCCCCTCCCATTCTGAGGTGGGGGTCCCAGCCAGACCCCACTAACCACTCAGGACTTCAGCAAAGGCCCAGGCCGGGCGGGCCACAGAGCCCTCCGACCCCGACAAGGAGCGCACCCGTGGCCACGAGGCTGAAGCTCTGCCCCGGCTCTGCGGCCAGCTGCTCCAGTCCCCCGGCTGCCCCCCTCCAGCTTGCTCCGTGCATGACGGGGCCCCCCGAGTCCCGAGTCCCTCATCTGTGAACAGGGACAGGGACTACTGTGAGCATGAACTGATGTTCACACACAAGGGATTGATAGGAGGCTATTCCTCCTCCTTCTCGAGCCAGCCCCTGGCCCCCTGGGCTGATGCGGGAGCTCAACTGCCCCCTCTTTTTCCTGTGGACACCCAGCCCAGGTCCTGAGTGAGCTCACCGATGACTACACTATTGGATTTGGCAAGTTTGTGGACAAAGTCAGCGTCCCTCAGACAGACATGAGGCCTGAGAAGTGAGTGACCGCGTGGGCAGGGGTCCCAGCCACGGGGCCCACCTCGTCTCTACCAGGGCACTTACAAGTGTTCTGGTCGAAGCAGGCCAGTGGGGCACTTTCGGAAAGGGTGGGCACAGGGGCATGGGGGTCTTCTCCCCTGACTCTGTTTCTCTCCCCCTCCACCTCTGCCCAGGCTGAAGGAGCCCTGGCCCAACAGTGACCCCCCCTTCTCCTTCAAGAACGTCATCAGCCTGACGGAAAACTTGGAAGAGTTTCGGAATAAACTGCTAGGGGAGCGGATCTCAGGCAACCTGGACGCTCCTGAAGGAGGCTTCGATGCCATCCTGCAGGTGGCCGTATGCACGGTGAGTGCCAGGGAGAGCCCGGCCCACCAAGACCAGGGCTGTGCTTCTCTGCAAGGGCATGGGCTGCCCACTGGCCTGCTCTGGTGCCAGGCCGCGACCCTCATGCCCAAAGACAAGCTCAGACCCTCCAGGGGACCCTCAGTTACAAGCCAGGTTGAGATGTGCTGGGATCCAAGGTCCCCCAGCCTGAGCAGTCAGTCTGCTTTTATACTAGCCAGCGAAGCAGACATGAGTCCTGGGGTTCTGGAATCTTCTGTGCCCTGAAGCCAGCCTACCACCAATCTCCCTGCTAATGCCAGTCTTCCAGGACCCACAGTCTCCAACTGCACTGGGCAGCAGAAGAGGGTAGTTTTTACGTGCACAGCAATTTTTCATTTTGAAAATAATATACCCATCGTATAAACAATTTGGAAAACAACAGAAATTGCCCAAAATTTCACCACAACCAGCCAGCCACTTGATATCCCACCAGGATATTTTGTTTCCTTTTCCTTACTTTATATAGCTGGAATCAGTGTACTTATAATTCTGAAACTTGCTTTTTTCTTCAATTAACACTATCATGAGCATTTTTGCTTGTAATACATAGTTTTCCAAATCACCCATATATTTTTCTAACTGCCATGCACAGCTATATCTATTTTATTTATTTGACAGAGAGAGAGACAGCCAGTGAGAGAGGGAACACAAGCAGGGGGAGAGGGAGAGGAAGAAGCAGGCTCCCAGGGGAGCAGGGAGCCCGATGCGGGGCTCGATCCCAGAACCCTGAGATCACGCCCTGAGCTGAAGGCAGACGCTTAACGACTGAGCCACCCAGGTGCCCCCAACTCTATCTACTTTAACCAGCCTTTTCTTTTCTTAAAAAATATTTTATTTTTTTATTTGGGAGAAAGAGAGCACAAGCAGGGGGAGCTGCAGAGGGAGAGGGAGAAGTAGGCTCCCCGCTGAGCAGGGAGCCCAATGGGGGCTCGATCCCAGGACCCCGGGGCTATGACCCGAGCCAAACGCAGATGCTCAACCGACTAAAACACCCAGGCGCCCCACACCGGGCTTTTCATTCAACATCGCCTGTATACATTTTCCCATGCAGTTAAAATATTCCCGCAGAGTAATCACGAAGCCTGGGGGGCCAGTCGGATGAAGCTGGCTCGGGTCTTGCATGGTGACCACTGTGTGCGCAGACCCCGCCTACATCCTTCCCCATCCTCATTGCTGCTTTCTCCTGCCCGCTGCCATGGGTCACGTGCTGTCACGTGCATCGTCCGTGATGGGCACGTGCAGTGAATCCTGTGGCTTAGATGAGCTTGTGTTGGGACCTGCTTTCCCAGTCATACACGACACTGCGACGCGTGACCTCGGTAGGCGGCCTGCTCAATGGGCCTCCCCTCCTTGTCCTTCCCAGAGGAACATTGGCTGGCGCCCCGACAGCACCCACCTGCTGGTGTTCTCCACCGAGTCTGCTTTCCACTACGAGGCGGACGGTGCCAACGTGCTGGCCGGCATCATGAGCCGCAATGACGAGGCATGCCACCTGGACTCCTCGGGCACCTACACCAAGTACAAGATGCAGGACTATCCGTCCGTGCCCACCCTGGTGCGCCTGCTTGGCAAACACAACATCATCCCCATCTTCGCCGTCACCAACTATTCCTACAGCTACTATGAGGTGCGGGGCTTCGACCTCCCTGGGCAAGAGCTTGGCGGGGGGGGGGGCACCCACGGGACTTCTCAGACATCCTCCTCCCTCCCCCCTTCTCTCCCTCCCTTCTGCCTCCTACTCTTCCTTCTTTCCTTCCCAAAGCGTTTGGCTCCCCCAAGGGTGGACCCTGATGGGAAGGGGAGCTTGTACCCATCCCCCAACCCCACTCCCAAGAAGGTAGGGGTGAGGAGGGCAGGCTCCAGAATACACCAGGCCTTGGCTTCCCCATCAGCAAAGGGAGGATAACCCCAAAGCTATTGTCCAGATTCAATGAGGTGATACTTGTCGAAGGCTTAGCTCCTGCGCTCTCTCCCACAGAAACTGCACACCTACTTCCCCGTCTCCTCGCTGGGGGTGCTGCAAGAGGACTCCTCCAACATTGTTGAGTTGCTGCAGGAAGCCTTCAATGTGAGGGCCAGCGTGGGCCCCCATCTGAGTCCTTCTGGGGCAGGGCTGGAGAGGGGGCAGAATGGGCAAAGGATGGCCCAAGCAGAGGCTGAGAAATAGGATAGGCCAGTGAGGAAGGGCCTCCTCTGTTCCCTGGGGACCCTGAGATACCTACCTTAGCCTGGCCCTAAGTTCCTGCTGGCTCTGCCACCTTGACCCCCCCCACTCCACCTCAGTCCTCCATGCAGAGTGGGTGGAGCTCAGCCAGGCCAGGCGAGAGTGGGTGAGCCCGGGCTCCCCCTCCCAGATCACTGATTGCGTGCCCTCCTTCAGCGCATTCGTTCCAACCTGGACATCCGGGCCCTGGAAAGCCCCCGAGGCCTGCGGACAGAGGTCACCTCCGAAGAGTTCCAAAAGACGAATACTGGGTCCTTTCACATCCAGCGGGGGGAAGTGGTATGTCTCTGTGGGGTTTTGGGAAGAGGAGGATGGGCACTGCAAAGGGGGGTCTGCCTGAGCAGGGGTCAAGAATGTGGGCTTTACGGGCTCCTGGCTAACTCTTGATCTTGGGGTCATGAGTTTGAGCCCCACACTGGGCATAGAAATTACTTAATAAAAAAATTTTTTTAATAATAATAAAGAGTGTGGCCTTCGGAGTCAGAAGGCCTGGGTCGAAGCCCCATGGATTAGCCACTCGCATGACTCTGGCACCTTCCTCAGCTTGTCCTTGTCTGCAGAGTGGGGCTTAATCAACACAGAGCCCAGAGAGTTGCTCAGAGGAGCGCATGGGCCAAAGGTGCTGCTTTTCAATGTCCATTTGGCTGACGGTGGGGTCCTCGCAGGGCACGTACCAGGTGCACCTGCGGGCTGCGGAGGCTGTGGATGGGACTCACGTGTGCCAGCTGGGAGAGGAGGACCAGAAGGGCAACATCCACCTGAAGCCCTCCTTCTCGGACGGCCTCTGGATGGACGCAGGCATCATCTGCGACGTGTGTCCGTGCGAGCTGGTACGATGCGGTCCCGCCAGGCAGGGAGGAAGGGCTGCCCAACAGCCATGGGACCCTGTGGAATGAAGCCGAGCCTCCGGGGGCCATGTCTGCCTTGCGGGGTGCTCTGAGGGGCAGAGGCAGCAGAAGTGTCCAGGGCCCTGTTACACCCCGCCGTGATCTTGTTCCAGCAAAAAGAGGAGCTTTCCGCCCGCTGCAACTACCACGGAGACTTCGTGTGTGGACACTGTGTGTGCAGTGAGGGCTGGTGAGTGTGTGGAGCCGAGCTGGCGGCCGGGATGCCCTGGCCGCTGTAAGGCTTTGATGTGTGGTGCACCACAGTATGCCCGCCTGAGAGCGGGGTGACGGGTCCCAGAAAGGCTTGGGAAGGGGCATGTCCCGCTGTGGGGTGGATCCAGCTCAAAGCACTTTGAAATACACAGACATCAAGAATATCTCTGAGAAAACGTGCAAGAATCAGGACAGCGGTGGCCAGCAGGGTGTGGGGACTGGCTGTGGGGATGCGAGAGGGACACTCAGAGCCTCAGCTTCCTCATCTGTACGATGGGATGGTCAAAGCCCCAGCCTTGCTCCCAGGCTGTGGGGAAGTGACGGGCTCCTTCCCCAGGAGCGGCAAGACCTGTAGCTGCTCCACGGGCTCACTGAGTGACATAAAGCCCTGCCTGCGGGAGGACGAGGACAAGCCATGCTCCGGGCGTGGCGAGTGCCAGTGCGGCCACTGCGTGTGCTATGGAGAAGGCCGCTACGAGGGTCCATTCTGCGAGTATGACAACTTCCAGTGTCCCCGTGCCTCCGGGGTCCTCTGTAACGGTGAGCTCAGCAGCGCCGGCGGCCAGTGCTGGGGGGTTCGGGACACCAAGGGCGACCTGGGTATCCTGACCCCGGGGGGAGGGCCAGGCCAGGAGTCAGAATCCCCAAGTTCGGACCTAACCCTCCTCCGGGCTCCCCAAGTGCCTCCCCCAAGTCCACCCCAACCTGGACCTCCCCCCCACCTACAGACTTGATGCCCAAGGCCCCTGCCCGTGCTTCAGACCACTCCCCCTGAGGTCCTATAGTCTCTGCCCACCCTCACTGTCCGCTCTCCCGTCTCAGGAGGGTGGGTCCCTTCCAGCTGAATCCTGAGTGGTTGCTGGTATGTGGCATGACGGTCTTTCCTCTCTCAGAAGATGGCACATTTGCAGCAGGCAGGGCCTGGAGTTATGCGCCCACCGTAGCCCCACGGGCTTAATGCTCTGTGGCCAGGGCTTCCAAGCAGGGCAGGGGTCACAGAACCCACCCAGGGGCCACAGGAAGAATTGAGGGGTTGAATGGAAGAGAATCAGTGAAAATCCAGTCATCAAATACTGATTTAGCCCCAACTGTCTACTTGTCACTGGAGGTCAAACCCCTGCTTTCCTACCTTTCCTCTCTTCTTGCTTTTGTCTGTCTGTCTCCTCTTCTATCCTCCATTCTAGAGCATGTTCAGAGAAATGAAAGGAGAACCCAGTACATCTGGAGGAAGGCAGGCATTGGGCACAGGCAGAGCTGTGAGAGAGGAGGGGAGGTGGAGGCTGCGGGAGAAGGAGGCAGGACCAGAATTCGGGCGTTTGGGTTCCAGTCTCGTCTAGTCCGAACTTTTTCTTAAAGGGGCAGAAAGTAAATATTTTCGGTTTTATGAGCCGTGGTCTCTGTCACAACTACTCAGCTCTGCCACTGTAGCAGAAAGCAGCGATAGACACTACGTACACAAGTACATGTGGCTGTATTCCAATAAAACTTTAGCAAAAATAGGTAGTGAGTTGGACTTGGCTTGCAGGCTGCAGTTAATCAACCCTTATTCTGATCTAAGGATAGTAGACTCGATCCTTTGGCAAACGGAGTCATTGGAGGTTTTGATTTTATTTTCGAGCTTATTTGAATGTTAACCTCGTATCTAGCCACTTTGGTAAAATCACTTATGAAATCTCATAATATATCTACAGATTTTATTTGATATTTTGTGACATATTCCTAATATATTTTTTTAAGATTTTATTTTTAAGTAATCTCTATACCCGACACAGGGCTAGAACTTACAACCCTGAGATCAAGAGTCACACGCTCCACTGACTGAGCCAACCAGGATCCCCATGTTCCTAATATTTAAAATAACGGAAGTTTTTTGTTTTTGTTTTTTTAAAATGGTGAGAGGGTTTTTGTTTTTTGGTTTTTTATTTTTAAGATTTTATTTATTTATTTGACACAGAGAGAGACAGCCAGCGAAAGAGGGAACACAAGCAGGGGGAGTGGGAGAGGAAGAAGCAGGCTCCCAGCGGAGGAGCCTGATGTGGGGCTCAATCCGAGGACCCTGGGATCATGCCCTGAGCTGAAGGCAGACACTTAACAACTGAGCCACCCAGGCGCCCCTAAAATAACGGAAGTTTTATTTCTTGCTTTATAATACTTACGTGTTTTATTTCTATTTCTTAACCTTATTGCATTGGCCAGAACTCATTAGAGGTTCTTAAACCAGAAAGACACATGATTGGATTTGTGTTCTGGGATAATGACTCTGGCTGCAGAGTGGAAAGTAGAAGGCAGAGTGGAATCAGAGAGGTGGAGGGAAGGAGATTCCAAGAAAGTGAGGAAGAGACAGATCTGCCCTTGGCTGGAGAAATCCCAGCTCAGGCTGAGCAACCACAGGCCCTGCCTGGCAGATGGGCAGCCTGGACTCCAGAAGTGAATGTGGCTCTCCTCTCTTATCCCTCCCCCTCTCTGCAGACCGGGGACGCTGTTCCATGGGCCAGTGCGTGTGTGAGCCTGGCTGGACAGGCTTGAGCTGCGACTGTCCTCTCAGCAATGCCACTTGCATCGACAGCAGTGGGGTAGGCCAGGCACGAGGAGGGTGGTGCAGGGTGGCGGAAGGGACCCCAGCCAGAGCCACCCACCCTCTCAGGCAGGGATGGGGGTACCAGTGCCTCACTGGGGCCTCCTCTTGCTCTAGGGCATCTGTAATGGGCGTGGCTACTGCGAGTGTGGCCGCTGCCACTGCAACCAGCAGTCGCTCTACACGGACACCATCTGTGAGATCAACTACTCAGCGGTGAGGCCAAGATCACTGGGGTGTGGACATGGGAACCTTAGGCACAGGGCAGGGTGGACAGGAGGCGCTGAGCCCGGTGACATAGGAGCTGGCCAGGGGTGTGAGGGAGGTTAGGGGAGCGGGCCTGGCGGCCACCCAGCACACTCACCATCTCCCCTCCTCTCCCACCCAGATCCGCCTGGGCCTGTGTGAGGACCTGCGCTCCTGTGTGCAGTGCCAAGCCTGGGGCACCGGTGAGAAGAAGGGCCGCACGTGTGAGGAGTGCGGCTTCAAGGTCAAGATGGTGGACGAGCTTAAGAAAGGTGTGAAGCAGTGCTGAGGATGGGGCTGCTGAGAACCCAGGCAGAGGGCATCCATTGGGTAGGGGGTGTCACTCATCTGGGCAGAGGGCTCACAATCCAGGCTGAGGTCATGCAGACGAGAGAGAGGGAAGGGATTCCAGACCGGGGAGAGGTCACAGAACGCAGACAGGACCCACAGACCCGGGCAGGAGGCACAGCTGAGTAGGGACCAAAGAGTCTGGGGAGGGGGAACCTGGCTTGGGCAGGGGGCAGATAACCGGGCAGGGATACGAACACAGTAGGGGCACATAAGTGGGCCATGGGGGCACACAGCCTCCTCGCCTCTAGGTCAGATAAATGTTCTAGAAGCCAAGTTCCTGAGTGACACCCAAGATGGGGAGGAGGGGGGCACAGATTTGCAGCCTTTGATGCTCCTGGGCGGGGACAGGGCAGCACCCCACCTCAGCCTGGCCTGTGCCCGGGGACCTGCGTTCTCCCCCAGGGAGGTGCGTCCTGCCCTGCAGTGGGCACGGTGGGCCCCAGAGTAGGGAGCACCTGCCCGGGCCTGGGGGACCCTGCTGACCATCTGTGGGCGCAGCAGAGGACGTGGTGGAGCACTGCTCCTTCCGGGATGAAGAGGATGACTGCACGTACAGCTACACCGTGGAGGGCGACGGCGCCCCCGGGCCCAACAGCACTGTCCTGGTGCACAGGAAGAAGGGTGAGCTGGTGGACAGGGCCGGCGGGCGGCCTGGCAGCCCCTGCAGGGAGTGGGCATCACCTCCCTCCTTTTCTTCCTCCCCTTCCTCCGCAGACTGCCCACCCAGGTCCTTCTGGTGGCTCATCCCTCTGCTCATCTTCCTCCTGCTGCTCCTGGCCCTGCTGCTGCTGCTCTGCTGGAAGTACTGTGCCTGCTGCAAGGTGGGGGCTCCCTCGGGCCCCACCCCCCCCGCCAGGGACCCCCATCGCCGCCAGGGGCCCCACCCCCTGCCAGGGTTCCCACTTACCCCAGGGTCCCCATCCCCCATCAGGGGCCCCAATCACCCCCTAGGGTCCCCATCCCCCACTACAGACCCCTACCCCCACCAGGTTCCCACTTCCCACCAGTGTCCCCACTTACCCCAGGGTCTCCACCCACCCTAGGGCCCCACCCCTACCAAGGTCCTCATAGGTGGCAGAGGCCAGGTGAATCCACGTCTTCTACCCAGCTCTAATGGCCTCCCCACCCCAGCTCTTAAGCTCTCCCAACCATCAGTGACCCATACCTGAGACTACTTGTCCTCAGGTCAGGCACTTGCAAAGGGCCATGGGAGCCAACAGGGAAGAAAGGGCCTGGCCCACCAGGGGCTGATAGTTTCACTGGGGAGAAGAGATAAGAGGCAAGAAAGCATGAAGGATGGCCCAGCACGGAACACTGAATTGTAGGAACAGAGGAGACACCGTGTAGTAGCCCCGGTATTGTGGGACATTAGTGTGTGTTACAGAGAAAAAGACGTCGATGATCAAATACATTTGAGAAAGAGGCTTCTTCTCTGCGGGACTTCTCAGAGCCTTTGATCTAGTTGTATTCACCGTCAGACTCTAAGAGGGGCGTGGGGAATGAATTCAGTGCTTCTCAAATGGGTTCGATCATAGATCCTTTACTTTACAGATCATCTGGCAGGACCAGGATCCCATGGCACAGACTTTGGGAATCCTCTGCCCCCATCACCCTCTGTATTCACCCTGTGTGCTCCACACTGAGATCCCTTCACCTTCCTTGATATCCTGGTGTTGGGGAAGCCACTTTGCCCCTCTGGACCATTGGCATGGAGAGGGGGGTAGCTGGAGGGGCTTCCGTGGGCGGAGGCAGCTGTCCTAGCTGTCATCCCTACCCCCCTTGTCTCCTAGGCTTGCCTGGCTCTTCTCCCTTGCTGCAACCGAGGTATTGGCCCGGCATCTGCGGGGGCGGTGAGGGCTCTGACCACCCATTCTCCCAGATAGGGTGGAAGGGAAGTAGGGGCTGAGTCTAGAACAGAGGCAGGAGTCCTGGGGGGGGGGTCCCACCCGGAGGGGGTGCGGCGGGGAGGGTCTAGGGGGAGGCCCCATGTGGAGAACTGTGTCACGCAGGTCACATGGTGGGCTTCAAGGAAGACCACTACATGCTACGGGAGAACCTGATGGTCTCGGACCACCTGGACACACCCATGCTGCGCAGCGGGAACCTCAAGGGACGGGACACGGTCCGATGGAAGATCACCAACAACGTGCAGCGGCCTGGCTTTGCCACCCACACCTCCAGCACCAACCCCACAGAGCTGGGTGAGGGCGGGGCTTGGCGCGGTGGCTCTTGGCAGTGTCCCTGGGGCCGGGGGGCACATTCACCACTGTTCCGGCCTTCGAGTCACAGCATTCCTGTTTTCTCTGGGTGTTGGGTGCAAGCACGGGCTTGGCCACCTTCTACCCTTCCTGACGGTGCTCCAGGCCTCAGGGTCTCAGCCAGCCGGTTGCCCCCCACCCCCCACCAGCCTAGCATGGCTGCTGGAGGGGGCTTCTAGGGCGCCTGCTGTGCAGGGGGCTGATGACCCCCACCCGTGCCTGTCCCTAGTGCCCTACGGGCTGTCCCTGCGCCTCGCCCGCCTGTGCACCGAGAACCTGCTGAAGCCTGACACGCGAGAGTGTAACCAGCTGCGCCAGGAGGTGGAGGAGAACGTAAGGGCCAAAGAAGCTGATCTCTGGGCATGGGTGTGATCCCAGTGGAGGGCGAGCAAGGCTCGGAGAGCTGCTGTGGAACCCGGATTTTTCCGAGTAGGAAAGGGGCTTCCTTGGACATGTGCCTGACCGGGGGTCATCCTGTGAAAGTTTCCAGAAGGGGAAAAGGCAATGTGCAGGCCCCTGTGCATGTCCCCAGCCAACCATGTCCATTGGGCCCGGATGGCTCTGGGTAGAGAGCTTACCCAGGGCACCAGCCTCACGCCTTTCCTTGCCTGGCAGCTGAATGAGGTGTACAGACAGATCACAGACTCACACAAGCTCCAGCAGACTAAGTTCCGGTGGGTCCTGGGTGCCCAGGGTTGGTGGGGGGAGCTGCCCATACTGCCCAGTCTAGGGGACACCCCCCAAGCAGGGTGTGCCTCTACCCCAGACCCTGTGCGGCTCACAGTCCCCTCTCGGTCCCCACAGGCAGCAGCCCAACGCCGGGAAAAAGTGAGTTGAAGGCACACGGGTGGGGCAGCCCCAGGTCAAGTATCTTGCCCCAGATGACCTAGTTACTGAGAAATGGAGGCAGGATTTGAACCCAGCCTGTCTGACTCCAGCGCCCATACCCGTAGCATCTTTTCTGTTCTGCATCTGCTCCTGGGATCCCACCTGAAGGGGTGTGGCTGGGAGGCCCAAGGGGGACCCCATGTCAGAGATGAGGACTCTGTGGCACAAGGAGGCACAGTGGCTTGACTGAGTTTCAGGGTGAGGTGGCGAGGCCGGCAGAGGCCTCCAGGGCTGGCCAGTTCTGAAGACCCTGCACTTTTGCTGCTGGGCATCTTGTCCCCTGCTGGGAAGAGGACAGGCAGGAGGGTGGGAGATGGGGGCCAAGTGCCAGCATCGTGGTCAGCCTGACACATCCCCACCTGACCCCCGCCCCCACCGCAGGCAGGACCACACCATTGTGGACACGGTGCTGTTGGCGCCCCGCTCAGCCAAGCAGACCTTGCTGAAGCTGACAGAGAAGCATGTGGAACAGGGCTCCTTCCACGAGCTCAAGGTGGCCCCAGGCTACTACACCCTCACCGCGGACCAGGGTAGGCGGCCAGGCTTCCCGCACCACTCCCCTGAGCCTCCCAACCCAGTGTGGCCCCCTGACCCCTACCTGACTGGCCCCCAACACCCACCCAGATGCCCGGGGCATGGTGGAGTTCCAGGAGGGCGTGGAGCTAGTAGACGTGCGGGTACCCCTCTTCATCCGGCCCGAGGACGACGACGAGAAGCAGCTGCTGGTGGAAGCCATCGACGTACCCATGGGCACCGCCACCCTCGGCCGCCGCCTGGTGAACATCACCATCATCAAGGAGCAAGGTAGGTGGGGGTGGAGGGAGCCAAGAGGGGGCAGAAAGGGGCTCTGGGAACCCTTGTTCCTCCTGATATCTGAGTGGAAATGGGGCCTGGCCATGTGGCCGAGGCAAGTCACTTAACCCGTGAGCCTTGGTTTCTCCATCTGTAAAATGGGCATCTGGCTCTCAAGAGAGGGATGTGGCTGTACGTCGGTGCACGGTGCCTGGTAGCGAGCACCCAGGTGGGAGCTTCTGTCACACCCCTCGCGGGTCTGGGTCCTCCTGAAGTTGCTCCCAACGCCCCCTTGTTCTGTCCTCCCTTCTGGCCTTTGAACATCAGAGGTTGAATGGACCTCCCTAGGATGCCAGGACAGGAGAGCAGGAAGGGCAGTGGGAGTTCATTTTACCCAGGCCTACCCAGAGGGGAAGCTTGGCACTGTACCACTGACACCTTCATTGCCTTCCCTACCTGCTCCTTGGGGACCCCAGGTTGTTGATGACCGTCCTTCCTGAATCCAGAGGGGCTGCTCTGGCCCCTGAGCCCTCCTGCCCACCTGCTCCAGCAAACACAGGACTTTGTCCTGCTCTGCCCCGGCCCTCAGTCTCGGGGCCTCATCTCTGGCTGTGCCCCTGCCTGGCCTCCTTTCTCTGCCCTGACACGTCCAGGATATCAGTGGGACTGTTTCAGCCCCCTCAATCTTTTCTGGAAGAATTTTCCATTCCCTTTCTCCCCTGCTCTCCCCAGAGGGTGGTGGAGTGAGGAATGACAGGCAGACTCCTGGAGTCGAGGCAGGGCTGGGTCAGAGGGAGGGTGGGTGTTGAGAAGGGGCCGAGGCCAGGACGCCCTGACTGGCCCCTGGTTCCTTGCAGCCAGCGGGATAGTGTCTTTTGAGAAGCCCGAGTACACGGTCAGCGGTGGGGAGCAAGTGGCCCGCATCCCTGTTGTCCGGCGCATCCTGGACAATGGCAAGTCCCAGGTCTCCTACCGCACACAGGATAACACTGCCCAGGGCAACCGGGTAAGATTCCGCCATGGGGTCGAAGGCATTTCCCAGGGGCCCAGCGAGAGCAGGACATGGCAGCTGCCGGAGTCTCTGGCTGCTGGTGGTGCCCCGGCTTGTCTCCCAAGAACACATCTACCTGCGCCTGCCACTTGGCAGCAGGGGTGTCTCGCTCACCAAAAGTGCCAGTGGTGCCCGAGCTGAGGCCCCGTCGCAGCCAGGGACACGTCCAGGTCATTCATGTCTCCCTTCCAACAAGCCAGTATCTATCCGGCAGCCAAACCCTTCCTAGTGAAGGGGACTTCTCCATCTGCCCCATTCTTGGACTTTGGGCTGCTGCTGCTGCTTTTTAAAAAAATTTTATTTATTTATTTATTTAAGAGAGAGAGAGAATGAGCAGTGGGGACGGGCAGAGGGAGAGGGACAAGCCGACTCCATACTGAGCATGGAGCCAGATGCGGGGCTGGATCCCAGGACCCTGAGATCATGACCTGAGCCGAAATCAAGAGTCAGATGCTTAACCGACGGAGCCACCCAGGTGTCCCTGGGGCTTTGGGCTTCTTGAGGTGGGATCAGAGGCCCCATGGCCCTGGAGAGACTGCCCAAGGGCTGTCACGGTTTGCCTGGCAGGCCCTCCAGGGGCCAAGCCGTGGGAGCTGCATTTGAAGGCAGGGAGTGCCAAGCATGTGGGCCCACACCCCCGGCATCGCTGGGCCCCAGGCTCTGGGAAGAACCAAACCCAGGTGTTCCATGTGCTTGGCTTGGCTTACAGGTTTGTTTGTTTTTCTGAATTTATTATCAACATTTACGAACTAAAAATATTCAAATCAGCAATTCACTCAGAGGGTAGTAAAATGTAGTCTCACTGGGTCCACAGGCCTGTTAGGCAAATGCAGGGGAGCGTGCGCTCAGCGGGCTCCCCCAGCCTGGCCACACGCTCTTCACTTCCTTTTATAAGATGGAACAGTTCTCATTACTGCTCCAGTGCTCCCAGTAAGAGTTCCAAAGAAGAATTTGTAGGTCCATAAATTTCACTGAATACACCATATTACTTAAGAGATTCTGGTGATCCTGTGTGCTTTTATAAGGATATTTTGGTATGTACGTGTTTTTAAAAACATTATTTCCCAACTTTTTATTTGACAAACTTCAAACCTACAGAGAAATGAAAAGACTAATAAAATTAGCACCCATTTACCCTTTACATAGAGTCGCCAATTAATATTTGTTTTCTCTCTCTCCTCTACAGACATAGGGATAGATGCACGTACCTAGATACAGACACGTGTGGGTGTGTATCTCTTATCTGTAACTGTAGAGAGACAGGGAGAGAGAATTGTGTTCCGTTTCGTTTTGTTTGCCCAACTATTTGAAGTAAGTTGTAGGTATCACCTGGACCCGACAGCTTCTGCCGGCCCCTGCTGAGAACAAGGCCGTTCTACGCAACTACATCATTACCAACTTTAGGAAACCTCACATTGTAGTATATTACCTAATAATTGGTCCATATTCAGATCTCCCCTTGTTCACATATCCCCACAATGTCCTTGATAGCTTTTTTTCCCCCCAACTAGGAACCTATCAGGGATCTGGCATTGCATTTTGTTATGTGTCTGAAGTCTCCTTTAATCTAGTACAATTCTCCCACTTTGTTTTGACTTTGACGTTTGGAAGTGTTCTCCCAGGTCAGTCGTCTAACAGGTAACTCCTGCTTAGATTTGCAGCCTCTCGTTCTGGGTTTGTAGCGCTTGAATTTGCCCACTGCTGGGCCTGGACTTGAAACGTTAGTTTGCAGCGCCACCTAGTGGTCGCAGGTGCGAAGGATCCCCCTCGGTTGCTGCGGATGGACCCCATACCACGTCTGTACACACAGACGCCCGCATCCCAGATGCTCAGGAGAGTTCTGACGCACTGAAAGAAGAAAGCTGGAGGGGCATCTGGGTAGCTCAGTCGGTTAAGCATCTGCGTTTGGCTCAGGTCACGATCCCAGGGGTTCCGGGATCGATCCCCGTGGCGGGCTCCCTGCTCAGTGGGGTGTCTGCTTCTTCCTCTCCCTCTGACCCTCCCCCTGTTGATGCTTGTGCTCTCTCTCTCTCTAATAAATAAGATCTTTGAAAAAGAGAAAAGAAAGAAGAAAGCTGGAGCTGATGGGGGCACGCTACCCAGGAGGCAGGGCCTGGGGCCTGGTGGGATCCCAGCCTTCAGAGCCACAGTGTGGGGGGCAGTTCCTCCCTCCCTGGGTGGGGCCTGCCCATGTGGGGCTCACTGTATCCACTATACAGCCCCATCTCTGGGCCTTGGTTCAAATCTCAGCTCTACCACAATTACCTGTGTGAACTTCAGCAAGTTTCTCCACCTCTGTGTGCCTCGGTTCCTCATCTGTAAATTGGGGACAGTCATAGCTCCACTCACAGTCCTGTGAGGGTCCAATGAGCGGATATTTGTAAAGTGCTTGATGTACGGGACTTGTTATAGAAACATCGGCCATTTCCTGTCCATGTGGGATGGTCTGCATGTGATGGTCTCTGCCGCATACACGAGGTTGGGGTGGCGTGCTTGCTGGGATTCATTCTCCAGGCCTGGTCGGACCCTGACCCTGTCCCACCCCACTCAGGACTACATCCCCGCAGAGGGTGAGCTGCTGTTCCAACCTGGGGAGACCTGGAAGGAGCTGCAGGTGAAGCTCCTGGAGCTACAGGAGATGGACTCCCTCCTGCGGGGCCGCCAGACCCGCCGCTTCCACATTCAGCTCACCAACCCCAAGTTCGGGGCCCGCCTGGGCCAGCCCCACTCAGCCACCATCATCATTGGGGACCCAGGTGTGTGGAGCCTGGGGTGTGCTTAAGCAGGTGCACAGGGAGGGCTGGGAGCCTCTCCATGGAGGCTGCCAGTGTTGACAAGTAAAAATACAGGATGCCCAGTGAAATTTGGATTTCAGATAATCAAGGAACAGATTTTGTGTAAGTATGTCCCGTGCAACAGTTGGGCTATACTTATCCTATTTGTTATTTATCTTAAACTCTGGCTTAACTAGGTGTCCTGCATTTAATCCGGCAATCCTGCTCTCAACCAGAGAGGGTGGAGTGGCGTCATGGCTAGCCAGCCTGCTGGCAGGCCAAGAACCCCACCACTAGGCCTTAGCCCTTTGACTTTGGTCTCAGTTCCAACTAGAATGCAGGTGTTTCCCGGAGAGTGAAACAGTTCTTATGGGTTCTTAGCCTCCAGGATGGCGGTGTCTGTAAGCCCACCCCAGAGAAGGTTTTCCCAGAAGATAGGAGAGGAGGGAGGATTCTCAGGGTATAGGGAAGAAGGGGGCGTGTGTAGGAACAAATGCTGTTATATGGAATATTCCCTTGGCTGCCAAGGGAGAAAGGGCAGATGAACTCCCTCCTCCTTCTCATTCCTCCAGAGACCCTCCTGGGTCCTCCACCAGGAGGGCAGGATGCCCTCTGTGGCACCAGTGGGGGCACCAGCCCCCCGGAGGCCTGGGTGGGCAGCTGTCAGCTGAGTGCTTGTGCGGAAGGGCTGGGGAGAGCCCCCTGGTGGTGAGGGTGGATTCTTGCCTCAGGCAAAGAGGGGGGTGGCTGAGCTGGCTGCTCCCTCGGGCTTGGCTCCCTACAGACGAACTGGACCGGAACTTCACAAGCCAGACACTGTCATCATTCCCTCCTCATGGTAACCTGGGTGCCCCACTGAACCCCAATGCCAAGGCTGCCGGGTCCCGGAAGATCCTTTTCAACTGGCTGCCCCCTCCTGGCAAGCCAACAGGGTACAGGGTAAGGTGGAAGGCAATGAGGGAGGTGGATGGGGAGGCCTGGTACCCACTGGGGATGTGGGCCACCTGAGGCCAGAGGGCCCCGAGGGGGCGGAGAGGGCAGGCTTCACCCCAGTGAGCCAAACACAAGGGGACCGGGGAACCCCCATCTGCCTGGGGAACAGGAAAGACCCATCCCCAAGTTTTCAGACGTTTGCCCTCCTTCCTGGAATGTGCCCCCTCTGCCCACCCAGGAGACACCCCAGTTCTGCCCCAGCCCTGCTGTGTGAACCTGGCAGGTCACCAACCCCTCGGTGTCTCATCCGTGCAACGGGGACAACAAGAGCAGGAGGTCCGTGGAGGGAGGGGTGGCTCTGGCCTTTGCTGCTCCCCACTGACCCGTTCCTCCCTGGGGGCAGGTCAAGTACTGGATCCAGGGTGACTCTGAGTCCGAAGCCCACCTGCTTGACAGCAAGGTACCCTCGGTGGAGCTCACCAACCTGTACCCATATTGTGACTACGAGATGAAGGTGTGTGCCTACGGGGCACAGGGCGAGGGCCCCTATAGCTCCTTGGTGTCCTGCCGCACCCACCAGGAAGGTGAGGCCTCACCACCTCTGTCTGTCCCCGAGCTACCTGAGGCCAGCCTGCCCCTGTCTGTAACCCCCCCAGCACCTCGCAGAACCCTGCCCTCCCTCTGTTGCCTCTGACGGCTTTCCTCCTGTACTGCCCCCCTCCCCCCCCAGTACCCAGTGAGCCAGGGCGTCTGGCCTTCAATGTCGTCTCCTCCACCGTGACCCAGCTGAGCTGGGCTGAGCCGGCTGAGACCAATGGCGAGATCACGGCCTACGAGGTCTGCTACGGCTTGGTTAACGAGGACAACCGTAAGGACCTGGACCCCTCCTGTCCCGGGACGGCAGGAAGGGGAGGGGGCAAAGGGCAGGAGGGAGGTGGCTTCATCCTGGTAGGTGGTCGTGCCCCCACAGGTCTGGTTGCCTGAGGCATCATCAGGTTTGTGGTCGGGTTTGGGCTGGTCGCATCCCAAGACAAAGCTCGGAAGCTCGCGGTCCAGGTGGGGACAGGAGGCGTGAGATATATGTGCAGTGGTCCCAAGTTCAGGGGTGCCTTCCCATACGCGGAACCAGGGTGGCTCATTTTCACACGGTTCTCTTAGGGCCAGAGGAGAGTTGCCAGATTTAGCAAATAGAGGAAGCCCTGAATTTCAGATAAACAGTTTTTTTTAGTACAGCTCATGTAACATTTTACCTGGCCGCACTATTTCTTCCCAGTCCTGGAAGGGAGGGAAGAGTGGGCAACCCCGCCAATTACCAACATGAGAAAGTGAGGGAAATCGGTTCCATGTCCACCTGGTGCAGGGACCTCCTCCTTGTGCCTTCACTCCTCCTTGGTCAGTCCCAGGGACGGGCAGCTCACCACCTCATACGACCTCTGGACCTTAACATGGGTCAGGCTCCGCACTCCTGGGGTGGCCCAACAGGGCAGAGGACAGAGAGATTTTTCTAGACATCAGGCTCGTTGCTTTTTACCAGCCAAGCAGACCACACACAACCTCAACAGCTAAATCACACCTTCGGCACATTTGGGGTTTATAACGCCTAGTCCACGCATGACCACTGTCACAGAGGAAGTCTCCTCTGAGCCCTCCTTTAATCCCAGGAGAGATATGAATCCTATCAAAAGTTCATTCCCGATGATTTCAGCCACGGCTTCAGCCTGCTGAGGTCTCAGCTGTGTCCTGGAATGTGCCGGATGGCCCTCTTGGCCGAGGGCATCAGCACTTTGGTGGGTGCCCCTCTCCCCCTCCCACTAGCTGACAGGGATGTGAGGGGTGGGCCAAGAAACAGTGCCGACCTTGGCAGCTAGAGACCTCCCCCAGGCTGAGGGTTCTCCACCAGGCGATTCTTTTTAAGAATTGTTTGCTGGGGACGGACACCAAGCTTATCAGTTATCATTTTCCAGAAGCCTCCTTTGGACCTCTTTGGAGACTGGGACCTTTTCTGGCCTCCAGTCTTTTGTGCCTTCTCTGATTTCCCAGAAGGCTTCCAATATGGCAGGCCTCTTCTTGCTGTGCCTGGGCCTAGGCCCCGTAACTTGCCTGGAGCTACAGGGGTCACTTTCTCCTTTCTCTGTGAGTGCAGGAGAACTGCCTGGCCTCTGCTCTCTGCTAACCTGACACTGTTGGGCCTCTTGCACACCCTTCACTCCACCCCTTAGCTCTTACAAGCCTCGGCCCGCCCTGAGTTGCAGTTTCCCTGAGCCCACCCTCTACTCCAGTCCTTGCTCATGTGACCCCGCGGCAGCTGTGGTGGGCGTTGGGCAGTCTCTGAGCCCGAGCCGAGGGGCTGCTACGTCAGAGGTGGGGCGGTGCCAGGCAGGAACCTAGAATGACCCACCTGAGGCGCTCTCCCTGCCCCAGGACCCATCGGGCCCATGAAGAAGGTGTTGGTGGACAGTCCCAAGAGGCGGATGCTGCTTATCGAGAACCTTCGGGAGTCCCAGCCATACCGCTACACAGTGAAGGCGCGCAACGGGGCAGGCTGGGGCCCCGAGCGGGAGGCCATCATCAACCTGGCCACCCAGCCCAAGCGGCCCATGTCCAGTGAGTGTGCAGGGCAGGAGGGGTAGGGTAAGACAGGGGGCTGGGGCCCTGGCTCACCCCTCCCCCTCCTGCAGTCCCCATCATCCCGGACATCCCCATTGTGGACGCCCAGTGTGGGGAAGACTACGAGAGCTTCCTCATGTACAGTGATGATGTTCTGCGCTCCCCTGCTGGCAGCCAGAGGCCTAGCGTCTCCGATGACACTGGTGAGTGGGTCTGGGATCCGTGAGAGGAAGTCCCGGGGAGGAGGTGGGGTTGTCACTGGTGTCCAGAGAAAGCAGAAGGGCCGGTGACCACCTCGCCTAGAGATCAAGGCTAGAAATCCCTCTCAGCTCCACACAGATATCTGCAGAGTCTACCATTTGGCAGGCACCACACTGGCGCGGGGTAGAGAGGGGACAAAGCCAACGTGGCCCACGGCAGTCGTGTGCACATCTGTGTACAAGCACAGGCAAACAGACTTGCTTGAGAGCAGATCCACACAGGGTCGTGCAGGCTCATGCACACAGGACCGTGTGGACACAGCTCACACCCTACGCAGGCCGGAAGGCTGTGCCAGGGAGTCAGGACATTCAGGCCACCTCCCAGGGCCCAGGCTGTGTGGGAGGCGGCAGGCACGGCCCCTGTCCGTCCCGTCCTCTGGTCCTGTTCCTCCTCCCTCCTGATTCCCTGCAATGCGGCATAAAGGGCCCTCGGCTGGGCTCCCTGGTACTCAGTCTTAGCTCTGGCTCCGCTGTGGGCCATCAGATGAATTGCTCACCCTCTCCATGCCTCAGTATCATCTGTAAAACAGGGTGCCAATCATATCATACCACGAGTCAAAATCCTCCAGGATTCCTACTCTCTCCCATCCTTGCCCTGACAGGGTTGAGCTTGGACTTAAAGAACCCACAAGGGTCGTGGGGGTTTTGAGGGTCTGAGAAAGAGCAGCAGGTATGAATCAGGTGCCCCAACTCAGCTACTAACGCCACCTGGGACGCACTCAGTGGCTTCTGGAACTGTCCCTGGGAGGCAGGCAGGGGAGAGATGATTCTCTACTCGGATTGGAAACGGAGGCTCCCGCCTGGAGACCTCGCAGCTGGTGACAGAGCCAGCGCCACCCCAGGGGGGCCTTTCCTCACCGGCTGCAGCCCTGCCTGCACTGGCTCACACGGAAGGGCTCGCCTTCCCCCTCGCGGGCCGAGGGTCCCGCCCATCGCCTGCTCCGCGACCACCCGCGCCCCCCACACTTGGATTCCGGAGAGCCCGAGGACCGGCTCACGTCTCTGGCCTCCGCCCCGCCGCGCCCCCTCCCGCAGCCGCCCGCGCCCGCCGGCGGTGCCAACGCGGCCCTTCGTTGTTCCCAAGGCGGCGGCTGGAAGTTCGAGCCCCTGCTGGGGGAGGAGCTGGACCTGCGGCGCATCACGTGGCGGCTGCCCCCGGAGCTCATCCCGCGCCTGTCGGCCAGCAGCGGGCGCTCCTCCGACGGCGAGCCGCCCCGCGGCCCCCCGGACGACCGCGCGGACGCGGACGCGGAGGCGGGCGCGGGCGGGGAGGGTGGCGGCCTAGCCCGCCGCGCCACACCCAGGCCTCCCGGAGGTGACGGGTTTGCCCGGCGCGCCCCGACCCCGCACCCAGTTAGGCGCGCTCGTTCGCTGCCCGGCCTGAGCCCCCTGTGGCCAGGCCGCCGGTGAAGGCTCCCTGCCCAGCATGGGGAGGTGCCACTGCGCAGAGGCGGATCCCCAGAGCCAAGGGACCAACCCCCCCCCCACCTCGGGGCAGGCATCCGGGCTGTCCTCAAAGCAGGACAGCCCGCAGGCGCGTACAACGTCAGAAGTCTGTTGTGTCCAGTGGGGCAGGCCCTGGTAGCCAAGGAGACCCCTCAGAGGCCTGAAGGGACACAGGGCAAGCATTTGGGCTCCCCCCACCCCAAGGCAAGGCTAACTACGAGGGCAGTGAGTCTCCCGGCTGGGGTCAGCGGTGCTCAGACCATCCACACTGGCATCCTGAGGGCCAGCGGACATGGGGTGCAGAAGACTGTGTGACCCCTTGGACTCTGCCAGGAACACTGAGCTTCTGGCCCTGGTGGGCCAAGGGAAGCTGGTTTTCTTTATGCCAAGCCTCCCACCCCAGAAGATAGGTAATCCTAGGAATTCCCAGGGCCACAGCCTGCCCCATGGGGCTCGGGTACATGTCTGTCCCAGTGACCCCATTCTCCTTCTGCAGAGCACCTGATCAACGGGCGGATGGACTTTGCCTTCCCGGGCAGTGCCAACTCCCTGCACAGGATGACCGTGGCCAACACCGCCTACGGCACCCACCTGAGCCCACACCTGTCCCACCGGGTGCTGAGTACATCCTCCACGCTCACGCGGGACTACCATTCGCTGACCCGCACAGAGCACTCGCACTCCGCCACGCTGCCCAGAGACTACTCCACCCTCACCTCCCTCTCCTCCCACAGTGAGTGTCCACAACCAAGCCTGCCTCTCCCACTGACCCTCCTTCTCTTCCAGCTCCAGGAGGCTTGGGGTACTGGCGGGGCTGTGCCCTGCTGCCCATCCTCCAACACACACTTCCTGCCCACTCACTCTTCTTTTGTCCTGCCCTAGGCCTCCCTCCCATCTGGGAAGAGGGGAGGAGCAGGCTTCCGCTGTCCTGGGCCCTGGGGCCCCTGAGTCGGGCTCAGATGAAGGGGCTCCCCCCCTCTGGGGACTCACGAGACACTATAATCCTGGCTGGGCAGCCAGCAGCGCCCTTTCGGGGCCCAGGTAGTACAGGGTGGCCACCCTGTGTCTCCACAGCTGTCCTGCTCCATCTGTCATCCATCTGCTCATTGCGGCCACTGCCCAGACCCAGCATCTTACCCGCCATTCCATCCCCATCAGTGCTGATGCCTAAAAACAGCCTCTGTCCTTTCCAGGGGTGCTGGGCTGGGGGGGGGGGCACGGGCCAACTCATGGTGCTCATCCTGTCGGCACAGGCAGGGCCCACATCCACTCTGGGATGTGCGGGAGGTGCCGGGTGGCCTGGACAGGGTGTTGCAGGGTGAGCGAGCTGCCAGGCCAGCAGTCGGTAGAGATGAGACAGCTGAGGGACGTCACGGGGGAGAGAGGCAGGACTCCTGCCCGGAGTCCCCTGTCACAAACTGACTACGGCCTCCCGTCTTCAGACTCCCGCTTGGCTGCCGGTGTGCCCCACACACCCACCCGCCTGGTGTTCTCAGCGCTGGGACCCACATCTCTGAAAGTGAGCTGGCAGGAGCCACAGTGCGAGCAGGTGTTGCAGGGCTACAGCGTGGAGTACCAGCTGCTGAACGGCGGTGAGGCCCAGCTGCTGCTGGCGGGCATTGGGGGTGGGGCCTTGCCAGGCTCGGCCCTGTCTCAGGGGACACGGGAGAATCCGGCTGGATAGGAGTCCACCCAAGTCCCTCGAACACTAATGATCCCCACCAGACTGAGAGGCTCGCTCGCTTCCATCCTCCTCACTGCCCTTCACCGCCTCCTTTCTCCTGAGTCGTCATCTATCTCGCAGGGCCTCTCTCCAGGTCATTCCCTCTGCTAGGTTTTGCCTAACAAGGCTTCACTGGCTTAGGGCCCTAGGGCCTCTGTTGGCCTGAGAGATGGCTTTGTGGGAGCTGGGAAGTAGCTGCTTCCCTGGGAAGACAAACTCACAGCAGTAGGACTTGGGCCCATAATCAGCCAGAACATAGGTGGGACGTTAGGCTGCACTCATCCCTTGTATAGTGTACAACCAAAACAACTGACCATACCATACCAGGCTGATCCCACCTGCTCCCAAACCACACCTAATCCTGGGTGAGTGATAACCGGGTCTTGGTGGCACCTGGGGAAGGCGTGGGACCAGGCCAGAGGTGGGAATAACATTGCTCCACTGTCTCCCACCCAACCCACCCCCAGGGGAGCTGCATCAGCTCAACATCCCCAACCCCAGCCAGACTTCAGTGGTGGTGGAAGACCTTCTGCCCAACCATTCCTATGTGTTCCGTGTGCGGGCTCAGAGCCAGGAAGGCTGGGGCCCAGAGCGCGAGGGCATCATCACCATTGAGTCGCAGGTGCACCCCCAGAGTCCGCTCTGCCCCCTGCCAGGTGAGCCGCCTCCCCACCCCACGGCTGCCCCCACGATGTCTCCTACTCATGCACACACTGACACCCTTGCTCCGCTGTCTCCAGGCTCCGCCTTCACCCTGAGCACACCCAGTGCCCCGGGCCCACTGGTGTTCACTGCCCTGAGCCCAGACTCGCTGCAGTTGAGCTGGGAGCGGCCACGCAGGCCCGATGGGAATATACTTGGCTACCTGGTGACCTGTGAGATGGCCCATGGAGGAGGTGCTGCCTGCTCCCAGGTCAAGGGTGGCCAGGGGAGGGGTGGAAAGGGAGGCGCAGAGGCTAAAGGCATCTTCCCTGTCCAGAGCCGGCCACCACGTTCCTGGTGGATGGGGACAGCCCTGAGAGCCGGCTGACTGTGCCGGGCCTCAGTGAGAACGTGCCCTACAAGTTCAAGGTGCAGGCCAAGACCACCGAAGGTTACGGGCCAGAGCGTGAGGGCATCATCACCATCGAGTCCCAGGATGGAGGTAGGGTGCCTCACCCCTTCTTCACCCCTACCCTTTCTCCGGCCATCTCTTCTCTTGGCATCATCTCTGACTGGCCCATCTCCCCATGCCAGGCCCTTTCCCACAAATGGGCAGCCACCCTGGGCTCTTCCAGCACTCACTGCCAGGCGAATATAGCAGCACCACCACCACCCACACCAGCACCACCGAGCCCTTCCTACTGGGTGAGCTGCTGGGCAGGGGATCTGCCTCCTGGGGGGGCAGGGCACACAGAGCTCTCAGAGCAGGAGAGGCAGGGCCCCAGGCAGAGTCCTTCAGTGCTACTTCCCCTGCAGATGGACTGACCCTGGGGTCCCAACACCTGGAAGCAGGTGGCTCCCTCACCCGCCACGTGACCCAGGAGTTTGTGAGCCGGACGCTGACCACCAGTGGAACCCTCGGTACCCAAGTGGACCAACAGTTCTTCCAGACCTGAGCCCCCCCACCCCTTACCCAACAGTGTGCTGGAACCTGGGCCCTCACCCTGCTTCCTCCCCATGGCTGTGGCTCAGCTACTCCATCCTCGGACCCCTCGCAGCCCAGCACACCCGCATGCTGATCACAGGGCCAGCACCTCTGGCTACAGAGCAGAGGGAGATGTTCTCTGGGAGGAATGAAGGGAGCAGAGGTCCCAGAAGGCCCTTCTGGCTGCAACTCCCCTGCCCCAGGCCCAAGCCCATTTGTGTGTAACCAAAGAGCTGGGACCCACATGACAAGGGCCCAGCTTTGTTCTGCACTTAATAAAAGATTTTGCTACCGCTTGGCTCTGCCCTGTCCGTTCTTCAGTGACTGCACAGAGCAGGGGAGCGGTTCTGACCCAGCTTCTCTGATACCCAAGCACACGCCCACCTCTAGAGGCAGGCAGGCGGGGAATCACAGTGGGAAGCAGAAATTTATTGAGCACCCAGATGCGGAGGGCAGGCACGAGAGGCCTGGAGCTTCATGACTTGCCGCCTGGCAGGCCCCGTGCCCGCTGGGTGCCACCCCAGGGGGGTGCCTCACCACTGCAGCACCTTGGCGCCATCGGCCGCCTGAGAGAGGTAGAAGGTGGCGGTTCCACTGTACCGCTCCTGTGGGAGAGGCAGGTGTGGTCTGAGCACAGCGAGGCCCTGGGAACCCATTTCTCCATCCCTCCTACCCCCGGGCGCTGGCGTCCACCCACCTGTATGTGCTGCATGGCTTGGGAAGTGGAGTCGGCCTCCAGCAGGGTCACAGTGCAGCCGCCAAAGCCACCGCCGGTCATGCGGCTGCCATAAACCCCAGGGGCAGACAGCGCGGCCTCCACGAGCTGGTCCAACTCAGGACAGCTCACCTCATAGTCATCCCTGCAGAGGAGACAGATGAGAAGGCGGGCCTAGCACCGGCCCACCCTGCCCCGGGGCTCAGCCTCTGCCTGGGATATACAGGCACCCCGGGGTCCCCACCTGAGCGAGTGGTGACTCTCCACCATGAGGCGGCCGAAGGCTCGGTAGTCTCCCCGGCTCAGGGCAGCCGCTGCCTGGGCCGTGCGCTGGATCTCACCCACAACGTGCCGTGCGCGCCGGAAGCCCTCCTTGCTCACCAGGTCTCTGCCAGCTGGGGAGGGAAAGGGGTCAGCGGACACGCCACCCACCACCTCTGCACCCCTGCCGATGTGGGGGTGGGGGCGCCAAGGCGGTGGCCTGGGGTTGGGAGGCTGGGAGTTGGAGACCCAGTTCCAACAAAGCTGTAAATAGAACCTTGCGCTGGTGACTAAGGTTCGGAGCCTCCCCGCCTCGACTGTAAAATGGGACGCCCGTGTCACTGAGAGAACACATGGAGAGCTCCCACCCCAGCAGGGTGCCTGGCACACAGTGGGTGCTCAATAAACAGAAGGGTAAGCCCCAGCCCTTGTGGCTTTCAAGGTGGGGGGAACACAGCGCTGCCTTCAAGAGCCCACAGTAGCACAAGAGGGAGAAAAAACCCTCCTGCTGCCGTTCACGCTGGAGCACTAGTGCAGCCCCCGCTGGGGAGGCTGGGGCTCCGGAGCTGGGGTACAGCCCAGGCAAAGATCAAGAGGCAGGCCACGCCAGGATCAGGCTGTCCCGCTGGCTACCGCTGAGGTGGGGAGAGCAAGCCGAGTTGGTAGTGGCGGCCCTGAGTGCCAGGGGGCTTGGCTACTTAATTCTGGATGCCACAGAGTTCTGGGAGCAGGGAAGGGCTGGACCTGAGCTCTAGTTGACAAAAGCGACTGCCCTGGGCGGAGGGCCCGAGCTGGGAGAAGCAGGCACCGGAGCCAGAAAGCAGCTGCTAAATAGTCAGAAAGCAACGAGGGGCCTGACATGGGGGGAGGAAGAAATGGACGGGACAGAGACTGGAGAGAAGAGTGGCAGGGGGGACAGTGAGGACACCGAGGTGACTGAGGTCTCACACAGGAGTGACAAGGGTAAGACATAAGAGGCAAGGGGAAGTCAGCAGGGGAAGCCGAGAGGGGAGGAAGGGTAAGGAGTTCCGCTGGGAATCAGGTAGAGGCTCCAGGGCCACAGGTGGAAATGGGGGGAGGCTCCAGTCCGGGAAGCAAGGGGCTGCAGGCTCCAATCCAAATCCTAAGTGGAACAGTGGTGCTGTGCACTGAGGACAAAGCCTGGGGCAGGCCCGCGCAGAGAAACAGGGCTGTGAGCATGCAGGTCCGGTGGCCTCCAAGGAGGAGGGAGTGTGAGCGGGAGGGGGTGGGGCCGGGGGGGGGGGGGGAGGGGGGGTGAAGTGAATATAGATGACAAAATGGGGTTCATAAGCATTAGGTCTTCCCCCAAAATTGGCAGAGGAAAGAGATTCAATTTTAGAAGGGAAGAGAACTGGCCACGTTTCCAAGGAGAAGGGGACGAGCCAGGCAGAGGACAGGAAGGAGGCAAAGGATGGCTTCTGACAAAGGACTCTAGAGAGGCCAGAGGGCAGTCCTGCGGTCCCCAGGGAGGGGAGACCCCTGGGGAGTGGTGGGGAAGGGGTGCAGTGGAGAAGAGGGACAACCAAGGTGTTCCCGTGTGAAAACCTCTGCCAGGGTCACATGCGCAGAGCAAGGGGGGCAGACGTAAACAGGACAGTTCACCAAGGAGAAGGACAAGACGGTCCCACAGGGCTGACCAGCGTCCCTGCAATGGGCACCCGCACGCTGCCAGGGAGGGCACAACTCCCAGCGCCAGCAGCCTGGCCTCGCGGCTGAGAGTGCGGGCGAGGGGGCTAAGCAGCCTGGTTCGAGGCTCGGCACTGCCACTTACTCTGGACCCCTCATCCAAAACATGGGGTGTAATAATAGCATCTGCTCCACAGGGTATGGCAGAATGAGGGGATATTTATCTGACCTTCAAACTATCAAATATACGATCTTCCTGGCCACGTGTATCAGGAACCTTTCAGATACATGCACCTTTCGACTCTGCAATCCTACTCCTCAGAATCTAATCCTAAGAAAAATAACAAGAGAATGCAGATAGACTCGTGTATGAAAACCATCACAGGGTCACGTGTGACTACCAGTTAATGGCTACGTTACGGTACACCTGGCGTGCTGGAGTGTTCTGTAGCTTCTAGGGCCCCGTTGATGACGTGCCTCTGCTGGCACAGGAAGGGGTTCTCAGATAACGTTAGAAAAAGAGAAACAAGGGGCGCCTGGGTGGCTCAGTCATTGAAGCGTCTGCCTTTGGCTCAGGTCATGATCCCAGGGTCCTGGGATCGAGTCCTGCATTGGGCTCCCTTTGCCCTCTCCCACTGCCACTTCCCCTGCTTGTGCTCTCTGTGTCAAATAAATAAAATCTTAAAAAAAAGAGAGAGAGAAACAAGTGACAATACTGCTTCTACTAAACTCTAAAAGCACAGATGCAGAAAATGCTGGAGGAAAATATGCTAAAATGCAAGGGTGGCTATCTTTGGGTGGTGGTCTTGCAGCTCATTGTTTTCCTCTTTGGATTTTTCTCTATTTTCCACAGTGGCACCATAATCCTTCTATCAGAAAAAACAATACTAAGGGGTGTCTGGATGGCTCAGTTGGTCAGGCATCTGACTCTTGATCTCAGCGCAGGTCTTGATCTCAGGGTTGTGAGTTCAAGCCTCATGCTGGGCTCCACGCTGGGTGTGGAGCCTACTTAAAATTAATAATAATAATAATAATAATATTTCAAGCAGCCCTGCTGAGATTGGAGCCCTAGGTCTGCAGTTTTAAGGGGAGAGGGCAGAGCACAGCAGAGGCCCCTGGAGATGAGGGGGTATACGGCAGGGTCAAGGCCACACGAAGGCCCGGCAGCCCCACAGGGTGCCCAGCCAGCTCTCACCCTCCAGCTCCTCCAGCTGCACCTCCCGAAGGCTCTCCTTGCCCAGCGCCCGGGCCACTTCCTCGCACTGCCGCCGCCGCAGAGGATACTCGCTGGAGCCCAGTGAGTGGCGGACGTTGGAGTTGGTGATGAGCACAGCCAGCTTGGGTTCTGACAGCGGCACCAGGCTTGTCTCCAGGGACCTGGCATGGAGTTGGAGTGAGGAGATGACGAGCCCAAGTGTCCACTTGCCACGCCAGCCAGTGGGCATGCTCCACCCAGAAGCTCCTGATGGTGAGGGGGGAGGGTACAAGGGGAGCCCCTGACCTGCAGTCAATGAGCAGCGCGTGGCCTTTCTGCCCCAGCAGTGCGATGAGCTGGTCCATGATGCCACAGGGCACCCCTGCGAAGCTGTGCTCGGCCCGCTGACACACCTGAGNAGCTATGGACCCCGAGTCTACGGCACAGGGTGAGGTGGGGAGGCTGGGGCCCAGAAGGGAGTGTGGGGGGGTGGGGGCGGGTGGGAGCCGTGGTAGCTTCAGTGACACTCCAGGGAGATTCCCCACCCTCCTCCCGAAGCCGCAGTGCGGGAAGAAGCTCTGACCACAAGGACACCTCAGGGAAGGAGGACTGGATCGGGGGCCGGGTCTAGGAAGTACCTGGACAGAGCTGCTGCAGGAAGGTGTACGTGGCCACTTCCAGGGACGCGGAGCTGGACAGCCCACCCCCCAGGGGCACTGAGCTGACCACCACTGCACTGAAGCCAGGGAGGGGGGCAGCTGGAAAGAATGGGTGGTGGTAAGGTGGGCTGTCTGGGAGGACAGCCCGCGAAGGACGTGCATTTTGGTATGAAGGGAGGCAACTGCCTGACAGCCACTCCCAGGGATGTGTCTCAATCGTCAGAGGCCACCTTGGCCCAGCACCCTCCATCCTCCTACCCTGAGGTTCCTGGGACACAGCCTTCCTAGTTCTCCTCCTGGTTTAGGGCTCTGGAGGCCAAAGGGCTAGGGCTTTGAATCCTGGCCCCTCCCATCATACCATGGGCAGCTCAGGGCAAGTTCTAGAACCTCTCAGGGCATCAGTCTCATCATCTGCACAATGGGGATGCTCTCCTACAAGCTACCCCATGGTGGATTAGATGAACTAATGAAGCTTCGTAGCTGAGAGGCAGTGCTCCTAGCACTACTGTGAACTTGACCCTAGCCTCGGCCTCATACCTGGGTAGTGCTGAATCACTCCCTTGACATAGTTGGCCCAGCGGGGGGTCCCGGGCTCCAGCGACCGCTGGGCTGTGGGCAGCGGAAACTGCAGCCGCCGGGGTTCATCAGCATCGTCAGAGGTGGTGAGGAGGGAGACAAGGCCATCTGCCCGGGGGCTGCCTACCAGCACGGTTACAAGCTCCAGCGCCTGGCAGGAGAGAGTATGTAAAGCTGCTGCTTCTGCCCGCTGACTAAGCCTCCCGTACTAAGGTTCTAAAGAATGAAAGGTTTCAGACTCCCTTTGAGGCTCAACAAGAAAGGAATGAGGGGTGTTTTGGTGAAGAACCTGAGTGCTGAGTTGGCCCTGGGGGCTTGGGTCCTGCCCCTGGGTTTTCAGGGACAGGGCCAGTACGGCAGAAGGGTAGACCTGGACTCTGCCCTGTACATGGGCTCCCAGCTGTGGGTCCAGGGGGAGGAGAGCTCGAAAGGAAAAGAGAGTCAGAGGAGCTCCAACTGATGCCTTCCCATTTTGGAGTGGACTCAGGTGTGCGGTACCCACTCACCTGCCAAGCTGCACCAGGTGAAAAGGGCCCCAGCTCTAATCGCAGCCCCCCCAAGAACCAGCTCTGTGACCTTGAGTAAATCACTAGCCCTCTCTGGGCCTCAGTTTCCCCCTCTGTAAACCGAACCGGGTGAGCCGGAGGTCTAGGGTTAGTTACCCCAGGTCTGCGACTGGAGCCCCTGGAATACAGAGCCCGAGGCGCTCCTTCCGCCTGCTACGTTGGGGCCCCACAAGTTGAGCTGGCTTTCCAGGCTGATGGTGAGGATCTGCGGTCTACAGAGGGCGGGCTAGAGCGAAGAGGCGACGGCACACCCCCTCCTAGCCTACTTCCTCGCGGGTCCCCCGCTTCCTCCCTCCAACGTGGGAAATACCCCATCCCCGGGTCTCTCCCACGTGTTCGTCCCCCAAACTCGGGGGAGGACGGCTAAAGTTCTGTGAGGCCGCCCAACATCCGTGCAGGGACTAGGCACCTCCCCGCGCGTCTCAGGCCCGCCCTGCCACGGGGGAGACTCGGGGCTCCCCTCCCGGGCCCCTCACCATGGGCAGCACCAGGCCCTGGTTGTAGTCCGTGTGCTCCCCGATCAGGTTGACCCGGCCCGGCGCCGACACCGCCAGCTCGGGCTCGGCCCCGAACTCCTCCCGGAAAGCTCGGCGGGCCTCGGCCAGCAGCTCCGCAGCCTGGGACTGTCTGCAAGCGGCCATGACGCTCGGCCTGCAGCGCGGCCCGGTCGGCGCGGGATGCTCGGGGCGGGGCCGCGCAGGGGCGGCGCGCATTCCTGTACGCGCCCCGCCCCCACCCGGGGGCCATCTCCCGCCCCCGCCGCGCCAGGCCCGCCCCGCCTCCAGGCCCCAGCCACCTGCTGGGCGCGCTCGGCCGCGGCTTCCCCCGAAGCCCCCACGGCGGGCAGGCGGCGGACTTTGGGAAAGACCGGCGGCTGCCCACTCGAGTGGTATTGGCTGGACTGGAAGATGTGGGCTGCCCTTCCCTGACCCTGGCGCCCCTCTCTGTGCTGCCCACACCGGCCCGGTCATCCACCCACACACAGCCTGAGCGGCGGAGCCCGCATCCAGCGGACCTGGACTTCCCAAAGGGCTCTCCTAGGTCCTAGAGTCCTGCCTCTATGAGAGGTCATTTGACCCTGATCATGAGTCTCTAAGAGGGACCTAGCGCGCGGTGTAAATTGAGATAAGGAAAGCCTAGTTTGGTGGTGACCAGGGAGTTGCTTTCTACAGGCCCCTTTTCCACGATGGGCCCGCCGGCATAGCCGTTAACAATGGAAGACTGAAGGAGAGTGGCAGTGGATCCTAGCGCAGTAGATAGCCTCTCCTGCAAGGACCATTGGCAGCAGCCCCCCTAGGGTGGGACTGTTGGCCTCAGCAGGTGCTTCCTCAGTCCTGAGCCTTGGATGTAGAGTCTGACACTCCCCACCTCCTCTTTCACCAGCCTGCATCCTGAACCCTTAAGCTGGCCCCAACCTGTGCCTGGGCACCCGTCCACAGTTGCACCTATACGAAGCCATGGAGCAGAAATGCTGAAATGTAAGCAGCCTGTTTGGGGCTAGGGTGGGGGCTTTGTGGAGAGTTGTGGCCAGGGATAGAGCTTGGGATCTGCTCAGGTGTTTGCCCAAAATGTAGCGCTGATACTCTCATAGTGATGTATAGAATGTATGTATGTATAGAATTGTTGAATCATTATATCATATGCCTGAAACTCACATAACACTGTATGTTATTTATGCCTCAGTTTAAAAAAAATGCAGCTCTGAAAACGTCTAGAAATAAATATGGGGGTAAATCTTTGTGACCTTGGCTCAGGCAGTGGCTTTTTAGATAGGACACCAAAAGCACGAGAAACAAAAGGAAAATAGACAAGTTGTACTTCATCAAAATTAAATACTTTTGTGCCTCAGAGACACCATCAGGAGAGTGAAAAGACAATCCACAGAATGGGAGAAAATGCTTGGAAACCATATATTTAAGGGCCTTGTATCAAGACTACACAAAGAACTCTTACAACTCAAAAAAAGACAGATAATTTAAAATGGGCCAAAGACTTGAACAGGCATTTTTCCCAAGAAGATATACAGATGGCCAACAAGCACATGAGAAGGTGCTCGGCATCATTGGTCATTAGCAAAATGCAAAGCAAAAGCACAATGAGGTACCACTTCGTACCCAGTAGGATGGCTAAAATAAAGGACACAATAACAAATGTTGGTGAGGAACAACACCTTCATACACCTTGGTGGGAATGGAAAACAGTTAAGCATTTCCACCAAATGCTAAACAGAGAGTTTCCATATGACCCAGCAATTTCAGTCCTAAGTATATACGCAAGAGAATTGAAAACATATGTCCACATGAAACTTGTACTTTAATATTCATGGCAGCACTATCCGCATTAGCCAAAAAGGTGGTAAAAACCGGGGGCGCCCAGCTGGCTCAGCCAGTGGAGCATGTGACTCTTGATCTCAGGGTCGTGAGTTGGAGCCTCATGTTGGGTGTAGAGATTCCTAAAAAAAATTAATAAACTTAAAAAAAAAAAAAGGTGGCAATAACCCAAAGAGATACATGGATCAATCAAGAGAATGTGGCAGGTCCATACAATGATTTTTACTCAGGCATAAAAAGAGTGAAGGCTGATCCACGGTACAACATCGTTGAGCCTTGAAAACATGGTAAAGAGAGGAAGCTAGTCACAAAAGACCTCAAATTGAATGATTCCTTCTATACAGAACGTTCAGAGTAGGTGAATATCTTCAGAGACAGAAAGGAGATTAGCAGTTGCTTAGGGCTTACAGAAATGGAGGGGATAAAGTGTGATAGTCGCGGGTACTGAGTTCTCTTCGTGACGAGGAGCATGCTTTTAAAATTGCTTGTGGTTGTACCTGTCTGTGAATACACCGAAACCACTGAATTTTATAGTTTGAATGGGTGAATTGTATGGTATGTGTAGTATATCTGAAAACTGTTTTTTAAAAACTTTGGGAGGGGCGCCTTGGTGGCTTAGTTGGTTAAGCGCCCCATTCTTGTTTTAGGCTCAGGTCATGATCTCAGGGTTGTGGGATCAAGACCTGAGCCAGGCTCTGTGCTCAGCAGGGAGTCTGCTTGAGATTCTCTCCCTCTCCCTCTGCTCACCCCCCTCCACCGCCCCATCCCGCTCCCGCTGGCACATGCACTCTCTCTAAAAGAAATAAATCTTAAAATTAAAAAAAAAAAGTCGGGAAATACGATTCCAGATTTCATCTAATGGCCTGCTCCTTTTTTTTCTTTTTAAAGATTTTATTTATTTATTTGACAGAGAGGCAGCAAGAGAGGGAACACAAGCAGGGGCAGTGGGAGAGGGAGAAGCAGGCTTTCCGCTGAGCAGGGAGCCCAATGCAGGGCTCCATCCCAGGACCCTGGGACCATGACTGAGCCGAAGGCAGACACAGCGACTAAGCCACCCAGGTGCCCCATGGCCTGCTCCTTTTGAGCACTTCTCAGTAAAGCATTTTGGTCATAGGCAAAACAAAGCAAGACAATGAGTGGCCCTTGGGGATGGTTGAAATGGGATTAAACTCACAAACCATGCCTTCCAATGGGCACCACTCCTGGAAAAATGTGGGAGGAAGCAACCCATTCTCTTTGAATCCTTTACCTAGCTGAGCTTTGACGTCTAACAGTCCTGAGCCCAAATCTCTGCCCGAATCTCTGACTATCTGTGTGATCTGAGATCTGTGTGATTTCAGGCAGATGACTGGACCTCTCTGAGTCTCGGTCCCTCATCTGTAAAATGGGGCTAGTGATTACTGTTACAGAAGAACTGAATGAGCTAATCTTCAAAGAGGGCCCAGCCCAGCACGGGGCACTTAGTAAGCACAGAATAAATGTTTGCTATTATTATCAGTCATCCATTAATTCAACAAACATCACTGGACTCTTCTGTGCAATTAGCCAGATAAAAGATAAAAGATAAAAGGCTCTCGTGCTCTAGGTGAGAGGAAGACACAATCTGGCCCCCTCTGGCTAAGTGCTCTGCTGGAGGAGGAAAGAGCTAACTGAGTGAGGAGAGAGAGAAGGAATCCTAATCCCTGCGAGGCCCATACCCTTTTCGTTTCCGTTGTTTCAATTTGACTGAAACACATCTATTTGCCCCATGTTCGTCCTTTGTATTGTTTTGGTTGTTCTGGAGAACCTGGCTTTGAGCGAGGGGCAGTGCTCCTGTTTGCTCACCGATGAACTCTGAAACATTGATTTTATTTGGAAGATGTGTTTACTCTCAGTTTTTGAATCCCATCTAGCATGTTACATGCAATCTGTTCAGAAGGAAGTCTGCCTCTGACTTTTGACCCTCCTTCCCATTTTCCTGGCCAGATGTGACAGGACTGCGGGGGAGGTGGCACCTTAATGAGGACACTGCATCTCAAGCCAAGGTCTGTCCTCTGCTCTGCTGGCTGAAAAACTCACCAGTATCAGCACAGCCAGAGCCAACTGTCACGCAGGACGGAGGCATCATGACAGAATGGGGAAATACTATCCAGCGACGGGAGCCCCAGCGTGCCAGCCAGAAGCGCGGTGGCTGAGGCGGGCCTGGAGGTTGCTGACACGCATCTGTGCAGGCCAGAGTGAGACCCGGCTCCTGACTGAGGACAGGCACCGTAGAGACGCTCTTCTCTCCTGGAGTCCATGTCTGTCTTCACCCCCCGCTCTTCACCCTTGGGTCCTCCCTGCTAGACCCAGTTTTTCTTCATGCGATTGAGGTCTCTGGGCTCCCAGCTGCTCTGGCCGCTCTGTTGCAATCACAGCCTGGTTCCCTGATGGGACTTGGGTCCCCATCTCCCATGCTAATATCTACAGACAAGGTCTCTGAAAATGCTTGCTCTCCGCAGATGGCCCACCCTCTCACTCATTCTGGGAGCTTCTTTTTGTGGTTGTTCCCAGGGGGTTGACCTGTCTCCTGATTTGGACCCCCTTTGCCCTTCTGTAATATTGATGATAACAGCTTCTGTAATATTGGTAATACTAATACTGAGCTTGCGGTCAGCAGTACTGGTGGTTTACTACCCAGCTGTTTTCTGATTGGTCAGTGCCCTTGACGTCTGTTGTCAAATATTTTTAGTCACCAGGCTTTGCACAGATTATTTCATTAAATCCTTGCAAGCCTATTAGGTAGTAACTGTTTTTATTCCCGTTTTACAGATAAAGAAGCACAGATGGGTAAAGAAACTCAAACGAGAGAGCTGGGCCTTGAGGCTGAGCCTAGCTGCCCCTGAGCCTGTCCTCTCAGCCACCACCCTGTCCCCCAGAGCGTCCTGACCAGCTGCAGCTTCTGCATTCTAAGGGGCAAAGATATAAAGCTCAGATTGAAATAAGGGATTGGGGGGGCAGCTGCTCTCTCAGGCCATGGCAGCCCCAGTTTCAACACGGAACACTCCCGATTCGGAAGCCAGGCCAGGAACCAAAGCTCTTGCGAATTGGGCTGATTCTTTGCCACCCATGCCAGGAGCAGATCCAGCCAGCTGTGCTGTGGGGCTGCCAGGGCCATCCAGGTTGGTCAGCAAACACGCCCGGAGCCTCCGCTGTGTGCCAGGCATGGCTCCAAAAGCAGGCAAGCCTCAGGCTTGCCCTCAGAGCATCAGGAACTTCCAGTCCCTCTCTGGCCTCTGCTGCTCCTGCTAAGAGGGGCCAGCTTCAGGCCTTGTCTTTTCTTTTTTTTTTTTTTTTTAATTTCTTTGACAGAGCACAAACAGGGCAGTAGCAGGCAGAGGGAGAAGAAATACTCCCTGCTGAGCAAGGAGCCCGATGTGGGACTGAGCCGAAGGCAGACGCTTCACCAACTGAGCCACCCAGGTGGCTTTATTTTGTGTCCTTGTCTTTATTTGTTGTCTCCACCATGTCCTTGAAGTTCCCGCCCTCTAGATTGATGACAAGCATGCCAGTGGTCAGGGAGAAATCCAGACTCACAAGATGCAGGGACAGCTTAAGGCCACAGTCGTCTCTTCTTGCACCTGGCACTGGGCACTGCAGCTGGTCCAGGCCTCCAGGCCATAGGGCGTGGGCATGAGGACTGAGACCGGCCAAAGACACGGTGCCAGGGAGGGAGAGGGCTGCAGGCTGGAGCAAAACCCTCAGGCCCATGATACCTGGGCCTTGGACCCCACCCCATCCTATCCTCTCTGCTGATGCTCTTGGCTCAGTACTAGGCAGTGAGGAGCTTATGGGGAAAGGTCCTGAGGTCCAGCATGTCCAACAGAGAGGGTAGGAGGGGAGTGGGGGCTAATAGAGCCCGGGTATCACCTCCATGGGGACATGCACGGTCCCTCACACACCCCTCAGCAAAAGGCCACCTAAAGCCCCCTAAGCTTGTGGCCCACCAGCCTCCCTCTCTAGAGCCTTCTTTGTCAGTAGTATTGCTGGTGTCTGGAGATGGGCTTCTCCTTTTTGCCCATCCTCCATTCCACTGTTTGCATTCCAGAACTGCAGCTTTCTGAACGAGAGCTGGCAGCTGCTGGAGAGAAGACCCCAGACCCTGGCACCCTTTCCAAGTCATGGGTAACAATCTTACAGCCCCTTCGGGGACCACAGCCTTACCAAAGCCCTCCCTCTCCTTGCTTCCCCGGTACAGGGGGTGACTGCAGAACCCTTAAAGCTTTCTCCATGGGGAAGGGCGATGGTGAAGGAGGGCGTGGAGGAGGAGGGTCCTCTGCTCAGGGCAGAAGGCTAAGAAATGCTGCTTCTGGGTGTGCCTGAGCAACAGTCCCGGCCCCTGGCAGACACTGGGCATGATGCTCAGGCAAGGACACCAGAACAGGCAGGGGGCACATCACAGAGAAGTCCCATGATGCTGCTCGCAACAATGGTGGTGTCTGGGCAGGATCCCTCACTGCCAGGGGCTGTTGGACAGTTAGCAGAGCCATGAGCAGGCAACCCCCGGAGGGAGGACATCAGGCTCCAGGCCCACCTCACAGCACAGCCCTGTGTGTATAAATTCAAAGTTGTCCCAGCTGCACCCAGTTCGACCTACAGCCTTGCTCATTCCCCACACGTGCTGACAAAGGGGTGAGGGAGCCAAAAGGCCGGCCATCTGGCCCAAGAGGGCACTTTCAGCCTTCTCGCTGGGGGTGGTGTAGGATTTGGGTTAGCAGCCTGGGCAGGGGTTTGGCTCTTCCTTCCTTCCCCCTAGCCTTGCCCTCCGGAAGGCAGCTGGAAGGCCAGCTGTTTGTGCTGAAGTTCCTGGCCAAAAGCCAGGCCTAGCTGGATGGACATCCCTGAGGAGTGTCCACGGGGGCAGGTGGGACCACCATTGGGCTGAAGGAAGGAAGAGGCTGCAGGGCCCAGACAAGGCACAGCCAGCTCAGCTGTGTTCTTCTAGCAGTGCCTGGGCGGGTACTGAGGGACATGGGCTGTGATGGCCTCAGTGAGGGGACTGTGAAGTGCTCCCAACCCAAGGGATGGGGAGGTAAGGGTGGGGACCGGATGTGCAGCGTGGGGACTCCAGGTTCTTATGCGCAGTGGACCAGAGCACCACCAGTGAGCCAACAGCTGCAGATGGGTGTGGTGAAAACTGCATACCTCGCCCTTCTCCAAGGCAGGGTAGGTTGGCCATGGGCCTGAGGCCTTCATCTCCGGCCCTCAGCAGTTGCTCCCAAACACAGGCTGGCCCCATCCTGCAGTAACTGAAGGGCAAGCCGGAGTTTCCCGCCAACCCAACAGCAGACAGCCAGCAGGACTATGTCTACCCACTACTACCCTACCTGAAAGTGATCCAGAGGGGCCTGCTTTCCAACTGCTGCACAGACCCGAGCCCCAGTGCCCACCAGGCAAGAGGCAGTGCTTGCAAGGAGCCAGTTAGGGGGAGCCCCACTCAGGGAAGACCACTGTTGGGAGACCGCTGAAGAATGACTGAGGAAGTGAGTGGGAAAGAGTAAATTTCCAGTCCAGCCAGTGGGCTCAGAGCTTGTCTCCTTACACTCGGAGACATCGGTCAGGCAGCAGAGGCCCCAAGGGGTCTGGGGAGGCCTGGCAAGGGGCATGGGGTGGCCCTTGCTGGCGTCTCCCAGAACTACTGTCCTTCTTTCTGGCGGTGTGATGCAGACCAACTCAGTTTTTGTGTACAGGCAGCTCTCTGGTAAGCCGGGTTTGAAGTGCTTGCCTCCCCAGTTTTCTTTTATACCACCTTAAATTTTGTAAATAGGATGTAACTTCCATATGTCGTCTGAATCATCTAGTAGTCTACCAACTGACCAGTTAGGGATGAAACAGGGATATTTTACCGACCCGATAACGTGGGCCCATAGGCCTACATTAAGTGTAACTGCCTAGCAGGGGAGAGGGGGAGTGAAAGGGGACACAGGACAAACAAGTGTGGAGGGAGAGCAATGGCGGTCACCCTCACAAGGATGGACCTGGCTCGTGACCAGCAATTTCAGAAACACCTTCGCTCTTCGGCTACCTTCTGAAGGGCACAGGCTAAGGGCTTCTGGACAAGGGCAACCGATGGTTTGGTTCAGAATCTCCTGGTAACCAGACAGTCAGGATGCTGGCACTTCCAGCTCTCAACTAAACTGGTCTGGCCGAAACCAAGTCCACTGACAGTCAAGAAATGCACTATTAATACACAGGTCCAACAGGCATCACCTGGCACTATCCTAAGCAAATTGTGACACATATCACCTTTCAGAATGGGGGCCTGTCATTACTGAATGCACTCCCCCCCACCCCCAGTGGGAGCCATAAGGCAACCTTCCAGGCACTTCCCAAATGTGAAATAGATGTTATCAATTCAAATGAAGACCATTAAACAAGATAAAATAGTCTCAACTTCAAAAACTTTATTTTTGTCTCATCCATCAAGGGCACAGGATACCTTCATCAGCTCCAGCTTTTGCTTTTCTCCTTACAGATTCTGTTCCATCACCTAAACCCAGGGTTATCCTGTGTGGGCAGCTTCCTAGAACCAAAAGATATTTTTGCCTTCTGGGTTAAGTATGCTCAAGCAAAGTCTGGAAGCACAAGCTGCACTATTTAAAGCAGCAGATTCCCAGCTGCCCAATAAAATCCGCAAACCTCTACGTCAGGATGTAGGGAAGATGTGCTGGAGGAGAAGGTTCAAGTTTCACCCCACTTGGGTTATCACAAATAGTAAACTCAACAAACCGACATCACCACAGTGGAGTCTTGTCTACTTGTCCTCAGACACTGCCAGGTACTTCACAGTACCTTCTACCATCCAGGATCTCAATGTCCTTCAAAAGCATAATGTTGAGATCATCAGAACTGGGAAGTCACTGTTCCAGAGCTAGTTATGATAAACCTTCTAGAAAACCAGTTCGTTACACACTGGACTCCACCTGATGCCTCCCGAAAGCTCATTAACTTGCCAAGAATCAAGTCTATCCTAGTTTGCCTCTCTCCCTAAGTCCCTTGAAATTTGAAACCAAACTTTTTTTTTTTTTAAAAAGGAGCTACTTTATTAGGGCACAACTATCTATCGCTACCAGCTTCAACTACACAGAATACTTGTCTTTGATGACCAGTGGCTCTTGTGCCCATGTCTTGCTGACATCTAGATACTATGCATACAGTAGACCATCACTGGTCAAGAAAACTAGCTTTATATTGAAAAAGCAGCTTAGACCAACAGAGTTCTGTACTTGTGGACTTGTGTTAAAATAACTTGTATAAAGAAATTCATAATTATTTTTGTGTATAAATGCTTCGTCTACCAAGCAAAACCAGGTATAAACTAAGCTCAAACTTCAGGATACAAAGAATCTAGATAATGGTTGTATTTAAGCTCTGTATATTCAATGTAGGTTTTTGACACTTAGTTGAATAAACAAAGTTTATTTGTAAATTTAGTCAACATACATAATTGACCTAAAGACTTCAAAAGAAGGATAATTTTAAAAACCACTTGGAAGGCCATCTCTATAAAGTGATTTCCCCAGGACCGTGTAGCAGATGTAACCTAACTGGATACCATCTTAACTGGCAGAGGTTCAAGAAGCTGGAGTTGTGTGCCCCTCCCCCACAGCAAGTTTACTCTAAGTGTTATTATAATACAAACTCCACAAGGAAAAGAACTTCGGTATTGTTTCCTCTTGGTAGAGAAAAACTCAACCTAGTTATGAGACCAACCACAACACAAAGAAAAGCTGCACTAACTAGTTTAGAATATTATAACAGATGATGCTGGTGTGATTAACTTGTATTATAGTCTAGAGCCCTTATAAATAAAATCCCCCCATTAGTGTTGCATTAATCAGCTAGAGGGTTAGTTAACATGTGGTAGAATGAGGACTTATGCAAGGTATAATTTGCAAAGCATTTTACTATTATGAAAACAAGTGCAGTCTAGTTAGGAGAAAACCAACTGGACTTTAAATTACACACACCTTAATGACAAGACTCCCCACCACATGTGAATGTAAAACATTTAATTTAAAAATGTTGACACTACAATATATAAAATAGCTATTATAAATGCACATAGTGTATTCTATAGCTGCCAGGTTTACTTTTTTTTTTTTCTTAAGGAAACTGTAAGTTACACTGTGGTTAAGACTTGTATCTTCACCCTTGAAAAAGCCCACATTCTATCACAGTGATGTATGGTCAGACTTAACAGCCCCAATTGTTAAACACTTGGATCAAGTCATAACCAGTTTTATTGCAAAAGGACCCTGTACACATTTATCAATTCTAGTACCTTAATAGCTACCCAACAAGTCATTAACATACAGAAACATGCATCATGAGAAGCAAGAAATATCACCCATCCCTTCTGCATATTAGCAACTTGTCACTCCTGAGCAACAGTGCTCACATCACTGAGGTCTGTGAACAGTCACTTTTCGCATTCATCCTGAGTGAAAGATGGAATGACTTAAGTACAAATGCAACATATTATAAACAATTTCTTACAAAAAAAGTCACAAATTAAACCAAAGTATTTTACAGAATTTACTACAAAACACCATAAAAACTGCCTTCACTTAAGCTCTCTCTCCCCGTATCCGGCGAGCCAACTGGATGTCTTTGGGCATGATGGTGACTCTCTTAGCGTGGATGGCACACAGATTAGTATCTTCAAATAAACCCACCAGGTACGCTTCACTGGCCTCCTGTTGAGGACAAGAGCCACACTATTAAACTCTCTTCGTGGAGCAGAAGCCACGCACGAGCCCTCCGGACCCTACTACCGCCGTGCTCGCCTTACCTGAAGCGCGCCAATGGCGGCGCTCTGAAACCTCAGATCGGTTTTGAAATCCTGGGCGATTTCCCTCACCAACCTCTGGAAAGGCAGCTTCCGGATCAGAAGCTCGGTGGATTTCTGGTAACGACGGATCTCCCGAAGCGCTACGGTCCCGGGCCTGCAGCGAGCAGGAGAGTGTAAGCGGACCCCCGGGGACGGACAGCGACCGGGGCCAGCCCCAGGATGCGCTCCCGCACGGGCCAAGCGCCGCCCCGTCATTGTTTTCCTGCCGCCTCGCCTACCTGTAGCGATGAGGTTTTTTCACCCCACCGGTAGAAGGGGCGCTTTTCCGGGCGGCTTTAGTGGCCAGCTGTTTGCGGGGCGCTTTCCCACCCGTGGATTTACGGGCAGTCTGCTTGGTTCGGGCCATTTTCTTTTACCTAAGGAAGACAGCCGTGACTCCGGGGCCGCGGCGCTCGCCCCCCGGGGGTGGAGAGGGGGACGCGCTCGGCGCCCCTGCCCTCCCGCCTCTCCGCGGCGGCAGATGGCCCGGGGCCGCCGCCTCCTCCCCCTCCCCTAATGACTCAGGCTGCGAGGAGCTGCAGCAGCCTCCCCCGGGAGGGGGGGCGCGGGGAGGAGTCACTTCCCCTCCTCGACGGGCGGAGGCCCCGCTTGCCCGGAACCTGGCGTCGGGACCTCTGAATCACCACTGGGAAGGAGGCGGAGACGCGGTTCCGGAACGAAGCCCCAAGGGAAAAACTCCCGGGCCCACACCCGACGCCAGCGGCCCGAGCAGCCCGCACCAGCCAGCACTTCGCTCCCAACGGTTGCGGCCCGCGGCATCAACGGCCGACGGGACCTCGAACCACGAGTAAACCCGCCAACGCTTACCCAATGCCGAAGTCTTAGGCCGCTTCTTCGACCGCCGCGCCGCTCCTGCTGCCCAATGAAGAGCCGCAGCCGCCGAGCAAAGAACAGAAGACCCTCCAACGAACGACCAAACCGCTCTGTGCTCCAAACCCCCCCTTTGCCTCCGGTTTTATACCCACGCTTCACGCTGCGTCTCTGCGTCATAGGGGCCTCATTTGCATACACCAACGACTTTTTCTATTGGCGGGAGCTTTCGCCGACGCGCTGACATCCCCGACACAAAAGCAGTGCTTCGGCCCTGCTCCCGGATTGGTGGGCATCTAGGCCGCTGATTGGCTGTTAAAGTGGCCTGATGATTGGATGAATGCAAAGAGGAATGGACGAATCAGAGGTTAGCACGAAGCGGCTCTTCTGATTGGATAAAATGAAGCTATGTTTGGATCCTTCCCTTGGTTCCAAAGCTCTACAATAGAAAGTCAATGCAAATGAATTGCATTGGTCTCTATCAGGACTTCAGGGTCCGGATGGGTAGGAAACTAACCAAACTCGCATCTCGCTAATAAAATGCAGGAGGAGAGGTTACTTCAAAGAAATTCTTGTAAATATTTCCCAATGTAAAATAAAATGTGTTCCCTGTGACTATTTACTTTCACATTTTCATGGTGATGTACATAGTGCAAAACAGAATTAGAATTCAGCAAATCGTATTATACCACCAAGTATTTTATATACCACGCATGTACATTTTAACCAAAAAACAATTCTTTTGTTTGGTGATGTAGGTAGGGGTAAATAGTAGGCACAAAAAAATATGTCAATATATGATTTTTATAAGTGCTGTTTTGTATGTTCTTAGGCTATCACAAAATACTTCGTGATTTCAATAGCTTAAAGAAGTAACCTACTAAGCAACATATTTTTGAATTATGTAATTCAACTGAATGAAATGACTACAGCCAAAATGAAAATAGTCCTAGGACAGCATTTGCATGTCCATGAAGAATAAATGAAAGAAAACTAAATTAAATATATGCACTTGTATTTAATGGTATATTCTCATAGGTATTACTTCTAAGAAACACGACAAATCTATAAAATTGGTAATCCCTACCTTTGCCTAAGTAAATGTCTTTGATGGATTGTAATGTTAGTTCTCCTAATGATACAGGTATATAAAATACGAAAGCAGGGTAAAGTTTAAGACCAGACAAACAAAACTCAGAAAATTGAAATAGAGCTTTGTGCATTTTATTCCATAGCTCCTACTCTGGGTTTACTGATTTTTCCCCACTGAATATTTTAAATGATCAAAACAAAAAAGTAGCAAAACCATGTACACGTAGATTTCAACTCAAATAATTTTTATACATAAATACAAATACCTCAAAAATTTACTTGTGTCATCGAAGGTCTGCTCTCAGTATCAGACTGAGAGCAGACCTTCGATGTGGGGAGGGGAAAACTGCATAATATGAAAAAGCTGCTATGGTAAAAATGTCTTTGACTTAATCTTTGTTATCAAATTCCTCTCATTCCAGCCCTCTCAATCTTAACAGGCACAATTTGTATTTAATTATCACATACTTAAACTTTTACGTGATTATTTGGTCAACTTTGATTTCTGCCTTCTGCCCAAAGTTTTCAGTAGGGGAGAAATTAAGTTTTCTGTTTCGTTCATGCGATGCTGAGAAACCAAGATGGAGGTACTTGCCCTGTCCTCAGAACCTGAGTAAAGCTAAGAATCAGGGCACTGGTTAGATCCCACACAAAAGGCTCTCAAATGTTCTGGGATGTAGCCAGAAAAATACCCTGTTAATATATTTTTTTGACTGCCCAAATAGCCTGGAGAAGGAATGGGTTCCTAAGTTAACAACTCCTTCGTATTCCAAGGATTTTCTAAAAGATCCAGAATCCTGTCTGTCCCAAGCCTCCAGAGGACAGACACTCCAGTTTCGTTTTTTGTTTTTTTGCTTTGTTTTGTTTTGTTTGCAGTTTGGCTAATTACTAGAGGAGAACTCTTTGCTCCCGCAGAAACTAGGTATAGATTTACATTTATCCACTTAAAGGACGATTAGTGGGAATAGTTTGTCCTTCTTACTCGGCAGTCATGCAGGTTTTTCTTTTTCCTAAATTGGGAAAGGAGAAGAAAAGCAACACAGGAAATGGGAAAGAACTAAAAATGTTTATACAATCAAAACAATGTAGAATGTGATATAGTCTACTGTCCTAGTTCCTTTTCTGCCATGGGCTTGCTGAGTAACTCTGTGCAAGTTAGCTCTGAGTTTCGGTTTCCTCTTTTGTAAATTAAACAGTTTGGATGATATCATCTCCCAATTTTACCAGTACACACTCATTCTGAAGCTTACGGTATAGGCTTATTTAAAGCCTAGTGCTATGGACTATATTTCTTCATTCAAATCACACTCAGGTATTTTGGGAATAACATATAAACCAATTACGTGGATTTAATAACAGGGTTAAAGCAATAAACTACAACTTTTATTTGTCCTTTTGGAATTTTTCATCTTCACACGCCCCTAGTGGCTAAACAATTGATTTGGCCTGTTTAGGAAATACCAGTTTCTCAACTTTGTAGGCTGACAATTTGGCTTCTGATCTGAAGTTACTCAGAACTAAATAAAGTAAGTGTCATTCTTAAACATTAACAATTTTCCATTCACCCCACCCTCCCTCACCCTTAAGGTTATTGGGAACGTTTCTCTTTAATGTGACAATCATTAGTTAACTTATCTAATCAAATATAAATCAGTCTTAAAAACAATGGATTTAAATAGATTCATTATAAAAAACAAAGTTAAATGACAAGTGTTATATCTATGAAGAACTTTGTAAAGGGGGAATTGGCTTGACAAAAGCCACAGCGTGAAGAACGTCGCCCGATTTGTGGGAAGCGGGGTCAGAAAACAGAAAAGCTGACGTCCAGCGCAGGAAACTGCAGTGGATTATAAATTGCACCCCCTATTCAAACCCAGGCTCTGCTTCTGGACACTACGCGACACTTCTCAGCACCCCTGCAACTTGCCAGCGTACCTGAGACTATTCTAGACGGAGATTAAATTCGTCCTTGGCCCCTAATGCACTGGAAACAAGTTGGTCAGGCCAGGTGTCGAGTTGGGAAGGGACCCAAGTCGTGGAGTTCCAGGTTTCAGGGTTGGTAAAGGTTTACAGAGCGCCTCAGCAAAGACGCGGGAACAGAGTATTGGGTCGCGTAGCTCTACGTTAGCAAAGATCTCTCAAGCTGACTTCTAGCAGTCAGACTTTCCTTCATGCCTCCCCAGTTAGCCTGCCCGCAGAAATGAAGAGAATGTTGGCGGACTGCAGGTGCCTGCAGCACAAAGGCCTAGAGCCATGAACGGACAACACAGACTTTGAAGCACTGCTGGGCCCAGCATCAGCACTGAACCGAACCTCTACTGTCTGGTGGCGAGATAAATATTACACTGTTGGTGGTGAAATTACACTTGGGCTGTTTCACAGAAGTCGTTAGGGCCTCTCTAGCTCTGGGCCCTTTCTACTCCAGAAGCTCCAGTTTCAAAGAACGCTCCCCTACGAAACTGGAAATGCACTGGTAAGAAAGAGAAACACGGCGGGACTGCAATCCCCACAAGCCGTGGCGGGCCCTCAGCATCCGGGACACCGTCTGCAAGGATTCCTGGGTATTGTGGTCCATTCCTTTGGCAGCAACCCTCTGCCGACGGTAAAATTCCAGACGAACCGAGGACCACAACTCCCAGCAACCCTTGCTGCCATGCGGGGGGTCTTCACGTTCTCGTGGCGCGGCGCAGGCGCACTGGGTCCTCGGCGCGGACCGCGCAGACTGAATAATAAAAGGGGAGCGGCGAAGAGGCAGGAAGACAGGACCATGTCGAAGGGCCCCGGGCCCGGCGGCTCCGCAGCTTCCTCGGCGCCCCCGGCCGCTACCGCTCAGGTGCTGCAGGCACAGCCCGAGAAACCGCAGCACTACACGTACGTAGAGCCCCCCCCCGCCGCGCGCGCACGCCTGACGTCAGCGGCCAGCGTGAGTCACGCGCGCAGGGAGAGCGCGAGGCGGCCTCTCCCTCCCCCCTTCCTCCTCCGGCCCGGCCCAGACCGGTTCCAACCTGCTGGGGCCGGTCCCAACTGCCTCCAACTGCCACCAACCCCTGGTCGGGCCGTGGGGCGGGAAAGCCGGGCCCCGCCGCTGAGTGGGGAAGGCGGGAGTGCGGGGTGCGGAGAGCGCACATCTCAGGCCAGGCCTCTAAGGCCTAACTGTTCTCAGACCGTAAAACCACAGTATCAGGCCCTTGCGGGGCGATAAGAAGCCCAGCACAGAACCAGGAGAGTGCCTCGCGGGCCAGCCCCAGAGCCGCTGCGAATGACGGTTGGCACGAGGTTCTGTCAGGCGCCCCGCGTTCCGTGCCCTGGAGGCCTTTTGTGTCTCTGAAGCCCGTATGCTGTCTGTGGAGGCCCCTCTTGCGTGGAACTCGCTGGGACAGCTGACTCGGCCTAAGTCGGGGACCTCGAGGGCGATGGGGCCCGAGCGTGTCTTCAGGCCCAAGCGAAGTACGCTAGCAGAGGGAGCCCCGACGCTCACACCGCAGGAGTCCAGTAGATGGAAAACCCCCTCCCTGGGAATCTGAGTGTGTCTGAGTGTAGGTCCCTGCCTTCTCCATGTGTCCTTTCCAGCATGTTGGGGGACCACCTACTGCTAGGTTCTTCGGAGAAAGAAAGCCTGCAGAGGCGGGCCCTCCTGTTCAGCAAAATGTTGGTTTCCATTTTAACACCCCCCCCCCCCCCCCGCCAGTGCTCTTAGAGCGCCTCCCATCCGCTCGGGGCTCCCAGTGCTGTGCGTATTTAGAAGGACCCCCAGATGGACCTGAGGCTTGCAACCCTTAAGAGCCAGCCAGTAATGCCGCCTGGTGAGCCCAGACTAGGAAGCCTCTATTGGAGTAGAAGGAAGCAAAACTAGGTAGGAGGAGCTCCTGTTTGTCGCTCACCGAAGTAAGCCCCATTGGGAAACTTCTGGGATTGGGGGACATGGATTTTAGGAAGCGTATTGGTTTCTTTGTGAGATTCCCTGCTATTGGTTGAAATAAGTTGAAGCTTTTTCTTGGCTGCAGTCCGACTCGTGTTAACTATTACTTTTCTATTGTGGCCATTGCTTTGCGGGTCCTTTCTCACTAGGGTTCTTTCTGCCATTCTTCCATCGGTTTTGGTGAAATGATCTTATCTTAGAATACTGATCAGTTGAATGGTGTGGTCAAGCAGCAGTATGGTTTTGGTTTGTAAATCTACAAACTTCCCATAATTGGAACTTCTTTATACTGTGGCTGCTCGGATCATATTTTTCAGTAAAATACATATAGTACTTTGGGTAATGTTTCGGCAACCTCCGTATGTTGTGTTGTCATTGAGTGTATTGTGTAATCTGTATTAGAAGGGTTTTCTTACCATTTTGAATTGACATGAAACAAGTCAACATCTGTGTAAATGTTTATGTCTGAGGTTTTGTCCTGTTGATGCTTATTTAAAATCTGTCTTTCCATTGCTTGTGAGGTAAGTGCAGAGTAATCAGTCTTAGCTCTTGAGGTGGCTTAGTAATCAACAGAAGTAAATGAAATGAACGCCCAAGCTTGATTGGGAGATTGGAGGTTGTAGGTGTTGCATCTTTTTATTTCCTGTTAACTGTTCATTTGCGTAATTGTTTATGTTTTTACCTCCAAAAATCAGAGGTAGACATGCGTTGTCTTCCTTGGTAGATTTATGGGCTTTCAGAAGCTGTGACGATTTGGAAAACTTCATTCCCTTTTCATCCCAGGTCTTAGGAGCGCAGGGAGTTTGAGGATACAGATGATGCACCTGTACACTTATTGGCACTTTTTTTTTTTTTATGAGGTAAACCCATTTGTTACCCTTGGAGGTTAGACCACAGGAATATTTTTATTTTTATTTCAATATTTACTTTAAAATTTTGAGCTGGCCAGCATATTTTAAATTCTCACTTGCAGCATGAATTTCCAGAATTTGTACCAGTCTGAATATGGTCTTATATAGTCCATAGATCCCTTTGTGGAATACAGATATAAACCGTTTGTTTTTGTTTTTTGTATATCTGTATTTTTTTTTACCGCTTATTTTATTTTTTGCTTTTTAAAACTTGTACATAAATTACACTAACCATGTGTTTTTTATGCCTATTCTTATTTGAGATTATGTGATATGCAGTAATCGTTGCAATAATCCAGAAGAAATCTGTTAAAATTGAGTGCCACTTGGGGCACCTGGCTGGCTCAATCAGAGCATGTGACTCTTGATCTTGAGGTTATAATTTCGAGCCCCACGTTGGGTGTAGAGATTACTTAATAAATAAACTTTAAAAAAAAGTTTTAAAACCGAGTGCCACTCATCATAATAGCAGACAGTCTTGGCAAACGTGGTTGAGTCCACCAAAAACAAATAGTGCCTTTCCATAGGCTTGCCTTCTTGCCCCACAAATAAAGTCCTAGAATTTGAGCTCTTTTTCCTAAACCAAGAGAATTATTCATAACATAGTTTGAATGATAATTTTGTTGGTTTTTTTCCCCTAAACTCATGAATAATCTTGCTTTAGGAAAAACTTTGAAATAATCCTTTTAGCAAATTGGTACAGTAAGCACTTGTGCTAGACCTGAGGAATCCAACCCTTTAGAAAATGGCTATATTAGAATTTCCTCTTACTCAGCTCCAAGTATTTGATTAGCATGCAGTAAAATGATAATGTGCATGTATTAGTCCTCTTCCAATACAAGAATCACCTGACATCTTGCTAGATAATTTGTCCTTTTATTTGACAAAGACTGAATTTAATCCACCTGTTTGCAGAACACGTCCATCTTGTATATTAGAAGAGTTTTATAAAAACAGATTTAAGAATGGGAAATTTTGGAGCAATTACGTTTCAAAATGTATCTACGAATTTAGCTAACTTTGGATTTTTTACTGTATAACAATTACATTTATTAAAAGTATATAGTTGAAAGGTAACCAGAAAAAAACCTGCCTTCCAAAATATCCAGGTTTCTGCCTCATTATTTTGACCCTATAAGAAGATGTAAGCCTTAAAGACATTAGATCATTTTTGGATTCCTTTACTTGCAGTTGATTCTCAGACTTCTTAATGCCCTTGGGATAAAGGAAAATGAAATTCTAGTTTAGTGAAGGTTTTTTGGAGTTTTTCTGGCCACTGGGTGATTTCTTATAGGTAGAGGATAAATGCTTTATAGCCTCATCTATCCAAGGGTCATTTTTTTTTTTTTTAGGACTGTTTCCTGGGCGTCTTTAAACAGGGATAATGTAGTACTACTTCCATAGATAACTGTTTTGAGGCAAATTTGTTAATTTATGCATTGTATAAATGCCATGAACTTTATTTGATTTCATTTGATTGTGTTTTGGGAAATCCAGGAAATGAAAATGTATTTAAATCATTATTGCAAATTGCAATAAAATTGTAAATACATTACTGGAGTACAACTTGTTGCACAACAGAAGTCACTGGAAGCGTTGCTAGGCAACCTCAGAAAGCATGAGTTAAATTACCAATAAATATTTCTGGATCTTGTTTACTTGTTTATCAAGTAGAATTAATTTCTTACAGGACAAAAATTAAGAGCTCGTTTTGGTCTTCACTCAAGCCCACAAAATCCCCATTAATAATGAAGTGCCCATGCTAAGGGTAGAGTCAAGTGTAGCACCTAGTTGATATTTGCTTTGAAAGTAATGATTAAAATGAAGATTTGCTTAATGGTTAAGTTTTTTTGTTTTAATCCAGCTATGTTAGATACTAAAGAAGGCTTCCCCACAATCCATTTGCATCTGCTTTGACTGGTGGTTTCTATCAACCTACAAAGACTGACTTATTGGTGAGGGCAGCTGGACAACTCTGAGAGCAACTTAGAGAAATCCATCTTGGGCACACTCTATAAAGGAGCTCCTTCTCTGGAAATAGCACCCCAGATAAGTGCACAAAAGCAAGACACCCTCGTGGACCTACTTCCTCCCGCTTTCAACACCCTGATGCCTGAAGGTGAGGTCTCCTTCCTGTGTGTCTTAGAAGCCATGAGCTCACTTAGGTAATGAGAGCCCGGCAGCAGCCGAGCACCACACATCTGCAGGCTTTCCTAACAGACCTTTGCCTAAAGGTTGTTTTTCTCATTAGGAGAGGCTCTAGGTCATAAGAATGGTAAAAGTAAGGTTGCATTTAAAGCTACGTTACTTTAAATACTGGACTGGTGTAGGGATTATTTTCCCGTACGGGGCAGTATTTACTTAATGATTAAGTTTTTCGTTTTGTTGTTGTTGTTTTTTTTTAATCCAGCTATGCTTGATACTAAAGGAGGTTTTCCCACATTTGCATCTTCTATATTTTGAAATTGCAACTATGGACAGTTATGGCTAATCCTAGTAGATTGTCTTCCCTTCTTTTAACATCTTGGATGAATTTGGGGCACACTAATGTGTTAAGTGAAGATGGATGTTGAATGTAAGTTTCTCTGCCATTCTTAGCCAATATATAAAAATTATGTTAGTGTAATTGCTAAAAATGCCAAGAATTTGGGTTCAGTATCCTTCTGGACAATGTAGCTTTCTTGTTTTCTTACCATATAGATACTGTGTAGATTCACACCAGCCAGCCATCTTAAAATACCTGCATGGGCCACAGAGATATCTGCGGAGAAAGTATGGGTAAAATCAGTGCATATGACGATAGGTATGGGGTTTATTTTTGGGGTGATGGAAATGTTCTGGAATTAGATAGTGGCAGCAATTCTACAATGTGGCGAATATATTAAGAACCACTGAGAGATGTACACTTTAAAATGGTGAAATTTTTTTGTTGTATAAATTACATCTCAATTATTTTTTTAAAAAGCATTTAAAAAAAATCGGTGTTTAAGAGTCTGTCAGGCTCATACGGCCTATCAGGGCTTGGCAGCATCGTTTGGTATGGGAAAGCCTACAGTTTGTGAAAAGCTCCTTGGTGCCCCTTTTCCAGCCTTCTCAATGGCTTAGTCCCTGTGTATCTATTCTAGGTGAATGCCCCCATGTTCTAGGTCTGTGGAGATGCTTTTGAGATAAGAAGTGAATACTCAGCAAGTTTGAGACTCCTAGTTGTTGGTAGTTGTACTTCAAATTGTCTCTGAATTGACAGCCATTATAAGGAACAAGCATATTTTCCCCAGTGCCTTTGTAAAAATGAATTGAGCTTCCTAGGGCGGGCGGGAGATAGAAAGTTGCTGTTCTTGCTAAAATGTAATGAATTCCATTCTCAGGTATTTTATGGTTATTTTAATGTTCACATTGACATTTCTTTAAGGACAGGACACTTGTTTTAGGCATTTTAAATTATATCAATGGCTATAATATTTCGAATAATCACAGATTTTTTATAATTTCTCTATACAATCCCTCAACTTTCATCCCTTTTTTCTTTACCAGTTTGTAGAATTTGACAGCAGTATCAAGAGCTGATGAGGAAGAGAAGATGGAAAGGAGTCTAGCGACTTAAAAATCTCATAGCGTTCTCTGTGAGGTGACCTTTTTCCAATTGGGGACTCAACTTATTTAGGAGATAAAGAAGATACTCAGGCCTGTGGTAGTGTCATCATGTCATATCTGAGCTTATTGAAATGTTTCATCCCTTATTTATATCACAGTTTACTTTTTGTGTTCCTAAGTCGACTCATTTATTTCCTAATAGTATTTGAAACACCATGTGGCCTCCGTAAGTCCTAATAAATTGACTTCTAATGAGGAGGGGAAAGGCCCATGTGCCCACCTTCCTGTAAAATTTTGTCATTGTCCCAAAACTACCCCCATTGAGGAGATGTAGATATGCTCAGGAAAGAAAAGGTTGAGAAAACTTTTGGCCTGGTGTTTTATGACTTAAAATTTCAAATAGTAGTTTTTATATGTAAGTTTCTATTAATACTGGTAAGAACGTTACTATGTTTTTTTGATATAACTTTTACGGCTTAGAGGTGCCAAGTATTTGGTAGCCCACCACATTAGGACTTGTGTAAATCAGTCTGTCCAAGTATAACATAAATTAGAAGCCCGTACTTGTATTTTCTTATTTTAAAAAACCCCCAAACTTAAATTTTATAATTGAACTAAGAGTACTTTGTAATGAATATATAAAATGAACATTAAATTTCCAGTAGAGCATGTTAAAGTTAACATTTGTTTTTTATTTTTAGTAACTTATTTTGTGATTATTGTAATTATGGCCTGTTAAAAACTCCCTGACATATTTTGAACAGCTTCTAGAGAGTCACTTATGCTTATCTACTATTACTCTTGTTTTTCTTTTTAGCTCAATTAAGAAAAGCATAGTTAACAGCGCAGTGTTTTAAGAGTACTAACTCCAGGGTCAGACTGATTGGGTTAGAAGCCCAGCTCTGTCACTTACTAGCTGTGGGACCTTAGGCAAGTGACTTTCCTCTTTCTATGTCAGTTTCCTGAGGATACCAGTGGTCCTACCCCATGGAATTGTTACGAGGTCTAAGTGAGTTAATATATGTAAAGTGCTTAAAATAGCACATGGCATTTAGTACAGTGTACCGTTCTTATCAATATTTGAACAAGGCCCAAGTTACTGCTTTCAGTTGCATTGCTACCTCCTTCAACAGCCAGATGCTGCTTTAGCTACATCTCCCCTAAATCGGATTCATCAGTTCCTGGGGCACATGTGGGTCAGTGTCATCTGCAGAGAGCACATTCCTCTTCTCCATATCCATTCAAATTTTACTTCAGTTGCCATTCTTCCAGGAGCCTCTGTCAGGCTACCGGCATCTTACATGATGGATTTGAGTTATGAACTAAATAGATCTCCTCTTACCGGGTCAAAGACTGTTTTACAGAAAACAGTGTTCAAACGTATATACTCGAACATTAATCAAATTGGGTTTTTTTCAGGCCAGGAAAACTGAATCAAGTCAAGGTGTTAACTTAAGGAAGAGTGAACCAGGGTTTTCAGTACTCCTCACATACATTCTCCACAATCAGTGATGTGAGTGAACCTTCTATGAATTTTCTGTCTTCAGTTTACCAGTTCCAGAATCTTTAGGTCAAGGGTGCAGTCCTGGAAAGAAGGAAGCAGGGACATGTAGGACTAGCTGCCAGCATTGTATCATTCATGGCTCTTGTTAGTTCTCCGGGCCAGGATGGCTCACAGGTGTCAGATCTTTCCCAGTGAAGAGTGGGCTGCAATCATTTACCTAGGGGTGGATCCCCCACCCGAAAGCGTTTGCTTTCATAAGTGCCTGTAGTACTTATAACTGCGGGTTCCTGTGTATGTTTCTGTGTATTAGGATAATTCTGTTTTATCCAGAAGGTTCCCACTGGGTCTAAGGCCTTATTATATGGTTCTGGCTAAAAGTAAGTTACAGAATCAAGGCCTACCTTAAATGTTCACACCCACTCAGAAATTCATTAGAAGCTTACTTTATGTGCCTGAATAATACTATCTGAGCTTGCTTTTCTGCCAGAGAGAATGTTTAAACCCTTGAAATTTGGAAACCAAATCTCTATAGCCTTATAGTGCTTTTTTGGAATTGTCCAAATATTTACCAACCAAATTTTAGCTTAGTCTTGTTTTTATAAGCCATTTGCTGTAAATAAAATTTACAAAGGAGAGGGGGCACTCGAGTGGCTCAGTTGGTTGAGCATCTGACTCTTGGTTTGGGCTAAGGTCATGATTTCAGGGTCATGAGATCAAGCCCTGCCTGCATCGGGCTCTGCGCTCAGCGCAGAGTCTTCTTGAGAGTCTCTCTCTCCCTCTCCCTCGTTTTCTTTTTCTCTCAAGTAAATAAAATCTTAAAAGCCATTTGCTGGCAACTCCCACTGATGTGGTTATTGTTACATAGGTATATGGTTTCTGGGTTGCCTTTGGTGTCAAAACAGAATGTGTATGTATATCTTTATAAACAACATAGAGGGGCGCCTGAGTGGTGCAGTCGTTAAGCGTCTGCCTTTGGCTCAGGGCGTGATCCCGGCGTGATGGGATTGAGCCCCACATCAGGCTCCTCCGCTATGAGCCGCCTTCTTCCTCTCCCACTCCCCCTGCTTGTGTTCCCTCTCTCACTGGCTGTCTCTATCTCTGTCAAATAAATAAATAAAATCTTTAAAATATATATATATAAACAATATAGAACTAATAATTTATCTTAAGCTCTTCAAAAATTGGGAAAGATTTTCAGCAAATTGTAATAAATATATATATATGATTGTGTATGTGTGTGTATTTGGATAAGTAATTTAGAATTCTTAATCTACTGTTTATCAGCTCGTATAATATCTTCCTTGGACTTAAAAAGTCTTTTATTTTTAAACTGAAAAATGAAGAATTTTGATAAGCCATGATCTGGGATTTCTGCAACTAAATTTTTTTTAGGAGTTATGTATGGGTAGGTTAATATGAATATGCAAAGCAGATTACAGATAAGTATCATTTGAGTCTTTGCATATTACAGTGTGATGTTTGACAATGACTCCGGAAGTTGTTTGGTTTTGTTTTGTTTGTTTGCTTCCCTCTTTGTTGCAGAATCCTATCAAGTTTTGGTTAGATTTCAATAAAGAATGTTGAACAGCAGGGGTGCTGGTTGGCTCAGTTGGTATAGCATGTGACTCTTGATCTCAGAGTCCTGAGTTTAAACCCCACATTGGTTATAGAGGTTACTTAAAAAAAAAAAAAAATTGAAGAACAAGACCATTTTTTGCATTTTCAGATTCTGTTTCCATGGTAAAACTTGTACATTGCTTGAAAAAGATGAAATATAGTTTTTATGAGACTGGCTGTAATAAAGAGGAGTATTTGTGGCTTATTAGAGATGCGGGCACATCACATTTCCCATGTGAGCCTTGTGAACAGTGATTTGACTGGCCAGGAGAGCAGCAGAGCTCCCCAGGAGCAGGTGCTTCTTCATGGTCCTCCAAGTTCATGACCTCCAGGTTGGGGGGTAAGGGGGTATCTGGGGTTTCTTCCGTTGGCTCAGTCTCTTGCCTGTTGTCCCCTTTTTGTTGGGCTCACAGGTTGCTGTTCATTGTGTGTATTGGGATTCATCAGGTCTTCAACAAGTCTGGTGTTGCAGCACCATCTCCTGTTGCTTCTCCAGAGGCTGTCACTGTGTTGCTTATTTGCCTTTTTACTCAGATCTAATCATTTCTGCATATGTGTCCAAATCAGGTTCTACAAATCACAAACTAGATGACAGTCTACTAGTTATTTACTTTACAAAAATATTTACCACAGTTCACTTTTTTTTTTTTTAAGATTTTATTTTTATTTATTCGACAGAGGTAGAAACAGCCAGCGAGAGAGGGAACACAAGCAGGGGGAGTGGGAGAGGAAGAAGCCAGGCTCATAGCAGAGGAGCCTGATGTGGGGCTCGATCCCATAACGCCGGGATCACGCCCTGAGCCGAAGGCAGACGCTTAACCGCTGTGCCACCCAGGCGCCCCCACAGTTCACTTTTAACTTAAAGGAACTCTTCTGGCTTATTAGCAACATCTTTCATTTAATTTTGGATCAGGATAGATTCCCTGTCAAGTTGTCCTTAATATTGTGGATTTCTTTCCCAACAGAAAGATTTTTTTAATTCTAAAAGTTACTAATCACAATTCAATAAAGAAAAGTTAAGATAACCTCTTAAATCAGTAATACTGGATGTATTTTCTCTTCTAGCCCCCCCCCCCACCAGTTATAGTCTGGTGACATACTTCCATAATTTTTCTTGATATATCTTTGGTTTGTACCCAGTTTTTCCAAATAGTCATCATAATACCCCTTAGTTTTTGGAGGAAACAGAAAAAGGAATTTAATATCTCTCTAGCGATCTCCACACATTCCCAGGAATTACAGAGCAAGCCTGGTTGCTTTTCTAGTCTGCATGTGAATCTGATCTCAAAATTAGCGCTCAGGGTGAGGAACAAGGCTGTGCAGACATTGTGGGGAAGGTGGCTAGAGAAGTTACTGGTTTATTAATTGCTGGGAGAAGCACATAAATCAGAGATTGGAATTGCTTCTGTTTTGCTGGGTTAGTGTATAGCTGCTGTGGACCAAGCTTTTACAACTTGTGAAGCTCTATGCCTTTGCTTTTTCTTGTACAAACCTATCTTGAATACCTGCTATGAGCCAGCTCTTGCAGAAGTACAGAAATGATAGACATGGCTACATACAAAGCAGTCGAAATCAACTGTTATAGGGGCTCTCTGGGCTGTGTTCATACCTTGTAGTGGAAACATGGAAGGAGGTGATTAACCCCAGTGGGCTGTGTCAGGGAACCCTCATGTGGAGAAGCCAAAAGGGTGATCCAGACACCGGGAGCAATATGATCAAAAGCGTAGAGATGTGTGGGGCGCCTGGGTGGCACAGCAGTTAAGTGTCTGCCTTCGGCTCAGGGCATGATCCCGGCGTTATGGGATCGAGCCCCACATCAGGCTCCTCTGCTNTGCTTCTTCCTCTCCCACTCCCCCTGCTTGTGTTCCCTCTCTCGCTAGCTGTCTCTATCTCTGTCAAATAAATAAATAAAATCTTTAAAAAAAAAAAATGTAGAGATGTGAAGGGAGGGTTGTGGTGTGTTGGGGGATACCAACTCTTCAGAGCAGAGGTTGGCAAACTACAGCTTATAATGCCAAATGCAGCTTGCCACCTGCCTTTGTATGGCCTGTGATCTGAGAATGGCTTTTACATTTTTAATGGTTGAAAAAGAATCGATATTTCATGACACATGAAAATTATATGAAATTAACATTTCAGCATCCATAAATAAAGCTTTAATGGACCCCCCCCATTGGTTTACCTATTGTCCAGCTGTTTTTGCACTATAACTGCAGGATTCCATAGTTGTGAGAGGCTGTACGTGGCACTCTTCTCACTTAGTATTGCTGTTCAGTGTACTACAGACAGCAAGGACACCGTTACAACTTGCCAGTGTCTCCAGTGCTGTGTGTATCAGTGCACCACAATGTTTCATTTATTCCTTATTACCAGTGCCTGCCAGTCCTGTTAGAGCAGGCGAGGAAGAGAAGAATGGGCTTGGAGTGTCATGTTTTTAGGGTACGGCGGAGTGTGAATTCTTTTGTTACCAAATTAGGTGGCAGAGCCGTCTTTAGTAAAGAGCTGTGCTGTGAAAGGACCCATCCACATTACTAGACTAAAGAGTTGTCACGGTAGTTCCAGTGTGTAGGAAGGAAATGGTCGGAAAAATTAGATAAAGGGCCTGTTTCATTACAGCAGGATTTCTTCACAAAAAGGAAAATGAGGCTATGACTGGAGTAAGTTTCTTGAGTGGCTCATTGATTAGCTGAGCAAGGAAAGCCATTTACTGATACTGATGATAGTGAATTACATTGTGTGTGATTGCAGCAGCTGAAGAAATGCGTCGTGAGCAAACAGACTTGTTTAAAAGTGTTAGCCTTTCATCAAGAACAACTTCTCAAAATGTGCAAGTCCTTGGGAGGAATAGCAGTAGTCAAAATACCAGGCCAGTGATTTCATGTGGTTTTCCTCGGGCTCTTGATGAGTCAACAGATGCCACTGTTACTGTTTAGTTGGTTTCTTCATGGAGTCAGTGCCTCATTTGAAGTGACTGAAGAATTAGCATCAATGAACAGTCTAGTTGAAACAATGACAGCTGAGAATATTTTCAAAAGGGTTAAGGAAAAACTCAGTACAATCTGAAGTATGATCTGCTAATATCTGTTACAGCTGATGATGGTAAGAATGTGTGTGTGGAGCAGAAAAAGATTTAATTGTACAAATTTACAAAGCTTATGAAAATGTAAGGTGTGTAAAGCCTGTGGTTATTGATCACATTATTCATCAGCAGGTACTCTGCAGAAAAATATTGAATCCATCATGTTAATTGAACTGCTGGAATCAGCAATGAACTTTACTACCTCTTGTGGACTTCACCATGATAATCAATTCCATGAATTTTTGTAGAGAAGCTGAATATTCTGGCATGCCCTACTACACAGTAGTTTGATGGTTTAGCAGTGGTAAAGTTTTCTTGTAATTTTCTGAGTTCAGGGCTGATGTTGAAATTTTTCTGAATGAGAAGAATCATTCTCAACCACTGTTCTTGAATGCTGAATAGCTATGGAAATTGGCTTTTGCTGCAGACTTGATAAGGTTTCTTAATGACTTCAGCCTAAAATTACAATGCAAACAGCTTCTTTTGCAAACCTTAAATTGTAGTAAAATTATTTCAACAACTAATGTTTGAATCATAAGTCATGTCAAGCTACTTTATACACTTCCTGCGTACTGTCAAAAGTTAAAGGCAAGATTTCCATTCCTATACAAAGTTACTGTGGATATGATTTCTAAACACAAACTATAGTTCTAGCAGTGGTTTTGCTGCTTGGTGTGAATGCAAAAGAAATTTCTTTATTTTGGAATCCATTTACCTGGGCCAGTAAGGAGTTTACATCAAACCTTCAATTGGAAGCGATTAAAAGGCAACTATCAAGACTCTAATAGAATTCTATAGATGTCTTCTAAGAGAAGAATGTGCTCAATTAAAATCACGCTTGTAGAATGTTAACAGCATTTGGTAGTACCTGTCTATGTGAAAAGACATTTTCAAAGATGAAATCTGTAAAATCTTATAGAATCTGCATTAACAGATGAACATTTGTAATCAATTTGATGAAAGGGACCTTAACTCTACAAATGTTATCCATCCCCCCAAATCTGATCTTATTAGTAGAACCTCTACAAAAATTGTAGCCAATTACTAGATTTTGAATTTCATCGATAAAATGTGTAAGTTTGTTTCCTCTTGTTCTGTAAGTACGTATTATCCTCAGTTTGGCCTCTTGGCCCGCAAAGCCTAAAATACTCACTAACTGGTCCTTTACAGGAAAAGTTTGCTAACCCTGCTCTAGAGTGTGGTTGGTTGTTGGGGAGGGAGCAGGTCAGTTGCAGCAGGGCAGGTAGAGTCAGAGTGAGGCCTTGTGACACACTATTCCGTGGGGGACTAGAAGAAGCCGTGGGGGATGAGATATGGATTAGAACACCAGCTCCTTTCTCCCCATTGCTTCTAAACTTACATAGTTTTTCTGTTACCTCTGATACTTTTCTGTTTATTCAGTTTGTTTAAATTCTCTTCACACTTCTCCCCAGAAGAGAGTGAAACACCCAAACTGATAAATCTATTACGTGAGACAACTTGGAATAGGATTTAAAGTTTAGCTGGAAATTGAACTGGTAGCAGTTTAGCACTTGATTTAACACCTCCTTCAGGGTGATGTAACTTACTGAATTTATTGTTAATCCCTTATGTGCCATCGCTGTTAGTGGGGCAAGTGATTGAATTTAGATTTCCAATAGCCTGCTTTTTGCTGTTACTTAGAGATTTGGAAAATAAAAATCCAATAAATGTTGAAAATGTCATTTGATTTTTTTTAAATGTGGTTGCATATATGTGATTTTAAAGGTTTTAGGGAAAAGCATTAATAGTTGTGTAAAGCGGTTTAGCAATATGATAGGTACATTATGATTATATATGTGTAAAAATACCAAGAGAAGATTTACCAAAAGGCTAACATTAGTGATGGGATTAAGGGCGATTTTGCCCTTTTGTCCATTTTCCAAAATATTTGTAAGTGGGTGTGTGACTTTCATAATAATCTTTTACATTTACAAATAAACCATTGCTAGGATAATTAATGTGATGTCCTGAAAAGGAGTGAAAGGTAGCTTTGATGTAAGCTCAGCCGTCAGCAGACATGAAGGTGCTGCTTAGTAAAGGTGAAGCTCTGAGCAATTCAGTGTCCATCCCTTCTTCCGGTTGAAGGCGTGGCTTTCTCTGACAGAGCTCTTATTTGCCCAGGGCCTGTATGGTTTCTGGACTCATTCTGGCCATAGTAGTTCACCAAGCCTTGCAGTTTGGAACTGTTCTATGTTACTAGCTTTTACTCTTGAGGGCAGATATTCCTGGGAGATGGGAGTGTGAAGAACTTAGTTGTGTGGCCTTGTGCCTACCCCAGAGCTTGGAAGGGGGAGTGAGTAGTTGGTGTGTCTTCCCTACTCAGACCCCAGGACTTCTAGGGTTTCCTGAGAGTTGGTTGAATTAAAGAGTGAATTTCAACTGACTCTTTAATTTCTTAGATCTTGAACTTTCAGAGCCTTAAGATGAAGAGAAGGATTGGAGCTTAACAGTGACAGTTGTGCATGTCCATTGAAAATTTGTTTCATTTCAATCCATGAAAATAGAAGTCATTTCTAAGTGCTTTTCTCCTTGCCTTCTGGGCACTGCATTGCCTCTTAGCACAGGGTCAGAGAGGGAGAGAGGGAAATTCTGAACAAACATTTCAGTTCCTAGGTAGCAGATGGTACAGTTCCATTCATGATTTTAGCAAAAAGTTAGAAATTTCTCTTCTCTGATTGTAGTTGGTCAAAAGTGGGCTCTCTGGCTGCATAAAGTTGGTCACTCAGCCCCTTCTCTGATGAGGGGCTTTTCTGCAGGACACTGCCCTGCAGTTGCCCTGCAGGTTTCCTGCAGTGTAGTCCTTTTCACAAGGGAATGGGGATTAGGCTTTCACCTCTCAGTGCTCTGCCTGCTGGCAGCATCATAAAGCTGTTGGTATTGCTTTGTGGGCTTTGCCCTTTCTGTGAGTTCATTTCTTGTATTCATTCAGTAAACTGTATTTGGTTCTTACTTGCTGTCAAGGATTTGATAATCTAGTAGTAGAGAAAAATATATAGATTATTAATATGCATTGCAGGATAAAGGCTATAAAAATATCTACAGAACATGCTGGCAAAACCTGGAGATTATAACTTTTAGCTGGGGCAAGGGCAGAAAGGGGAGGATGGGTGGAAGTCAAGGAAGGTAACATGGAGGTGCTGGCATCAGATTTATTACCATTGAATTCAGCCTTGAAAGATGTCTACAGGTAAGGAAGGGGACAGAAACAGGGAAGTTAAAGATCTATTTGCAAGGACTCCAGTTTTAGTAGCTAGAATGGAGAGGAATCAAGGGAAATAAGGCTGGAAAAAAATATTGGGCCAAATGTTTAGGGCCTGGAATGCCAAGCTGAATAGTTGGTGCTTATCTGGAGCTACTGGGGGGAAGCTAAAGACTTTTAAGAAAGTGAGAATTAAACTTGGGCTGTAGGAAGAATAAACAAGTGCTGTGTAGTATAAATTGGACAAAGGAGAGGCTGGAAGCAAAGAGACTGGTTTATCAAAAAGTACCAAGTCCCTGGCCTACGACTTAAAGTGAGATAATTTGTTGCCTATGTCTGTCCTCTGTGGCATCCCTGCCAGCCAGAGCCCTGGTGGAGCCCTGGTATTTGCGTGTGGCACTGTGGACATGGCTGCCCCAAGCAAGCAGGCTTGCCAAGACTCCTTCTCCAAGAGGACAGACTGTGCCCGAAGTCAGGGTGACCACATCTTAGAGTTCTTCCCCATGCTGCTTCCTGGTTTTTTACTGAGGCACTGATACCAAGCAGACGGACACTACTCAGGGTTGGCAGATTTAGCAAATAAAAAGACAGGATGCTAGTCAGATTGGAATTTCAAATAGTGGATACATTTTTATTATCAGTGTGCCCCATGAAATACTTGGTTTATCTGAAATTCCGATTTAACTGGGTGTCCTATATTTAATCTGACAGTCCTAATCACTCTTCACTCTTCTCTGCTCCTGGCTCTGGATTCTGCTTCCTTCTCTTCCGTTTTCCATCTCTTACCTCCTGAGTTAATCTCCTAGTGGGTCCAGAGTCAGATGGAGTATGTGATGCCCAGGAGGGATCAGCCTAGTAGTTTGGAGGGTGGGTGTCCCATCTCAGTGCCAGGGTTTGGGATGTGTGCAGCACGAGGTACAGCTTTCTAACCAGACAGGAAGAAAGACCTTGTGTTCCAGTGCCAAAAGGGACAGGAGAACATCAGGCCCTAGGGAGACTTCCAGGTTTCTGCCCAGTGTCTCCAAATGTACCTGGGACCCAGAGATGATGTCCCTGCAATTTGGCGGCTCCTGCACCTCACCTTATCCTCCTTTCCCCTTTTCAGTTCCTCTCTACCCCACTTACATCCCACAAAAGTACTTGGAGCTCATGGACCCAGACATATTCTCATAAGCTCATACTTAGCCCTTTGCCTAAAACATCCTTCCCACATTCTTTACCCACCAGCACCTCCCCATTTCCCTTCCTCTCCCAGCCTGGGCCCCATGCTTTGGGTTTGCAAGGATCCCTCAGCAAACCTCCTTTATAACCTTTTCCATATTTGGTTGATTCTGCCTGTTACTTGTGTGTCTGTCCCATGAAAGTATGGGCTTCCAAGGGCAAGGACCTGCTTCTTCATTAGGGTCCTCAGTGCCTGCTACCCTGCCTGCAGCTACTAGATGCTCAATAAATATGTGCTGAATGAATAACAGACTCTATTTGGAAGTTTTACTGTCCTTTAAACCTTTATTTGTGTTCCTCAGGGAGCATCCAGCTCCAGCTTTCCCTGGCCCAGTACATACACCTGGACACTTCTCCATACTTCAAGGCGGAGAGGATTTTTCAGCACTTTCCATTAACATTAAAGAAAACTTGTCTGGAAAGTCTCAGCCCTCAACCTACCTGTCTCTACACCTTCTATATGCCCAGACTAGTAAGGCCCCAAGTATCCTGGCATGAGCCACATTCTCTCACCATTGTCCCATGCCTTCTAGCTTCATGTGCTACGCCAAGCCTGGACAGTTACTTCAGGTCAGGTTGTTCCCTCTGCCCCCTTCTGCACACAATCTTCTGTGCCTTCTGGAATCCTCTTCATTGCTGGCATCACATGCCCTCTATCAAGCCATTTGTTGCCTGCATTGTTAGGGCTTAAGGAAATGAATAAAGAGAACTGCACTGCCTTCCTGTCCCTGCTGTGTAGGGGCTCCCAAGTCTAAGACACCCTCCACCTGGATACATAGAGTGAGCAAAAACACAGATGGATGGCATGTTCTGTAAGGGGGTAAGTGGGTCTGGGGCCCTCCTCTGGGTGGTGCATGGGAGAGTCCTGTGTTGGGTTCTCTTGGCTATTACATGCAGAGTAGAGGAACAAAGGTTGGGAGGAGGCCAAAAGGACAGTGCCCCCAAGTCCCCAGGTTAGTCAGGACGTAAACAGCCGCAGCTGCTGCAGGTACGCAGTTGTGAGACCACTGTGGGCAGGCAAGGCTGGGAGCGAGAGTCTCTTCAGATGCTTCTGTAAAAGGAGCTCCTTCCCAGGCACTAACCTGTGTGGTGCTAGGTAGTGTCTCTGGGAGGAAGTAGGCAGACAGGATGATAATTTTCTGACTCAGTAGAGGAACACCTTGTGACTTGGGCTTTCAGTTCCAAAGTAGCAGTCTCCCCAGCCCTCAGCCTGGAGCTCCAGCCCTGCTCCTGGGACAGGTGAGACCCCCAGGGATTGGCAGGCAAACCTGGGCAGTAGAGGACCCTGCAGGAGTTTGGGAGAGGTTCCTCATGCTTTTGTTTGCAGCCCTTTGCCTGTGATCAGCAGTTTGGCCTGGGAAACCTCAGGGAGGGCTCACAGAACTAAGCCACTGGTTAAGCCCTCCACTGGCTGCCATGGCAGACAGCTGACTGCTGTGGTCTGTGGTTCTTTCTCTTCAGGCTGGCTTGGGATCTAGGTCCTGGGAAGGGTCTGGATGCTAAGGTCCACCCTTAGCTCTGGGCCTCTTCTGGTGTCCTAACAAACTAGCACCCCCAGAGTAGGGCCCTCAGAGGACTTGGTGGCTAACTTCTTGCTGGGAAGCAAGGGGCTTAAGTCTCTGCTCCTGGCCCACCCTACGTGGGGGCTCTCCCTGCAGGTACCTGAAGGAATTCCGCACGGAGCAGTGTCCACTCTTTGTGCAACACAAATGCACTCAGCACCGGCCCTACACCTGCTTCCACTGGCACTTCGTGAACCAGCGACGTCGCCGGTCCATCCGCCGTCGGGACGGCACCTTCAACTACAGCCCCGACGTCTACTGCACCAAGTACGACGAGGCCACAGGCCTCTGTCCGGAGGGCGACGAGTGAGTGCCCACCCCCTGCAGCCCGCCGTCAGAGAAGCCTCATGTTTCCTGGGTCAGGTGCCCTCAGAATAGGCCGGGCAGAGTCTGAGAAGCCAGCCAGAAGCTGCTTTGGGGAGTACTATGCAGCCTGGCCTGCCTTCCTATGGCCTGGACCTGGGCTCAGATCCTGCCATCCTCTGGGGGAGGCCCCTTCTTTACCCACTTTTGGGAAACCCTACACAGGCTTTTCTTCTGCTAAGTAGGAGAAGAGGCAAGCCTAGGGACATCACTGAGAGGGAGCATTTGTTGACCCTGCTTGTTGGAGCCTTGCAGAGGTGGTAATGGGAAATGCTGCCGGGGGTATGGGTACAACGAGATGGGTACAGCTCACTGAACCATTCCTGCACTCATACTTCTCCCAGAGGTCCAAAGCTTATTCCCTCCCACCCCCTGAGCCCCCTGGCCCCAGCCTAATAAAGCACTGGGGCATGAGAGGGTACGCCCATGCTTTGAGCAGGCCGTTTTTCTGTGGACCCCTGCAGATCCAGGCAGCACTTGCTTTCCCAGGAGTGTGCGCCCCCCCCCCCCAGAGCTTCTCTTCAAGTCAGCCCAGGGCCCTGGCCAAGTAGCCTCTGAAAGGACTTGATGAGCAAGCTGAAGTGGGAATCCTGGGCCCTGATGGGCCCCCATCAAGCTGCAGCATCCGACAGGTGGTGGGAGGGGGGTTCTGTTACCGCGGCAGGGCCCATCACTGCTGGCCTCCTGAGTCAGCGCACCATCTGGGTTGTGGGGAAAGCCTTCAACAGGGAGGGAGGGGGAGGGCAGGGGCTGATTGCCTAGGCTCCAGGGGCAAAGGTGAATGACACCCCCCCCAACGTTTCAGGTGCCCATTCTTGCACAGGACCACAGGGGACACTGAGCGCAGGTACCACCTGCGCTACTACAAAACTGGAATCTGTATCCACGAGACAGACTCAAAAGGCAACTGCACCAAAAACGGCCTGCACTGCGCTTTTGCCCACGGGCCCCATGACCTCCGGTCCCCTGTCTACGACATCAGGTGGGCTGGATGCCATGCTGGGCTCATGGCTGTGGGCCAGGGTGGGGCCTGGCTGTTGACATGGGAACTGCCATAGATGGAGTGCAGGGACTGGCACTCTGCTTCTCCCCTCATGCCCCGTCCCTGCTCTCTGTCCTCTCCTTTCCTCCCAGAGAGCTCCAGGCCATGGAGGCCTTGCAGAACGGCCAGACCACAGTAGAGGGCAGCATAGAGGGCCAGACGGCTGGGGCTGCGAGCCATGCCATGATAGAAAAAATCCTCAGTGAGGAGCCACGGTGGCAAGGTAAAGGTGGCCCCACAAATGGCCGTGCCTCCTCCTGCCAGATGTCTGTCCTCTCTCCTCTCCTGCCCATAGCTGCCCTAAGGATTGGCTCACCACCACTTCTTTATCCCACCTTACATCCAACCATAGCCCTTTCATTTGGGGGCACTTCTGGGGAGTTTCCCCAGACACACCTTGCCCTTAGGTATGTTTATATACAGTGTTCTTGACCCTCCTGAGGTTGCCCTTTTAGATCTTGTGAGCCTTGAGTGTCTCCAGTGAGGGATGGTGTTCTTATCTCTCTCCTGGGTCTCAGTCTTGGCGTTGGCACATGAGGAGGTGGCCTGAGCTCCTGGACCCCTTCCCAAGTGGCTTCTCCTGTCCTACCTGCCTGACCCCTGCCTCTGGCCCCCCTTGTGTAGAGACTGCTTATGTGCTGGGGAACTATAAGACGGAGCCGTGCAAGAAGCCCCCGAGGTTGTGCCGCCAGGGTTATGCCTGTCCCTACTACCACAACAGCAAGGACCGGCGGCGGAGCCCCCGGAAACACAAATACAGGTCCTTTGGCCCAGGCAGGCCAGTCATGGGAGGGAGGGGTGGCAGGGAAGGGATTGTGGCAGGGGCTGCTTCCAGTGTGCTCGCAGGGAGGCCTGCAGGCCAGCCCTGGGGATGACAGGGTTTCAGGGCCCAGGTATAAGGGGAGGGAGTAGTCAGGATAGCTGAATGATGGGGAATCCTCTGGGATCCTCCTCTAGAATGAAATGAGGATCTTGGGTCAGACAACCTCCAAGACCCCTCCAGTTCTGATCCTGAGGAGCGACTGCTGGGGCCAAGCCATCGTGTGGGAAGTGTGGTTCTGGCTATAGTCTGGGTCTCCTGGGGCTGCAAAGTGCTTGGCGGAAGGAGACAGAAAGTGTCCTTCTTGCTAATAACAGCCATGCTGTGCCACAGAAGCAGAGCCCGGCTTCTGGCCCCAGTAAGGCTCTCACTCTATAACTCATCTTTTCTCTTTGTGAGCCTGACCCTGTGAAGCCTGGAGAGCAGAGAGGGACCCTGAACAGGCATCTAGTTGGCATTCCCCGGCTCTTAATCTTTCCCTGTCCTTCATCCCTCTGACCCCACCATCTAATTGGACTAGGTCATCTCCGTGCCCGAACGTAAAACATGGGGACGAGTGGGGAGACCCTGGCAAGTGTGAGAATGGAGATGCCTGCCAGTACTGCCACACCCGCACGGAGCAGCAGTTCCACCCGGAGGTGGGCATTGGACTGGGGCTGGGGCCCTGTGAGGTCTGTGGGTGGCTTAACCTGCCCTTTTGGGGAAGCAAGGAAAAAGGAAAGGAGGGCCTGGGCAGATGTGGGCAGAACTCAGGCTGACACCATCCTGGAAGAGGCCCCCACCCACGCAGTGCCTAAAGGAGCCCTGTACCCTAAGTTGGTAACTTGCCTTGTTCTGAGCCCGTAGTCCCTGAGCAGTCCTCTGTGCCCAATTTTGTTTCCCCCAGCCTCCTGACAGGGAAGGCATAGTGACCTGGCCATTCAGGGCTTTGTACCACTCATGATGCTTATAATCCAGTGACATGAGGATTTAAAAAATAAAAGCCCCTTCCAGGTGCTGTGTTTCACATCAGAGCTTATGGTACCAGCAACCTCCCTGTTATACTTCCCCTGCCTAGTGGGCCATGTCAGTGTCCCAAGATCTGGTATAGGGTAGATAGAGGCACATGCTGTCCATGGGTCAATGGAGGCTAGGACATCCTGAGATAGACATTAAGGACAGAGGCCACCTTATGTGGGTTCTAGACAGCAGGGTGGAAAGTTAGCTGTAGATCCCAACTCAGAGTGCCCCTTGGTGGGTGGGTGCTTCCTGTGATCTTGGCTTCCTTAATGCCCAGAGGGACATTTGGAGGTCACAGCCCTGGCCAAGACCCTGAGTGGAGAAGCAGCATGGAGAAGATCTTTTTGTGAGGGCTGAAGCAAGGCTGGTTGAACCTGTGACCCCAGAAGGGAGGGCATCCTTGGCATGGGGGTGTCCATGTCTGGTTCAGGAGTTTGAATATCAAGAAGTCAGTAGGGAGAGACTTCGGGAAGTGGCATGGAATGGGGAGCAGAAAGGAGATTACTAAACTAACCCTCCCATGTTGAAGGCACCTGTGCTTGCCTGTCCCTCTCTGTCTAAGCCTGACCTGCCTCTGTTCTACCCCCCAGATCTACAAATCCACCAAGTGCAACGACATGCAGCAGTCGGGCAGCTGTCCCCGAGGACCTTTCTGCGCCTTCGCCCACATAGAACGTATGCTGTTCCCATTGCCCTCCCCTCCCTCCTCCCCTCACCCTCTGTTCAGTCTCAGTCACAGGAGTGGCCTCTCATCTTCCGGCCAGCAGCGGGCTCTGTCCTCACTGGAAGTTCTGGTCCCCCCACACACACCCCCCGGAACTGGCCTCAAACCCTGGAGCTTCCAAGGTCGTGAGACAGAGATCAGGACCGGGCCCCTGGTCAGGCACTCACAGTCCCAGGCAGGGTGAGGCGGCCTCCCAGAGCCAACTAGGCAGATCTCAGCAACCACCCCGTGCCACATCCATGGCAGACGTCACTAATTGAACATGGCGCTCCGTCCTGCTGAGAGCAGAGCTGTCCGATGAAAATATACCGCACCCTTCCTCATGTCATTTCAGATTTTCTAGTAACTGTGTTTTTAAAAAAGTTAAATTAATTTTAACAATATATTTTTAGTTGATTAAATACAAAATGATAATTTCAAAAACAGTGTAAAAAATTGGTATTTTACTTTTTTTTTTTTTTTACTCCAAACTAAGTCTTAGAAATGTGTTGCACACTCGAATAGGTAGATGCAGCACGTTTCAGTTCAGAGCAGCCCGTCATAGCCCCGCTTGGCTCGTAGCTGCTGCGTTGGACAGTGCAGCTCTCAGTTCTTACATTGTACTCCAGACCACCACTGCCCCTCTCAGAGATGGAGCTCAAGTTAAAGCTCGTGTCCACCACAAGCCACTGCTCGGATTGTCCTTCACCTCTTCTCAGGCTCAGGCCTTATCTCTGGGATTAGAGGGCCCTGGGAGGGGGGAGTATATTCCTGGCACGGGGTCATCCCCAGCCATGGGCAGCTGGGCCCGCTGATTGAGACAACACAGAGAAATAATTAACAGCTCAGGCTTTGGAGTAGTACAGATCAGAGTTCAAATCCCAGCTCTTATGTTTCCTAGCTCCACCACCTAGGGAGATTAACCTTACCTCTCTGAGCCTCAGTTTTCTTATCTGTAAAATGGAGACCACGATATTATTTGCATCTACTAGTCATTGTGAAGAGTCACAGTTAATACAAATTGCCTGGGACAAAGTAAGTGCACAGTATGCAATATTAATAGAAAGAAGGTAGGAGCCTTCCCTTTGTGTACAGAGGGTGCATGATCTCCTTTGAAAAAGGCCCAGATGTGTTTTTGGAGGGACACAGCTGGCACAGGAGCCTGCTGACACCCTGATCCTGTCTCTTGCAGAGCCACCCCTCAGTGATGATTTACAACCTTCTTCAACTGTGTCGAGCCCCACTCAGCCGGGTCCCGTCTTGTACATGCCATCTGCTGCCGGAGACTCGGTGCCCGTGAGCCCCTCCAGCCCGCATGCCCCTGACCTCAGCGCTGTACGTGCCTGTCCAGGGAGCGGGTGGGCACTGTGCCTAGCCAGGAGTCAACACCCGCCTCTAATGCCCCCAGTTCCCTCACAGCCTGTGCTTGGAGTGGGGGCCCTGGTATTTTGCCTCAGGCCAAGGGTTTCTACTCTTTCTGCCCCAGGGTTTTTTTGTCAAAATCTGGGGGAAGGTGGTCTACCCAGAGCCTGTGTTGGTCAGCCTGAGTAGAGCTGGTAGAAGGGACACAAGCCTTCTGTCACACTGCCCCATAATTTCCTCATGAGGTTCGGGGTCCCTGCACGGTAATTGCTGCCCATTGGCAGATGAAAACTAGAACTGAGCCCCTTGCTGAAGAATCTCCCTCTGAGGAGGGGATGGAGGATGGGCCATGCTCCAGCCCACATTTTGCCCACCAAGCCACTCCCTTTCTTTTCTGCAGCTCCTCTGTAGAAACAGCAATCTAGGAAGCCCATCTAATCTCTGTGGCTCCCCCCCGGGCTCCATCAGGAAGCCCCTGAACCTGGAAGGCATTGTCTTCCCTGGGGAGTCGGGCCTCGCCCCTGGCAGCTATAAGAAGGCTCCTGGCTTTGAGAGGGAAGACCAGGTGGGAGCCGAGTACCTGAAAAATTTTAAATGCCAGGTAAGGGATGTAAGGGGAAGCCCAGTGAGGTTAGCCTTCTCCCTGCGTGGGGCAGGAGGGCTATGGGGAACATGACTGGGAGCTAGGAGGCCCCCGTCTTCGGCCTCTGCAACACCAAGCAGAGTGAGTGAGGCCATCCCATCTTACACATGAAGACAGAAAGGTTAGCATAGCCAGGTACCTCACCCTGTCACGGAGCCAGTTAATAGAGGAGCAGAGACTCCTATCTCGGTCTTCTGACCCCATAGCTGGTCTTTCCCCTGCCCTGTGCTGCCTTGATGGAGTGGCAGGGCCTTGGGGAGCAGGACAGAGGGTCTCTAAGTGGACTTACCTGAGGTTTGGAGTCACCAGGGAGAAGAGAAATAGCTTCCCTGGTTCCTAAGGTAGGGAAAGGAGTAGGGGTGGGGAGGGAGAGCAGGGTACATGTGTAGAGGGGAATTGCATGACAGGTGCCTTCAGCCTTAGTGGGCCATGGCAGGTTGATGCTTGGGCGGGCTCCTGGATTCAGGGGCCCTCCCTAGCACCACATTCATCTCTTGTTCTCTGACTTTTCTCTCTCAGGCCAAGTTAAAACCCCACTCACTAGAGCCCAGGAGTCAAGAGCAGCCTTTGCTTCAGCCCAAACAGGTATGTAGCTCTTAGCCCCCTTTCTCCCCTTCTGGCACTTGCTATTGACAGGACAGGCCAGAATCCCAGGCCTTAGGGAGTGGGGCCACTGCTTTCCCCACAAGTTGAAGGCAGGCTAAAGTGGGGCCCCAGCCTCAAATCCAGAGAGGGTGGGGTCAAGCCCTGGAATCCCTCACCTCTTGGACTCACTCATCAGTCAAAAACAATATTTCTTGAGCATCTGTACTATGCTAGGCACTGGGATGACTTCTCCCTTCCCCTACTATAGGACTTAGGGTGAGTGGGCCCTGCAGCCTGCAAGCCACAGTTTTCCAGCTCCAGCCTCTCAACAAGGTGTTGAGTGGATGGGGTCCTGTCTGGGCATGGGGGAATCCGGATGAGAGCTGGGATGCGCCATTTCCTTCTGCCCCTCCCAGCCCCCATCTCTAGCCCCTGGCCATGGCCTCCATGAGCGGGCATCCCATTGCCTCCTCCTCACTCTCTCGTTGCAGGACATGCTGGGCATCCTTCCCGTGGGCAGCCCCCTGACCTCAAGCATCTCTTCTAGTATCACCTCCAGCCTGGCAGCTACTCCCCCTAGCCCTGCCGGCACCAGCAGCGTCCCTGGCATGAATGCAAATGCTCTGCCCTTCTATCCCACCAGCGACACGGTAGAGTCAGTCATAGGTAATTAGGCCATTTCTGTTGCCAAGTCCAGGACTGGATCTGGAGTTAGAGAAGCTAGGTCTCTAGAATGAGATTCAGACCAGCGTACTTGTCACTTTAGACATTTATCTTGGGAGAGTCAGAGGGTGGGCACTCTGAGCCCTTTGAAAAGGGAAAATGAGCCCAAGGTGTGGTCCATGACTAGCCCTCATAGGAAAATAGCCCTCCGGTTTGCTCTGTTGTGCAAATTTGAAAGAGATACCTCTTCCTCTGGATGAGTGCCATCTCATTCCACAACATAGGTCATCCAGCCCTCATTCATCCTCTCACTAGGTACTTTTGTGTAGTGAACAGCCTACATAACTGTCCTCAGAGTTCCTGGTCATTAGAAGCCACTCTCCGTCTCAGCAGTCATTTATGGGTGCTACTTTGTGCCAGAGCCTGTTTTAAGCACTGGGGTGTTAAGAGATGCAGACAGGGGTGTTCCTGCCCTCAAGGAGGGATGTAGTTCCCAGCCTCCCAGGCTAGTCCCGCAGAGGCCAGTGGATATTTGTCCAGGCACCTGCTGTGCACTAGCCACTGAGGGCCCAGAGGCTTACTTGCCCCCAGAGAACTCAGGAATGAGACATACGAGCTGTAACAGCAGGAGACAAGACCTCTGTCACAGTCAGGAACCCTGCATTGGGTCCCCTGGAGGTATCAGTGAAGGCTTCGGAGAAGAGAGCCATTAGAGCTGGACTTGGTGAGGCAGACAGCACAGGGCATCCATGTTGGCCGAGGAGCAGCCAGGCAGGCAGAGGCTTGAGAGCAGGGGTCTAGTGGGACTGAGCGTGAAGAGGAGGCAGTAGAGGGCAGGTGGGTCCTGAAGGCGAGGCCTGGAACCTCAGGGTGGTGTGGCCTCTCAGGAGACAGGGAGGCTCACACCCCAATCTCTCTGTCTCTAGAGTCTGCCTTGGATGACCTGGACCTGAACGAGTTTGGGGTGGCCGCCCTAGAGAAGACTTTCGATAACAGCACTGTGCCCCACCCAGGCAGCATCACAATTGGTACTGGGCAGTGGGCAGGCAGCACGTGAGGGAGGGCTCCTAGGGGTCCAGCCTGGCCCAAGGTGGACAGATGAGCTGTCCCCTGCTGGTGTGGCTCCACATAGCTTGCCCTGATCTCGCTGGCCCTCCGGGGCCTCTCTTCCAGGCGGCAGTTTGCTGCAGAGCTCTGCACCCGTGAACATCCCTGGCTCCTTGGGCAGTTCCGCTTCCTTCCACTCAGCATCCCCGTCCCCTCCTGTCAGCCTCTCCTCACATTTCCTGCAGCAGCCCCAGGGCCACCTGAGCCAGTCAGAAAACACATTTTTGGGGACCTCAGCATCACACGGATCTTTGGGTAAGAGGGGGTGTGTGTCTCTGAGACCTGGGGCAGGATCCGGGCTTTTGGAAAGTGCTTTTGCCACTTTGTCCACAGCCAGAGGCAGTGCAGAGTGGAGGCTGAAGCAAGTGGTTGATGGCTTGGAGGCGGGCCGGTCCCTGCACTACGTTTCCCTTAGCTGGGTAAACCTAGACAAGCAACTTAGTCCCTCTCAGTTTCTTCTGCTTCAAAGTTTGTGTAATGGCGGCGTCCTCCTTGTAAGATGGCAGTGAGACTGGAATAACGTGAGTGAAGTGCTGGGCAAAGGACCAGTGTGCAGTGAGAAGCACGGGCCTCAAGCGCCAGGTCTCGGTGCTGTTCATGCCAGTGTGCTGGTTCCGCCCGGTCACCCAGAACTCGGAGGCAGGCTCACAACAGCCAGCTTCACAAGAGGCGAAGGGAAGAGTCTGAATAGGCTCAAAGTGGCCTTCCTGGTAAAAAGAGGCGCCAGGCAGACCAGCTGTAACCCCAAAGGCTGTTCGGTGAATACAAGCGTTAGAACGATCTGGACTGTGGGTTCTGGAGGGCACATCAGTCATAGCCATTAGAAGCAGGGTGTGGAGAGCCACGGGCTCCACCACTGCGGGCAGGGTTCCCTCTCGTGGGGGGGCTGGTATGAGTATTCACTGAGGTAACACGTGAAACAGCTCAGTACCCAGCCCGCCGCCTCTGCTCTTAGTTCCCCTCCCCCAGCAGCTGTGGGAGGAGATCAGGAATAACCCCCGCCGAGGGTGCTGGGCTTCCTGGTCACACTGAGCCTGAGCCTCTGAGCCACGTTTGACACTCTGACCAGGTTGGGAGCGTCCTCACCTCACTGCAGAGATCAGGACAGCACACTGATTTCTTAGCATCTTTCCAGTTTTAACGGTGGCTGTTCTGTTTTATGTTGAGTCTATCAGGTTTAGATGCTTTGTGTTACATTTGTCTGACTCTTATTCTGGAAGCATCTGGACTGTAGCCCTGCCCACTGGCCGCACATCCCTTCATTGCTTCTCCATGTAGTTACCGAGCAGAGTTCTCTAGATGCACTGAGCTCAGCAGTCCCTGCTGGCACGGGGCCATGGTCTAGTCGGGGAGGCAGAGGAGCACAGACCTTAGAGCGTACTTAGGGACTGTCACCTGTTGTGTGGAGTCAAAGGCCTGGGTTTGTGATTCAGAATAACAGAAGGGACCTGACCTGGATGTGGTTGAGAGAGGAAGTGGCTCCTTTCCAAGAGAGGAAATGCTACCTGGCTGGAGCAGAGGTCCATGGGAAGAGCTTGCTGCTGGGACTGTGTGGTGTTGGTTCTGAGTTCCCACCTCTGAGACAGGGCACATAGGCTCGTAGATTGTGCACTTCTCAGGCTCTCCATGAGTCTCTCACATTTTGGGTGCACTTGTATTGCCTGGAGGGTTCTGGAACATCCTGGCTGGATTAGTGGGGAAGAGAGTGAGAAAGAAATTATTAGAAGGACATGTGGGCAGAATAAGGCCGGACGTGGGTATGGCTTCCCTCTAGAAGACAGGGGCTGTCCTGGGGGCCACAGAGCAGGGCACAGCAAAGGACTGCACAAGCGTGTGGCCGGAGGAGGGTGCAGCTTAGCTTATCGGAAAGAGTAAACCTTTGGAGTCAGATGCCCGGACGTATATTGGCACCACTATTTACTGTTTGTGTGTCTGTGTGTGTGGTTTTTTGTTTCTTTTTTTTTTTTTTTTTTTTAAGATCTATTTATTTATGGGGCACCTGAGTGGCTTGGTCAGTTAAGCATCTGCCTTCGATTCAGGTCATGATCTCAGGGTCCTGGGATCAAGCCCCACATCAGGCTCCCGGCTCTGTGGGGAGTCTGCTTCTCCCTCTGCCCTATGCCCTGCTCATGCTCTCTCTCTCTCTCTAATAAAACCTGAAAGAAAAAAAGATTTATTTATCTGAGAGAGAGAAAGAGAGCATGGAGGAAAGGGCAGAGGAAGAGAGAATCCCAAGCAGACTCCCTGCTGAGTGTGGAGCCCGAGATGGGGCTCAATCCCATGACCCTTAGATCACGACCTGGGCTGATACCAAGAGTCAGATGCCCAACTGACTGAGTCACCCAGACGCCCCTACTGTTTGTGTGATTCTTAGCAACACATTGTGTCTGTTTCCTTGTCATAAAACAAAGGGAATGAACCCAGGGCTCCCTGAACTCCTGCTCCAGCTGTGCCATCATCTGAGGCTCTGGCCTGCATTTTTGCCCCTGAATCTCCTCCCGAGCCTTACAGAAGTTGGAAGAAGGCTGTCCTCCCTCTAGCCTAAAAGTCAGTTCACAGTCACAAATTGTCACCTCTACAGACTGCTCTCTGTGATACTTCCCAAGGCCCCTGAGTCATGTTGTGAGGCAAATGATGGGAGCCTCACTTTATAGGTGAAGATGCCAAGCCTCAGCAGTTAAGTGCCAAACGTTGAGAAGCAGGTGGTACTACAGTAGGTCTGATGCAGCTGTGGGTTCTGCACATTCCTGTGAGATCCCCAGCCTGACATTGCTGAAGCCTTGCACAGCTAGCCCCTTGAAGCCCCCCAGACGGGTGGACGGGACGAGGGCCTGGGCCCAGGCCTGAAGCTCTCCGACCTCTAATGTCCCTCCCTTTCCTGAGGCAGGTCTGAACGGGATGAATAGCAGCATCTGGGAGCATTTTGCCTCTGGTAGCTTCTCCCCAGGCACTTCCCCTGCCTTCCTGTCAGGGCCAGGGGCCGCTGAGCTGGCCCGGCTACGGCAAGAGCTTGAAGAAGCCAACGGCACCATCAAGCAGTGGGAGGAGTCCTGGAAGCAGGCCAAGCAGGTATGGGGCCCGCACACCCACTCGCCTTTCCAGGGCCTGGTTGGCACCAACCTGAGCCCATCTTACACAGAGCAGGTGCAGGGGTGGGAGGGCAGGGGTCCTGGAGTTTTATTCACTCTCTTCTCCTGTGGAAACACTTGCTTTGCCAGTCAGGACCCTGGGGTGGCTGGTGTCCCCGGCCCGGAATTCCCACTGTGAGTTACTTACTTGGTTTGGTCCCACAGCACTGCTGGCCTCTCCCCAGAAGCCCTGACTTTCGAGGGCTCCAGGTCCAGAGTTCTAGGTTCTGAGATGGTTCCTCTATCCAGCTGCAGCCTGGGTGCTCCTGCAAGTGCTGGCCAGCAGCATGCCCAGCTCTGCCTAGTGCTGCCCTGCTCTGTTGGGCTCAGCCCCCTTCCCTGCCTCTAGAGGGTCTCTTGCAGGCCCTGACATCTCTCTTCTCTGCAGGCAGTGCCCGCCTCCTCCCTCCCCAGACAGCTGACCCAGCTCCCCAGCAGGCCCTGCAGCCACAAGTGGCCCATGCAGGCTCCCAGAGAGGTGCTTGCAGGGGACATGGGGCAGGGGGCCATCATGATGAGGCGCTGTGTGTTGGGCCCACAGGCTTGTGATGCCTGGAAGAAGGAGGCAGAGGAGGCCGGTGAGCGGGCCAGCGCAGCAGGTGCCGAGTGCGAGCTGGCCCGGGAGCAGCGTGATGCACTGGAGGGGCAGGTTAAGAAGCTACAGGAAGAACTGGAGCGGCTGCACTCAGGCCCCGACCCACAGGCCTTGCCCACCTTCTCCGATCTGGAGGCCCTCTCGCTCTCCACCCTGTACTCCCTCCAGAAGCAGCTGCGGGCCCACCTGGAGCAAGTGGACAAGGTCAGCCCAGGAGGTTAGGGGAGCGCTGGGTGGGGGCATACAGTATCCTCAGCCAGTACTTGGACTCTTATGGGTCCATGCTGCTCCAGGGACAGCCACCTTCCTTCTGAGAGCCTCTGCCCAACTGCTGGGCTGACACAGGATGCTGCCCTCTGGAGGGGAGGTAGGAGGGAATGTCACTCCTTAGGGATGTGAGAAAGTAGAGGTGGACAGGTGTCAGTGCCCACCCCCCCACAGTTCTGGGTGGGGCTGACCCAAGCTACATCACTAGGCCTGGGCTTTCAGTGGCATGGAGATGCTTCTCCTGTGAGCTCTGCATATACCACCACCCATTCCAGAACAGTTAGGTCCCCAGGGCTACTTTGTCTGCACTCCTAGGTGCCCGGCTGGAGGCCCGAGGATCATGCCACAGCAGAAAAGTACATTCTTCCCTTCACCGGGCATTTGTAGCCAGGCCCCCCCATTGTTCCCTTTTGGGGACTGAGGGTCACTGCAGGATCAAATGAGGCAGAGGCTTTATGGGAGGAAGAGCCTGTCAGGGCGGGAGCTGTGGAGCAGCCCTGGCCCTCCCCTCTTCCTGGTGGGGCTGGAAGCAGACTTTGGGAGCCTTGAGGGCAGCAGCCTGAACTCCAGCTCTGCTCTCTTACTTGTCGGCCGAGCACGCTGCTGAGCTCTGTGCGTCCGTTTCCTTGCCCCAAGCGGACTGAAGTGAATGTGGAGAGAGTTGCTGGCGAGATGGGGGGCCAGGCCAGCGAACACGGCATCCCTCTCCCTCCGCAGGCCGTGTTCCACATGCAGTCGGTGAAATGCCTTAAGTGTCAGGAGCAGAACCGAGCGGTGCTGCCGTGCCAACACGCCGTGCTGTGTGAGCTCTGCGCCGAGGGCAGCGAATGCCCCGTCTGCCAGCCCAGCCGGGCCCACACCCTCCAGTCGTGACCCTGCAGGCCTGGCCCCGGCCCGGCTCAGATCTTCTTACCTAGGACTTTTTAAAGTATATATATATATATGTATGTATGTATGTATGTATGTATATGTATATGATTATATGTATACATTTCTGTGCGTGTGCAGGTGTGTGTGGGCAGCAGTGTGAACAGTGTCTGTGTGTATATCTGTACATAGATATAGACACACACTTTAAAACAGACTTACCAAGCACTTTTTAAAAGAAAAAACTATTTTGCAGCCCTCCCCTTGCCCACTCTCTCCTTTTCCACTGCAGAGACAAAGTCCCCTCATCGCCCACCGGCCTTTCGGCAGGGGATATGTTTCTGTCTCTTTTTAATGTAGGAAAACTAACTAGTTTTAACTTCTTCCTGGGGCCTGAGCAGGAAGATGGAAGGGGCCGAGGGGAGGGGATCAAGCCTTCAGGGCAGGCCCTGTTCACTGCACCTCCCCACGCCAGGGCCAGAGCCAGGGGTGTGTACATCCCCGGGGACAGACCTGGTTCCCAGGCGTGAGGCTTGAGAGGGGGGTGTGCTGGGGTCTAAGCCAGCCTAGCTCCTAGGTTTACCAAATGTGTATTTAGTCTGGGGCTGGCAGGCCAAAGCTGCAAGGGCCAGCCCCACTCCCAACCCTGGGCCCTTGAAGCTCCTTGAGGGGAAAGGCCCGGGAGTTCTACCCCTCAGGTTCCTGAGGCCAGGGCTCCACCTCAGTCCTCTCTCTCTGGGCCCCCAGAGCGGCTTCCCTGGCCCCAGGACCACCTACCAGACTGGCACTGCCCTCTTCATAACACCCCAGCTGCTGTCAGCTTCCCCCCTTTCTCCCCTCCCCTCCCTCTGGCAGCTACCAGGGCAGTTGGTGGGGAGGAGCTGCAGACTGGGGACCAAGGTGGGGCTTAGGCCCTGCCCTCCTCACAAGGAGGGGCTCCGTATGCATTCCTTGGTGCTCTCTGAGTGCAGCTGACGTCTTGCCCGTTTGGAGCGGACGCCCGTGTACATGTGTGTGCGTGCCTGTCCATGTATATTGTGTCTTAGCTTCCATTTTAAAAATTGTTCTGTACAGAAAGATGCAGTGGGGGCGGGAGGGCAGAGCAGGTGGAGGGAAGCCACCCTGCTCCCAGCGCTGGGGGTCTGGGGTGGGAACAAGAGGGCTGTGAAGGGTCTGGCTTGGCCCAGGCTCCCCCTTGGGCTCAGCACGAAAGGGCTTTCAATGAATTAAGTGAAAACTTTTTTTTTTTTTACAAAAATGCAAAAATCAACAAAGCTCCAAGCCTATTGGAAATAAAATATGAACTTACAATGGTAGCTTGTTTACATGGGGGTGAGGGAGAGTAGGGCCCCAAGTAAGGGCCTCTGAACTATCAGCTGAGTGAACTTGGCCCTCCCAGCCTAGGCTCCAGCCCCACCTAAGCCATGGGAAGAGCTCAGGTCCCCACCAAGGTGTGGCTAAAGCCACCTTCAAGTGCCCAGGTGGCTCCAGGCCTCTAGACAGAGCTCAGGTGCCCTCCAGCCCAGGCCTGCTGGCACGAATGAGCTGGAGACCTTTAGCCCTGGAGACCTCCTAGGCTTAGGACTCTTCAGGGATCCATTATCCGTTGGCACCTGTTTACTTGTTTTGAGAAATAACAGCCCCTAGTTGTCTCCCGGAGAAACAGACATATACTTCCTTCTCATAAAAGCACTAGAAGGAAGGAGGAGGGTCTCAGCCTTTGAGCCACCTCCTTCCCCTGCTCTAAGGTGGTGGCTATGAGAAAACAAACCTAGTGGCTCTGCATGGGGCTCAGGTTGAAGCTGAAAGGAGCAGGCTCAGAGAGGTTAAGGGACTCAAACAGGGTCACACAGGTAGAATGACAACCTGGCCTTGGGTTCTGATTCCCAATACAGGGGCCTTCGCCCCCAGGCCAGGCTGGGACCCTGTTCCTCTAAGCCCTCGAACAGCCACTCAGCCTGTGCTCCTGGGAGACCCCATCCTGGCGCCGCCCTTGGAGTACCGGGCGCAGCCACAAACCGACACGTCTAGGCACGTTTTGTTGAAGCCTGCTTGTGCGTCAGTCGTTCCCACACCACCTGCTCGAGGGCACGGGAGCGAGGCGTGGGCCAGGCCACAGGTCAGGGGCAGCTCGAGGTCTCCTGAGGGCCGAGGAGGGGGTTTGCAGGCCTGACTGTAATCTTCTGGGCCCCGATGCAGGCCAGCGGTGTCGTTCCTTAGAGGACAATGAATTGTTTTTGGTTTTTTATTGTGCTAAGGAAGTTCCTAAGTGGCAGGCACCATCCCAGGGAGGAGGTGTCCTCAGTAGACATGGCTGGCCAAGCTGTCTTTTCTGCTTCTGTCCCTCCATGCCAGCCCCACTGCCTGCCAGCTTTCACCTCTGCAGGGCAGGAAGGTCCTTGGCTCAGGGCTCCTTAACCTGGGTACTGGTGGCCACCTCAGGAGAGGGGCCAGGCTCCCTCCATTAGAGCTGCCACCCTCCCCACCAGGACAGCTGTAGCCTCGTCTCTGGTGGGGTCCCCTTCCTCCCCTAGGAGGCTTTGTGCCGTAGCCCCAGCCACAGTGACCCAAGGTAGGGGTGCTAAAGAATAGGCCAGGGAAGCCTAACGTCCACCCCAGGGACTGGAATAGGTGTGCCAGAAACAGATGGTTGAGGGGTCTCTGCCAGGGCAGCAGTGCCTCCCACAGGGGGAAGCAGGGGCAGGAGCCGCAGACAGCTGCCCCCTACCCCTGGTGCTGAGATTTGGTAGAGAGTGCTGAGGCCCCGGCTGAGGGCAGGAAGGAGGGAATATAAATACTAAAAGGCCCTGGCAGCAGCACCACGGGCCCCTGCTCTGGCAGGAGGACCAGAGGAGATCTTCATGCTGGGCCTTTCACACGCTGGGGTTCCCAGACTTGCAGGGCCCTTCTGGAGCATTAGGCCAAGCTGGAGGGCTTGCACTATGGTGGGGAGAACCCAGACCTCTCAGGAGAGCCCGTCCCTACCGGGCACCCAACGCCATCCCTAACCTCCACTGCTACCGCCCTGGCCTTGGGGCATGCTGGGAGGCCTGCTTGGCTCGCTGCCGCCGCAGCCTCACGAACACCTGGGCCTCCCGATCACCCTTCCGGCTCTCCAGCAGCTGCAGGATGGGATCCCCTGTGAAGAGAGGCGTTTGGGGGGTCAGACTGCAGTAGGGGTAGGCAGTGCCTGGGTTGTGGCAGGGGACACAGCGCTGACCCATTCTCCAGTCAGCCTGAATCTAGTGATGGACACACACCAGCCAAGCTCACAAGACAGCCTGACGAATGAGATGAGACACATGACCGCGCTGGCACCGACACCCTGGCCCGATTTGCACTGGAAGAGGCTGAGAGCGGTGCGCCTCAGATTGGAACTATTACCTTTTTATATGAGAACCTAAGGCCACCTAGTTAACCTCTTAGTGCCTCAGTTTACTCATCTATAAAATAGCAGTAACAGTACCCACACGTTAGGTGGTTGTAGGACTGGGAGTTCATACGTATCAAGTGCTTAGGAGTGGCCCCGTAAGTGCTCAGACGTGTCACCTATTCTTATCCAGCCTGGAGAATACTTGGCCTGTGCCCCCCAAGTCGGAGACACAGCCTCTCTCCCCAGGTACTTATGGTGACCTTCACCGCCCGCCCCCCCAAGAGTCACACCACACTTGGCCTAACAAATTTCACTGGCTTCTTGATTAGACCGAGAGATCCACTCAGCAACACGAGCCGCCGCCGTGCTGACTGCACTGGCTTCCACATCCAAGGACGGATTTCTCTGACCCCAACTTCATTCACTTCCCTAGGGGCCGCTGCCTGACCTTTATGGGCTGCCCCTCCCCTACACCCCCAGTGCTGGGCCAGGGCCTGCACTTGAAGCCCCGCAGCCTCTGCCCTGGGGCTCAGGCCTACCGTTGAGTGCAGGGTAGGTGAGGGGCAGGCGGGTCTGAGGCACCTCGCCAGGCTCCTCAGCCCCAGTCAGGCCCGGCACCGAGCGCAGTGGCAGAAAGGCCTCCCCTTCCAAGTCGTCAGCCCCCAGCGTGTCATGGTCCAGCACTGTGAGCAGGAGGCACGCTCCGTCCTTCTGGCATGGCTCAGCAGGCACCAGGCTGAGTGGGGGACAGACAGGGCCTCAGCTGCCTGCCCCTACACAGTCACAGTCACCGGCACCCACCCCCACACACAGTTCATCGCTGGTTCTTGAGGACAGGCCAGGGCTGAGGGCAGACAGCTGGGGATTAGGATGGCAAAGTCCGTTCTCAGCCTGGCGTGCGCGCTCAGGGAAGCCTCCCCTGACTGAGGGCTGGTACTTTAAACCAGGGGCCTGTGTTCCCAGACCCTCCTGTCATGGGGAAGCAGAGGGCCTCAGGAACGGGACCGTTCCCTGGAAGCAAGCCTCTAAGTCCAGCAGGTGGGCCACCCCCCCAGTCCCACTCTTCCCCACAGGATCCCAGCAAACCCCTGTTTCAGGTGCCCCTCCCTGGGACCCAAATGCCTTCATTTCAAGGGAGCTGGCCTCAGGTGGGAGGAGCAGGGCTGAGGGAAGTCCAGGGCTGGGGAAGGGTGGCAAGTGTAGGAACCCACTCACAATTCAAAGGTCTCATCAAACAGGGGGTGAAGGTCCTTCTTGTGCTTTTGGGTCTCCCGAGGGGCCAGCTCAGGGAACTCGTGCCTGGGCTCCAAGGTCAGCTGGACAAAGGGATCGCTGGAACCTGGCAAGTGGAGAGGTCACCTGGGGAGGTGACGTTGCCAAGGATATCCCAGCTCCCCGCCTCTAGTTCCCAGCCCCTGCGGCTGTGCCCTGCTCAGCAGCACTGCCCCCTCCTGGCAACAGGAAGGAAATGCACCCAGCGCTCCCTTTCGGGACCGCAGACCTGCCAGGGGCGCGGGGGGCCGCGGGAGGGCGGGGACCGACGCGGGGAGCGGCCGGTGGGCAGCCTGCACTCACCGTTGGAGTCCAGGGGCAGCAGGCTGGAGGCGCTGAGCAGTTCCACACGCAGCTTCTGCTCAGAGGCGCGGTAGGAAGCCTTGACGGTGACGGCCCCCAGCTCCTCAGAGGCGGTTTCTGCCTAGGGGTGGAGCGCGGGGAGTGTGGGGCAGAGTGGAGGCGGGGCTCCGGGTGCCCCAGGAGCGAAACGGGGAGAAGAGCCTCACCTGCTGCTGGATGCGGCTGCAGAAGTACTTCTGGATGAGCTCCCGGCTGGAGGCCGCCTGCAGTTCCAGGTCCCGCTGCAGAGCCTGGGAACGCGGCACAGCTGAGCAGTCACCTCGGCTGTCGCACTCCACCCGTCCAGTGGCGCCCCTCAGGGGATTTGGCCCAGCCAATATCGACGTGATACGGAAAGCTCCGGGTGCTGCAGAGCCGCCCCTGGGGAGCGCACCCTCAGGGTGGCCCCGGCCGACCGCCGAGGCACAGACAAGGTGGGCTTCACGGATGTGCCCCCTGCACAGTCGCACAGACGCCCCTTCACCGTGCTTTAACGCTCTGCTGTGGCTTTGAATTTTTAGTAATTTTTGAAAAAGGGCCCCGGATTTTCTTTACTGGGCCCTGTAAATTATACAGCTGGTGCTGGCCGCAGGCTTCCCGCCCCCCAGCTCGCCCAAAGACCCCTACCTGGAAGGTGGTGGTGTGCAGCGCGGCGGGCGGCAGGCCACAGCCCTCTGCGTAGAAGCAGATCTCCAGATTCTAGGGGTGACACAGCAGAGGTGACCCCACCCGGGTTATTACTTGTCATCTCCAGGCAGGTCTGTTACTTGCTGTCGCTGCTCTTATTACCTGCAGTGCGATCTTCAGCCTGCTGGAGGCCAGGGGGCAGCTCCGGTGGGACGCAGCCGCCTCCATCAGCACAGTGAGCGTGTGTGTCCAGAGCAGGGTCAGGAGGCTGGGCCGAGGTGCACGGGGATGCCAGGCGCAGAACAGGAGGATGGAAGCCGAGGGAGCAGAGACATTCTTGAGAAAGGGACCCAGGCCCACCCCCAGCTCCTCCCCACCCCACCCTCCACTTCCGCCCTCTTCTCAGGTAAGGCTGGAGCCAGGGCAGCAGGCAGGAGTGTAGGGAGGGAGGGCTGGTCCCCTGAGAGGAGGACAAGTGGGGCCGGGGGACGGGGCCAGTCCCAACCAATATGTCTCACAACCTAGCAAAGAACTTTCCTCAGTAGGATTATTAAACCCCAACAAACAAGCAAAGAAGGTGGGGTGGGGAGGCTGGTCCCCCAGTGAGAGAATCCTGATTCAATATGGGAGTGGCCAAAATGAATAGGATTTCAACATGGATAAGCATCTATTAGCCCTGGGGAGAAAAAGGAGAAACCAAGCCACAGTCCTACTAACTCCCTGAGATAACTAAAATTTCGCATGTCCGAGTAGAGTCAGGCCATTCCGTACAAAAAAAATTGGGTTGTATAATTAAGAATGGGGAAGGTCGTGTTAGTGAATGTATTCAGCATATCCGAGTGCTTATTATGCACCAGACAATGTTCTCACGGCTTTTGAGACGGTAGTGTCAAGTCCCTATGACGGAGCTTTAACTCTGGTTTAGCCGAACAAATGGCATATTGTGGCCTGAGAAATAAGGCCCCGCTGCAGCCCCGGGAGTAGAACTCCTGGGCGGGGGGGAGGGGCAGCAGCCTCGGAGCCCAGTTCCCGTGGGGAGGACCCATGGTCAGCGTTCTGCAGCTCGTCACCGACCACTTCCTTTGCACAGGCGCTGTGCTCAGCACCCATGTGACTCATTTGATCCTCGTTAGAGGACAGAACTATGATCATCTGCATGGAAAACTTGAGTAATCTGCTCAAGCAGCAGCAAAACTAGAGTCTGAATCCAGGTGGGCCCAGCCCATGTCCTTGACCTCTAGTCCTGCTGCCTGGTGTGCCGGGCCCCTGCTTTAAGAGAGACCCTACTGAGAAGTTCCCCCGGATCTTGGGAGAGGAACACCAGTTGCCTGTAATGTTAGGAGGCTAGAGCTACAGCCAGCGAAGCCCCACAGACAGCCCAGGGCTAAGGGAGAAAGGGCAGGCAGCTTTCTGCTCTGCCTGAAGGGAAATGGGCAGGAAAAAAGTGAGCTCCCGGTCCCCAGGAGTGAGCATTTAAGCAGAGGCTGGTTGCATCCTTCCCTGAAAATGGCTGAGGCCAGGAGAAAGGGGAGGAGGGCACAGGGTGGGAGGCCCCGCAGACCTGCTGAAGTTCTCCTGGACCAAGTTGGTATTCATGTAGCAGAGCTTCACCTCCAGAAACTTCATCAGGGGCAGAATGGCCTGGGGAGAGGGGTGGCGGCAAGTCTGGCTCTGGCCCATTCCCGCGCCCTGACGAAACAGGGCCAGGAGCTTTCGCCTGCTTCATTCGGAACATGTGCGGGAGCTGAGCCCTGCCCGCAGCCGGCTCCGGCCACACCGGCCTCCTCCAGGGCCCTTCAGCAGCCGTGCGTGGTCCCTCCACAGGGCCCTGGCCCTGGCTGTGCCCGCCCCTAGAAATCCTCAGGGCTCCTTCTCTTGCGTCCTTGAGGTCTTGACTCAGCTGTCACCCTCTGAGTAAGGCCTTCTCTAGCCACTGTCTAAAAATATCTTTTCAAAACACACAGATACGAATGCAAATATCTTTGTTTTCTCTAGTACTTGCTAACGTGTCACATGCACACACACAGGTATTTCTAGTCACAGCTACCGTTCTAGCTCTTCGTCTACCTCCCCTACCAGACGTAAATGCCAGGAAGGCAGGGAGTTTTGTAAGTTTTGCTCATTGATCCATACCCCTGTGCCTAAATCTGTGCCTGTGACAGAGCGCTCGAATAGCGGCTGAAATACTGAGTGGCCTTCTCGCAGATAACCAAAGGTACGCATTACCGTCTCCGCCCCCACACAGGTGAGGACGCCGAAGGCAGCCGGCTCGTAGAAACAGAGCTCAGAAGGGTGCACACACAAATCTGTTTGGCCGCAGAGGCTAAGCCCTCCCCCACTGCAGCCCCCATGTGGATGCTGGGGGAGCCCATGGAATGACCCAACCACCCCCTTAGCATCCAAGGAGGAAACCAAGGCCCAGGAGGGAACATTTCCTGCCCAAGTTTGGGGGACTTCTCTCTGACACCCCACGGCCTTCAAGCCCCCTGCCACTGTAAGCCCCTTTGGCAAAGGTGAGCGGGGAGGGCCACTCACATCCTCAGGCAGTACAGATTCCTTGACGCCCACGAGTTTCTGGATGTGCCTGGCAATGCCCGCCTCCAGCTGGGGACACAAAACAGTAGGAGGGAGGCCACAGCATGAGTACGGGGGACAGGGTGAGGTCACTTGGAGCCTACATTTAGGTTCAGGAAGGGGTGGGGGCTGGACATCAGCCCGAATCCTGCCGGCGGCGCTTCAGGCCAAGGATGGGCACGGTGGGGTCCCTGCGAATTGGACAAGGTACCTGCTCGGCCAGGGTGCGGACGCCCGTGCGGATCTCGTGGCCCAGCCCAGCCAACGCACCCTGCAGCTGGGCGTGCAGCGTGTTCTGCAACTGGCCCTGCTCCAGCACAGCCCCGACCCGCTGCTCCAGTGCCTCCCACGCCAGCTGGGTGGGCAGCTTGCCGATCACCAGCCGCAGCTGCTCCATGTCATTCACCACCACGCACAGCTGCAGGCAGGCACGGGCATGGGGGTGTGGAGCTGGCTGAGTTTGCCAGGACCGGCAATCCCCACCCCACCACCCCCCACCCGACATCCAGTTCTGGCCCTTACCATGTTGGCTGCCTGGCCCTGGTCCTTCTGGCCTGCAGAGAGCTCACGGGCCCGGGCCTTTATAAGGCTGCAGTATACCAGAGCCAGCCGACAGGTATCCTGAGGTGGGGAGAGGATGATCGATGTGGGGGGGAGCCCAAAGGGGGGGGCAATGGGGAGGGAGGTATGGAAATCTCAGTGACTTCGGGATTTAAAACCTAAGCCTTCGGAGGCTCCCAGGGCAAGAGCTTGGGAGAAATAGGGCAAGTCAAATGAGGCTGTCCTAGAAAGGTGGGGAAGGACACGAGAAGACGCTGCACCTCCACAAACTTGACGGTGATCATGAAGGCCTCCTCTGGGTCGGGCCAGTCCAGCTGCCGGGCAGTATGGCTGATCTGGGCGAAGCAGGTGGACAGATCCACGGCTGATGTGCTGTGCTTGGTCAGTTCTCCCAGGGGCACCAGCTGGGGATTGGGAGAGGGTACAGAAAGGACTGCTCAGGCCTTGCCAGATCCGTGTCCCTCCCTCCCTCCTTCCTTCCACAGGCATTCAGAGCTTCTACCAGCGGCAAGCAGGGGTGGGCAGGGGGCTACAAGGGGTAGGAGCAAGGCTCCACCCAGATCCACAGGCTGCAAAGATCAGTCTGTGAAGGAAAGCCACAGTTAAAACCAAGGGTATTAGGAGGCAGTGTTGTACACACAACTGGCCTCAAGAGCTGGTTAGCAACTTCTGCGCATCCATCCTAGAGGTACAAGCGGAGCCCCAAGCCCCACCCCCAAAGCCGGGCCCCGCCCCGTCTCAGGCCCCGCCCCCACCTCGTCCATCTGCACAGCGCGCTGCACCCGCGCCAGGGCCACGCTGTAAGTCTTCTGCAGCCAGGAGGGGATGGCGGGCTGGAACCAGCGGTGAAAGCCATCCAGGGCCAGGACTCCATCCCTGGGGAGAGCTGGGGCTCAGCCTGGGGACTGCCGGCGCTAGCACAGAACTTCCTTGACCCTCCTCTCTCTTTTGTGCTGACAGCCCGCTGCCCACCTCTCTGCGGGGACGGGGCCCAGCTGGCAGAGCTCCTTGAGGCTGACATAGAGCTGGAATAGACTCTCGCCCATCTCTGGGGACACGGGGCTGCCCACCACCGCCGCCGTGTGGTCCTGCACCCGCTTGGCCACCTGCAAAGGCAAGGCAGGGGGACAGGGCTCCAGAGCCAGGGTAGGGGGCAAAGCCTGGTGACCCAGAGAGAGACTCACCAGCCACTGCAGCTCCAGGAAAGCCATGGAGAAGAGGTCGATCTTGAGGGTGCTGGAAGAAAGGCAACAGGTGGGACCTAGGAGCACACCCAGGGTCCTTGGGGTCCCCATTCTGAGGCCCTGCCGTGCTTCCTGCCACCCCCCCAGCCACCTGCTCACTTCTGGAAGATCTTGCTCCACGTGTGCCGGCACTGGTGTAGGTCCCCTATGATGTCCTGTACCAGGCTCAGCAGGGCTTTGCCCGCCTCTAGCATGCCCTGGCAGGGACAGAGGCGTGCTGAGCAGGCCCGCAGGGGGCGAGCACCCCGCCCCAGCCCCTCCTCCCCTGCCCCAGCCCCCTCACCTGCACCATGGGCTGATGGTGCTGCTGCTTCAGGTGGAACCACTCGACCGTGCCAGTCTGCGGGCGGAGAGGCGGTGAGCGGGGAGGGTTGCTAGGCTCAGGCCCACGCCCTCCTTGTCCCCAGGGTGAGTCCCGTACCCTCAGCGTCTCGGTCACCAGGCGGGGCAGTGGGGGGCTGTCAGGGCACAGCTCTCCGAAGGCCTTCATCTTGCACATCTGTACCAGGACCCTGTGGAGACAGACAGCTGTGCCCAGGACACCTGCTGCCTCTCCATGCACAGCTGCAGCAGGCATCCCCGTCCACACGGGTGCCCCAGCTGTTCCCTTGTTCCTGACCCCACGGGGGAAGGGGGAGGGGTAGCCGCTGACCTGAGCAGAGACTGCAGCCGGGCCGGGGAGTCGGACACCGAGAGGGGGAAAACAGACCGGAACTTCCGGATGAGGGAGAGGCCATAGGCCAGCAGGTTGCTGAACGAGGTGGCCAGCTCCTCCAGCTGCGGGGCCAGACAGAGCCGGGAGCTAGGTCATGGGGCCCGGACCACCATGCCGGCTCCCCGAGCCCTGCCTGCGCGACAGTCCTCATTCCACGGCAGCCCACCTGCTCTCCCTTGAGCCGGCCCTGGATCCACTGGTACTCGATGCTGGTGATGGGGTGCAGGAGGCAGCTGCTCGGGAACTCCAGGCTCTGGTAGAGACGGCTGTAGGCCAGCCACTGCCTGCAGCACAGAGGAAGCCCTCAGCCCGGCCAGCGGGGGCCTCTCCCTTTCTGCTGCTCACCCGCCTTGGGAGGGACGGCGAGATGCCCTGCCCCAAAGACCTCCTGTGGACCCCCATCAACCTCGTCAAGGTGCTTTTGAAACATGTGAATTAATCATCTCCCTCTCCATCAGGATATTTGTGATTTAAAAATTCAGGTTTCTTGTTCCTTTCGAAAAATCAGATGTGGAGACTTGAGCCTTCATGCACATGGGGCAAACATCAGCGGGGACTCCCCTTTAGACAGTCCCGGGGACACCTCACGGAGGGGATGACCAAGCTGAGATGAGCCCCGAGCGGGACAGTGATGGAGGACGGGGGAGACGGCAGCCCAGTCCCTCCCGGGACATGGCAGGCACCCGCACTACATGCTTGGGGCTGAGGGCGCACTGGGCCCTCACTGTGGGCACCTGCTCCTGCATCCGGCCCCACCTGCCCATGGTCCCACAGGCTGCCCTTGTCCCCCACCTCTGTCCACCCCCTACTCAAATGCCAAGTGTCCACCATGGCCCCGGGGCCGCACACGCTCTCATTCCACCTGGTGTGCCCCCGGCTCCTCATGCCTCATCTGCACTCGAACATGTTCCCACAACTATTACGGCCTGTGGGACGTGACAGGCCCTCGACACAGATTCGGTAATGCTGGCGCACAGGTCCGTTGACTCCAGAGCGCTGGAGCTGGGAAACAAGGCTGCCTGCCGTCCGGGGCAGGGGTAACAAATTCCAATGTCCAGAAGGACTCAGAGGGTGTCAGGGAGTGACGTGGGCTGATGGCAGCCGTGGTCACCCTCTACAGCCCAGCAGAATGACAGCACTTGGGGTACGTGGGATGCTGGAGATGGGACTCTGTATGGAAAATCTCCAGATTTTTAAAAAGTTGGCTACAGACTCAAAACTTGACACACACGGTTGGTGCCAAACAGAAATCTCTCGAGGGTTCGACTTTGGCCTGCCAGCCTGTAGGAGGACAAGCAGGGAGGGAGAGGCTGGAGCCTCCCAGGCGACTCTCCCAGGTGCACTCACGCCATGGATTGGTGGAAGTCGGATAGGTCCTTCTGCGTCGCATGGAGAAAGAGGATGGTGGCAGCCTGGGGACTCAGCGACCCATCCCAGGAGGTACTGCCTGCCTGAGGACACAGGTAGAAGGGTGTTGGGACCTGGCCGGCAGGCTCCGTGCCCCTCCAGCCCCGGGGGAGGGCAGTACCTGGTGCCGGGTGACCTCATGGGACACCAGCTGCTGGAGCAGGTGGAGATGCACCGTGTAGCTGGGCTGGGATCGGCTGGCCTTCGGCGCTCTCTGCAGCAGGGCCGGCACGGCGGTGAGGAGAGGCCCCCGTCCCCAGAGCAGCCCGCCCCACGCAGGCAGGCCACTGGAAGAGCCCTGCTCCCGGCCCCACACCTACCCGCTTGTGAATGAGCTGGAGCTGGAGGTGGCACTGACCGCGGTCTGGGTAGGTCTCGGTGCAGGGCTCCAGCCGGTACCACTGATCCTCCCGGCAGCGCAGGTCCTGGCGGGCCAGGCGGGCAGGAGGGCCCACGCCCACAGGCAGCATAAGCCTCACACGGTTGGGGGCAGAGGGGCGACAGGAGGCTGGCCCCAGGCTCCCCTTGGTGTGGACCCAAAGCCCCTCCCCCAAACCCCACAGGAACCCGTTTCCTGACCCCACTCACCTGTAGCCTCAGAACCACGTTCCCCAGAAAATCGTCCTGGCCTTTGTCCTTTCGCGCCTCCTTAAATATCCTGTTCCAGGCAGGGGCCATGAGGAGGACGGGCCAAGACCCTGCAGGGTCAGGCTGGGATCCATCCCCCGCCTGCGGCCCCCCGGGCCTGGACAGAGCCTGTAGCCCAGCAACCAACACGCAAGCATGGGGAGGGCAGAAAGCCCACACTCCTTCCCCCTGGAACCCGTTCCCATGGCATTTACCTTCGCAGTCCATGCAGATCTGTGAGCTCCCCGAGCTTCTGCCTGACAGACTCCACCGTGTCCATGTCCCTGCGGGGGGCGAGGGTTTGAGCAAGAGGCAGAGAGGGTGTCCCGGGAGCCCTTGACCCCTTTGGGAGAAGGATCTGCCAGCCCGAACCGCCCCCCTTCTCTCCCTGACCCCTTCGGGCAGGGCATGCCCCTCACCACATGTCCAGATGGAAGCTCGAGGTGTTTATGTCCTCAAACTCCCTAGGGGGAGAGAAGGGCCTGGTTGAGGGCCTCGGAGGGCCGGACCCCGACCACAGTCTGTCCCTGGAAGCTCCCACCCCCACTGACCCACCATCCCGTCCGAGCCCCTCCTTGCAAACTCTTCCTCCCTCCGCTAAGGTAAGGCTTCAGCCCACCCCCGAATCAACCCAGCGGTGCCCAACCCTCCACACCCTCCCAGCCCACGTGGCATGTGTGCCTCCTGTCTGTCTCCGGCCCAGGGAGCAGGCCCCTCCTCCGGTCAAGCCAAGTTCCCTCCCTGGAGCCAGGAAGGGGGCAGGGGCTGCGGCAGGGCCACGTACAGGATGAAGGTCTCCTCCCAGACGGGGTTGAGTGTCTGGGTGATGACCTGGGTGCGGTGGGTCTGCTCCTCCGGGATGGTGTGCCTTACCACAGCCTTCTGCCGGTGCCGGGACCCAGGGCTGCCTCCCTGTGGGCCCACCCCCTGCTCAATGCCCAGCAGGCAGTAGGGGTCACTGAATCCTAGGAGGAGGGGAAGGACAAGGCTGCCAGGGTGTCGGCAGGGCTCCCTAGGAGACTCCCTCATCACCCCAACCAGGGGCAAAGTCCCTCCCCATCCCAGACTCAAAGGCCCTGGGGCCAGCAGCACCCAGGGGGACATCTGGGAGCTGGGAATTCTGGCTGAATTCTGGGACTGACTCATGGGGAGAAGGGGCAGCTGGGAAGAGGGCCCTCAGGGCCCCTCACCCCCTACTCACCACTGACATCTTTGCCCAGAATGCCCTTGGCTTGTTTCACAGTTGCCTTTAGACAAAATATTGGCTTCTAGAAGGACACAAGGGTGAGCCTGAGTCCCAGAGGGAGCTGGGCTTCTCAGCCCCTGTCCTAGCCTAGGGTGGTGCCGGACCAGGGTTACCTCAAGCTTCTGCGCCTGCTGCAGCATCTGCCGGTGCTCCTCGGGCTCCATGTGGAAGGCCTGGGGGGAGGAGTGCAGGCGGCTGGGGGCACAGGGTGGGGGCAGCTGGGCGGGGAAGGGAGGACTCATGGTCCGGGCTGCAGGACGGTGTGGGGAGCGCGGGCCTCACTCACCTCCTGCAGGTACCGCAGCAGCTCAGAGGCCTCGCGCACATGGTTGGGCTCAGGCTGACCCAGGCGGTGCAGGACGGTGTAGAGAGCTTCCTCATAGAGCAGGGCCCGCTGAGACACAGCAGGGCCACCTCAGGACCCCCGTCTGCCCATTGCAAGGTGAGCCCCCCCCCAGCCACCCCTGGCCCCAACACTGCATGGCTGGAGCTGGGACAAGGCACCCACAATGTGCGGGGGGTGGGGGGTTAAGGCCCAGAAGTGCCCCCCTCCCCTGCTGGGGCCAGTGGCCGAGGACTGTGTTCCCAGCACCTGCCTGCCTCCCCAATTTTCCGATTCTTACCTCCTCAGGTGAGAGGTGGTGGGACGGAGGCTCGATCTGGGGAGCAAGGTGGAAAGACAAGGTGTCCCCAAGGCCTGGACCAGGGCTCAGACAGCAGGAACGTTTCCTTACAGAGCCAGCCAGGCCAGGCCAGGCCAGGCCAGGGCTGCGGGGTCCCTAGTTCCCGGCCCCCAACCCACCAGGGCTGCACACCTGTTCCCATAGCAGGCCTCCTGGGAGTCCAGCCGCTGGGCCGCCCTCCTTGTCCCCTGGCCTGCTGTGGCTGAGGTCCATTGGCGCTCAGCTGCCCCAGCAGCGTGAGCTCTCTACACCCTTGGCCCCAACCTCCCTTCCTTCCCCAGAGGAAGCAGCTCTGCTTATCGGGAGGCCACGCTCCGCACCCCCGCGGCGGAAGTGAGGCCCAGCAGTGGAGGTGGGAGACTGGGGGTCATGCCAAGCAGGCCTGGGGGCTGCTCCGCTGATCCCCAAGCAGCCAGGCCCACAGCAGGGACACTCCCTGTCTAGTAGAGCCCGTGCCTTTGGAGCTGGAAGACCAGAGGCTAGGGCGGCAGGAAGCCCCTCCAGAGGGAGGGCGCTCAGAGAGGCTCTGACCCCAGACCCGCGACCCGGGGTGGCCCAGAGAGCACACGGGAGACCCCGGCCTGCCAACCCAGAAGGCCCTGCCCGGGTGCCATGACAGGAAGGCAAGGGGACCACATCCTCAACCCCAGGCCGCGAGAGGTGGAGCCCCGGACCCGGAGACCCGAGAGCCCCACCCTGGCCACTCTCCTCCTCACTGAGGTCATTCCTACCTCCTGAGCCTTTGGGGCCAGGGGATCCTGCAGATCTCTGACCCTGCGGCGCCTTATCTTGATCGCCTGGCGTAAGAGGGGAGGGCGCCGCTGGGGCTGGGAGAGGAGTGTCGCCATGCTGGCCGCTCTGCCCTTCCCCTCCACCGAGCTGCTGCCGCAGGGTGAAGATAGTGAAGCCGCAGGATTATGCAAAGAGCACTGGGTGCCACCCTGTCCAGGGAGGGGTGGGGGCGGGCGGGTTGGGGGGAGGTTCCGGGCAGGGTTTCACCACCTCTGAGGCCTACCCCTTCCTCCCTGGCTGGCTGGGATCATGGGAGGAACTCTCGCAGGCTGGAGGCAGGTGGACCCAGTGGGCGGGTCCGGCCCCACCCCACCCTACCCTCCCACGGAGACCCTGGAGCGTGTTTGGGGGGGGTCCAGTCTCCCCAGCAAGCGGCGTCAGGGCCAGCCGGGCCTGCACCACATCACGGGTGTGCCCAGCTGGGCCAGGGACCAAGGGGGGCCGCCCTGTGTCGGTGGGGTTCTCACCCAGACTTCCCTGAATGCACCCAACACCCAGGGTGGACGCCAGGGCACAGGGTGGGGGCTCGAGAGAGCCGTCTCTCCAGCAGGCAGCCAATTGCTCAGCCTGCTCTACCCCACCGGTGACATTCCACCAAGGTGACGGGGCCCAGCGACGCCGGGCAGAGAAGGCCCTGGGGCCCCCACCCCCACAAGGACGGTCAGGAGGTGCTCCTTTGAATGCCCTTGTAGGGGGCTAGCCAGCCCCAGGGGCTCCTGGGCGGGGCCGGCCAGAGGAAGAGGCTAGCGAGGCGGTGCCATCCAGCCAGAAGGGACAGGAAAACGGACACTCCAGTGCTCCCATGCTGGGCTTCCGCAGAGCTCCTGGACCCACCGCAGCCCTCCTCCAGGCCAGGGCCCAGGGGGGTGCAGGCACTGGGAAGGACTCTGGCTGTTTCCTCCCCTCCCCTCCCCCCAGACACGGAGTCTCCCCAAAAGTCACACACTGGGGGCACTGCCGGACACGTTCCTCCTGCAGACACCTCCCCACCCGAGACAGGGGCCAGGGCTGCATTTCCCTGTGGTGGTGAGCACAGCAGGCCAGGCCCGCCTCCAAGGCCTCCTGCCCCCCCCCCCCCCCCCCCCCCCCCCCCCCCCCCCCCCGCAGCTGCTGGCTGCCCCAGGCGACCCCGTGGGTGGGCCAAGTTGCTGAGTAACCACCACCCCGGGACAGAGCCGTGGGAGGCCTTCGCTTCCTGGGCTCCAGTGCTGTGGGAACCAGGGGCTCTCATGCAGGGAGGGAACGTGTCCCCAGAACCCTCCAGGGCCCTTAGCACCCGCATCCTTCTCTTTTCCCAAGAGCTCACACCGGTCACCAAGCACAGAGCCAGAAAGGGTCCGGTCACTCCGTTTTCACTACTTCACAGGTTCAGCAAACAAGTCAAGGTGCAAAGAGGGTTTATTTCACATTAATATATTAACTGGTTTTTGTTTTTTTTTTTTTTTTGTCAAATAAATAGGGAGTTCTCTTTAAATATCCATCTCCTCACTTCACAGCCAGTCCAGAAGCAAAGAAGAGCAAATCTTAGTGCATCTAGGGGGCCTATCACCAATTAGGCATGAAGCTTAAAGGGAAGAGGGTAGGGTGAGGGGCTGGTGAGGGGTCACGGTCAGCACACTGGCTCAGGCCAGGCCCCACGGGTCAGGGGCCTCTGTTCCAGCCCACTGAGCAGCCCCCAAATGGCATGATGGAATGAACATGCATTCTCCAGTTGCAGTCTGAGAAGCCCCTTCTAGAGGGAAAAGAGAGAAGGCAGAGAGGGAAACAAAAGCCAAAAATACAAGGAGGGAAGCAGCAGCCTGGCCCAATGCTGCCTGCCTGACAGAGGACAAGACAGGGAGGGGCAGGTGAGAGTGACCGGGCTGGAGGCTGGCTGGGATTGGAATGTGGGCTGACAGTCCAGTGAGAAGGTGGCCTTCCACAGTGAGGCACAGACCAGAGTGGAGGGAATGTGAGGGGGGCCCGGCGGGGGCCCTCAGGAAGACGCGAGGCTGGTCTGAGGGAGTTCACAAGGCTGAGTATCAAGGAGATTCCAAAACGAGGGAGCTGGACTGTGGTAGAGGCGGCGGCCAGAGACTCCCTCTGGGGGCAGAAGCTACTAGAGAAAGCCAGGAACGAGACGGGTGCCTGCGCTCCTGAGCAGAGCCCAGAGATGGTAGAGGAAAGGGCATCCGAGCAGCGCCGTGGGCTCCGAGCTAGCTTGAGAAGCGGGGAGGCAGGACTCCCGAGTGGAGGGGCCCCCCCTTCCCTCAACACCAGTCCCTGGGAAGTGTTTTATAATCAGACCTGGAAGAACAAGGCCCTTCCATAACCGCCCTAGCCCCAGTCTCAGCCCCAAGGGGAAGGGAAGGGAAGAGTGACGAGGGGTGGGAGGCAGGGGTGCGAGGGGTCTACTGGGTCTTCTTATCTTCTGGTGGGTAGTAGGGAGGTGGCGGAGGCTGGTTCTAAGGAAGGAAGGAAGACAGATCTCATTAGAAGGTTCAAGACAAGACAAGGTCTCCCCACCCCTAGACCCCTGCACACTGCCCGCCCACTCCCCGTCCCTGCTCACCGTGGGCATGTAGACGTTGTGTGGGTTGCCCGGGTTGTAATAGGCGCTGGCTGCCGCTTCTGCAGCCTTGGCTTCAGCTGAGAGAGCAAACGCACTTGGGGTAAGCCCCAGCCACGCTGAGAGATTCCCCGCCAGGCACCACAGGGGCGGGAGAGGGGGGCACTCCCCATCTGATCCTCCCCACAATTCCGCCTGGGGGTGGGGTGGGGGGTACTGCCACCTTCCGGTTGTGGATGACCAGACAACAGAGGGAGACCTTCCCTGCCCCGGGGCACACAGCTAGCTGGGGGAGAGAGTGGGGGCTGGAATCTAGAACTTGACCAGCAGCCACCCCACTGCCCGTCCCCTGAACTAGTCCAAGGCCAGGGTCATTCACCATCTGGGGCTCCCACGCAGCAGGACAGTTAGCAGCCCAGGGTCTCACCTGCAGGAGTGGAGGGGACAGCAGGGCCACCGACTGGAGGTTCCACGGGCCCAGGGTAGGGCGGCGGTGGAGGCTGCACATATCATGGCCCCGTCCATCATGGGAGGTCCTGGATAGAACTCTGCTCAGCGAGACAGTGAAAGGGACCCTGTGAGCAGCTAGCCCTGGGTCCCCCAGCTGGCACCTTCCGGGCCCCTCCAGCTCCTCCATTAGCCCTGAAGCAGCTCAAAGAACAAGTCTCCCCTCGACAACCCCCTGGCCTGGGTGGGGGTGGTTGGCGGGTGGGCGGGGTGAGGGGTGGGCAGCAAAGGACACACTCACCAGGTGGGGGTGGTGGATAGGGGTAGCCAGGAGGGCAGGGGTACATTCCATTGGCGACTGGCGGGGGAAAGACATAGGCCCCACTGGGCATGTGAGAATACCCATAGGCTCCATTGGGGGCTTCGCCTCGGGAGGCTATAAGTACAAGGGGAAAGAGAAATGAGTGTCGCCTGCCAAGGGGAGCTGCAGGGTCCCAGGAATGTGCACAGCAGACATGCCTCACCCACCCTGTTCCACTCCCCACCCACGCTTGAGCCAGCCTCAGGGAGGAAGTGAGGGAGCTGGACGGGGAGAGAGGCCAGAGCCAGGGCAGGGGTGGACAGATGGACAGAGAGAAAGAGGGAGGCTCGGGGACAGGGTGAGGCTGGGGACAACGTGAGGGTGTCTGCTGAACACAACCCCTGGTGACTGAAACTGTCTGTTGTTTGGTAGCTGAATGGCTGCATTTCTTGTTTGTTTTGATGAGGCCAGAGTAAAACGTCCCGGAGTCCAAAAAGCTTTGTCCAAATGTCCTACACAGGCTCCAGGCCAGGTACACCCAGCCTTTGAGGTATAGGCCAGAGTGACGCTAATGACAAGTTTCCTTCCCAATTCCCAGCCCCAGTCGGCCCGGGGCCCAGAGACTTATCTCTCAAGTGCTTAAAAAACAAAACAAAAAGTAAACAAATGCAAACAAATTAAAACCCATGCATTTCAATACATCTTCACCCCAAACTTTCAGAGCCTTGGTACCTTGAGATGCCACCTGCAGCATCCGTTGTCCAAACTCGATGGCGCCCCCTGCCATAAAGGTCAACTTGTAGGACGCGGAGCCTTCCCAGCCACCTGGGAGGGGAACAGGGCATCCACAGCTCAGGAAGCTGCCAGGTTACACCTGAAGAGACGGCTCTCTGTTCTCTCCGGGCCTCCGTCCAGAAAGGGCTGGCTCTGCAGTGCCTTCCTGCCCCGCTGCTTCTGGTACGCCGCCCGCACAGCGTGTCTGCAGGGCACTCTTTGGAATAGGGGACTTCTCTTTCTTGGAACCAGCTTTCCAAGTTATCCCATCCCTAGCCGTGTAAGTTCATCAGCACTAAAGCCTCCCGCCCCTCCATGAAGCAGGTTCCGTCAGCAACACGTGACATTCAACATCAGAACAGATCCCTCCTCCTGAGATGCCTAAGGATGGACCCCTGGCCCCTCAAAGCCTGGCTTCTGCCTAAGGGGAACCGTGAGCCCCTAGAGAGCAAGACTCGACCTGGCCAGGTGTGAGGGGGAGGCCAAGTTCAACACACGGGTATCTCGTGTCTGCAAAAAAGCCCGCCACCTAGAGGGGCCTCTCCAGGTGGCGCAGGGGCAGCTGGCCCTTCCTGGCCGTAGGGAAAAGGCCACTCCCAAGAACCTGATACAGTCCCTTCCTGTACCTAAAATATGAACACACTCCCTAGGTCACGATAAGCATTTTTACTTATTTTTTTTTAGTCATTCGGCTGATTTCACTCTGAAAAGGTGATCTGAGCTGCTAACTTCAATGTCAGCACCTCCTCGCTCTTGTCATTCAAAAACCCGCCTCTGCTCAACAGCTGGCAACCCAGGTGGGGGGTCTTGGAAGCTAGTCCAGAGCCGGGAAGAGGACAAGGCTAGGGGGTGATTAAAGGTCCAAAGAGGATGTCTCCAAGACAGCAGAGGCCCTGCCAGAGCAGCTCTCTGGAAGCCCCCATCACCCACCTCCTGCTTCAGCCTTCACTGTTCCCTTGATGTAATTTGCACCAAACACGGGCTGCTTGATCTCACAGTCCTTCATCAGATAAAATGGCATCATGAAGGACTGCATGGCATCCTTGCCTTTGGACAGAAAGATGACCTGCAGGGAGACAGGAGGAGAGCCATCAGTGCCCACACCTTGTCCCGCTCGGCTCTCACTTCCTGTGTGTGAGGGATCTGCTCCCAGGACCAGGGCCTACAGCCCCAGGGCGCGCCCTGCACCGAACGCTCCCGGAGAGAGCTTTGAAGGTGAAAGACCCTACACGCAGCCATGGCTGGAGAGGCTGACCGTGGCTGTCCACCAGAAAAACGTGCCGCTCACAGAACAAGTGACAGGGACGGGCTCCGCTGCCATTTAAGTGGTGGATGTGGTGGGCAAGTGAAGGGGGCTGCAAAGCTGGGGCAGGGAGGCAGGGGGAGGGCAGTGCCGGCTTCCAGAAGGGGGAGGTGGAGCCCGAGCGTCACAGAATGGAGAGCAAAGGAGCGGCAGGTGTTGGATCCCAGGAGAAGGGGGCTGTACAAACAGTAAGAGTATCCCACCCCGCACTTGGAAAACCCTGTTTTAAACCCTTTAATCTGGGACTGAAGGCGCCACCAGAAAAGGGGTTTTGAGGCTCCCTTGTCTCTGCCAAGTCGCGACGATGAAAACTTGAAGATATGCCCCTCTCTTCCAACCATCTTAAAATCTAACTCTCGGTAGCTACGGGCAGTGAACCTTCTCCAAGAATAGCCATTTGTCTTTCTCTGGAAGGCTCTCAGTCGGCCTGGGTCATTCTCAGGCAAGGCCCACACTTCAGTCTGGCACTCCTTGCGCTGCAGGGCTGTGCCGGGCTGTCTGCCCAGCCTGGAGGCTCTGGCCACGCTGCTGTATCCTGTTTACCGCATCTGTCCCTCTGGATGTGCACAAAGGCTTCGTGGGCTGCTCTTACAGAAATCGAAGTCGTAACCGCCTCCCCACTCCAGGCCCAAGTCACCCCAGCAGCCGCACCGAACAACATACAGATTTTACAGCAACGGCTCCGGAATTGCATGGATTCAATGCCCAGGGGTCGGCTTAGCTGCCCAGAGAGTCTGGTGGTTCTAGAATCCAAGAGCATGTGACAAAAACACGTGGAGTGAGGAACTAACGTTCACCAGGTTCAGAGGCCACTGGGCTCGCGAGGCTGAGGCTGACCTAAGACTCCCATCGGCCCCCAGGAACCACAAGCTTTCAAACCATCATATGGCGCGACTCACCCGGTAAGGGGTAAGGTAGACGGTGCCTTTCTTGGTCCCTTTGAAGGCCTCGGGCACGTTCTTCATGTCGTTGAATGTAAGTTCCACATGGTCGTAAGACATCAGGATGCTGTGATGAGAAACGAGGACAGGCCCTGATGAGCCAGTTCAGAGCCATGACCTGCTTTCCCCAGGGATTGGACACCCCACCCCGCCCCCCAGGTAAGCACGTGTTCAGCATGTCGGGTCTCAAACCTGTTTGGACACAGCTGCAAGGAAACCATTAATACAGCCTCGGAAGAGATGAGCAAGGTGGGGGTTTACAGAATTTCCCCAAGCCCCACACATACACCCCCCCGGTGATCACAGAAGAGCTGAGGGCTTTAAAGCTGTAACACCGTCATCCCTCAAATCACATCAGATTACCTGGGTTAACTCTCCCATTTTCTTCTGAGTCCCTATAGTAGGTGTCTGTTTTCACTGGTTTATTAGTACTGATATATAAACCCTCTAAGACATGACTACTACGCATTACCAGAGGTAAACCTGGGCTTCCTGAGCTGGGTCTGCAGGGGTGGGAGCCCATGAAGCCCCTGAAGCCCCTGAGATGATGACCCATGCATTTTTCTGGAAGAATCTGCATCTTCTATCACTCTCAAAGGGATTCATCACTTGAAGAGTAAGGCTCACTATTTTAACGTGAAATTTTAAACACGAATTTAAACTCCAATTGCCATACGCACAACTTTTTTCAGAAATGAGGCTGAAGCATTTTCTAAAACAAGGCACACCATTATTTAGCAGCACAGAGCCCCAAGCCAGGCAGGAGGCTCACCAGGACAGATACATTCTTGTCCTACAAAGTCCACTAAAAAGAAAGAAAAAAAAAAATAGGTAACAGGAGATGTTACCAAATGGCATCAAAAGTGTTTTTCAGGCCTGGGACTGGCTCACACACAGAGAGACTTACAAACCGGGAACAATGTGGGGTTTCTCTGATTATGAGATAACAAGGTCCAAGTTCACATGGTTCCATTTGTCTTCCTCCTCCTTCCAAATATCACAACTTTCTTCAATGGGGAAGGTAAGTGGGAAAGAGGACTGGTACCAGAAAAGAGAAGTACAGTTCAGAGGGGCGCCTGGGTGGCCCAGTGGGTTGAGTGGCTGACCCTTGGTTTCTGCTCACATCATGATCTCAGGGTCCTGGGATCGAGCCCCGCATGGGAGTCTGCTTGTGGATTCTCTCTCTCCCTCTGCTCCTCCCCTCTGTGCTCTCACAGCCCCCCCCCAAAACAAATCTTTAAAAAAAATTATATATATATATATAAAATGTGATCATGTCACATCTCTGTTCAAACTTCTCCAACAGCTTCCTTCTCAGAGTTGAAGTCCAAGTCCTTATAATGACCTACAAGGGTGCTTATGATCTGGACCCCTGTTGCTTCCTTAGTTCATCTCCCACTGGGCGCCACCTCTCATTTCTCTCCAGCCACACTGGCCCCCTTGCTATTCCTTGAAGATACCAAGCGTNGACCCTGAGCAGGTAAGATGGAGGAAACGTCAACATTCAGAAGCCGGGGGCACCCCAGGCTTTCTCCTGACTCATCAAGCATTCCTGGGTGCTGGCCCTGGCAGGCTACAAGGCTCGGATCCCACCAAGTCTCTTCTGCGGACTCGGACTCAGAGTCCTCGTAAGCCTTCTGCTTTCAAGAGGCATTTCAGGGTCAGCGTAGCTCAACCAAGGCTAGAATGTTTAATTCCCGAGCTCGCGGAGAAAGAGAGAACCACCGAGAAGCAGAGACTGGAGAAGAGAAGACAGAATTGACCGCGGGGGAGGGGGCAGGGGGAGAAAGAAAGTCCACTGCTGGGAGACCTGTGCTCTGGGAAGTGACCCAAGTTTAACAGGCATTCAAGAGAAACAAAAGGATGGACACCGTGCCAGGAAATGTGTTCGACATTTGACAAACATTACCTATTTAACTGCACCTCTGGGCCTCAGTTTCTCATCTGGAAACTCAGCAATTCTGGAATATACTGGAAGGCTATGTAATGGTAGTTAAGCCTATTCAACTTCAGAGTGAAAGACGCCTTTCCCGGAATCCCATCTCTGTTATTTACAGCTCTGTGATCTCAGGCAAGTTACTTAGCCTCTCCGCGCCTGTTTCCTTACACGTAAATGTGTGGAATAGTATGATCCGCCGCGCCGCACGTACATATTAAATAAGGTAAAGAGGAGCGCAGCCTGGCACGTAGTAACGTAGTAACCGCCCAATAAGTGGCAAGTATTTTTGTCTAACGCTCTTCCCACCTCTTGAAGTCATCGACTCCGGGAAAGGGGCTCAAGAGCAATCCCGGGGTCCCACCTGTCTCCCCAAGCCCCGTCCCCCTCCAGCTGCTCCCCCCCCATCCCACGGCTAATCGCGACATCCCAGCCGCTCCTCCGCGACCCACCCTCCTGCCTCCGGCCCCGCCTCCACCCGTTACCCACCCCCACCGCACCCCGACAGTTTACCCTGCTCACGGGTTTATCCCCGACCGCCCACTCGTCCACCGCCCACGCCCGCCTTTCCCTCCTCCAGGATCCTTCCGCAGTGTTTTCACCTCTCGGTGTTGTTGACGATCACTCCGCCGCCCTCCGAGTGATTCTTGTTGAGCGCCATAGTCTCTCGGAAAAGGGTCCCGAGACTCCCACAACGCAGTGCGCTTGCGCCCCTCTACGGCCCGCCCCTAGTGGCGTCGTTCGTATTAGAGTCAGCCAATCATAGCTCTTGCGCGGAGCCTGGCCCAACCACCTGATCTCGAGCGTCACGTGGTAACAGTTTACTCACCCCACCCGACTTTCGCCTGCATCACAAACAAGCTGAAGACTACAATTCCCAGAAGGCAATGCTCCCTCAATCGGCTTTTCCCTGCGCTAGTGGAAGGATGCATTGTGGAACTTGTAGTCTTCCTGGCCGTAGGCCTGGCTTGACTCCCCTAATTGCATAACTAATCGGCTTCTGCGTTCCCCACTGTCCATCCCGTCTTCAAAGGGGCAGGAATAAACAATCGGACACGCCACAGGGGAATTAATCGTAAAGGCCCTGAGCACAAAAGTGCCTACTCACAGAATGGGGGTAGTAATCTAAACCGGGTGTGGGAAATGGTGAACATTTTCTGGGGTACCTTTATCGTTCAAAGAACATTTATGGAACCCTGAGTCTGACTTTACATCCGGGTAGTCACTGGAGCCTTGTAGATGAGCGCAAGGCCCGGTTCCAGGACGTGGTGGGCTGGCGGGCTAGCTGGCAGAGAGGAGTCAGGAAAAACTTCCGTCCGTGTCATGAAGTCAGACCCAGACCCTCCGAGGTTGGGTATGAGAGTGCCCGTGTGGGGAGGAGAACTCGGTGCCCGGACCTGACGCCTCCACCAAACCCACTGTCCGGTGGGGAGCGCCCCCACCTTCCGGCCGCCTCCACCGCTGCCGGCCTCGGGGTGGCGCTGCTTCCTCTAGAAAGTTCTGGCTTTCAGTCCGGCCCGCCCGGCCGCGTTCCAACTGGAAGATTTAAACAAGACTCGCAGTAATTGAACGAGCTAGGCACAAGGCGAGACCTGCAGCCCCATCATATGGCTCACAAAATAAAGCCGACTCATGTCAGCTCGGGACCCAGCGCTGGGCTGCGCCCTTGGGCAGCTGTGTTATTATGTAAATTACCCCCACCACCGAGGTGGATCTTTAAGGGGGGAGAAAAGGGGGTGTCACTCCCCACGTGGCGGTGCTAGTGCACCATTAATCTTAAGGGATCAGAGTTTGAATTTAAGGGCACAGCTGATTCCCTGACACGTGGTGGCCAACCTGGGGACCCACCTGCTTGACTTACCTCTTGAGAGAGATTTCCTAGGTGAAGAATCAAAACCCAGAAAAGATTATGAGACCTGTAAAAGCCTTCTGTGAAGTCTTAAGCAAAGCAGGTGGGAACTTGAGGGACAAGTGCAATGAACTACTGCATGATGGACATGAAAAGATCTGCCCCAGTAGTTAAATTAATTTTGGCACATGAAGTCTATGCTGCTCTTTAAAAAAAAATGAAGGCAAATTCTATGTGCAGATCTAGAAAGATTGCCAGTCTGTTAAGTACAAACAGGTGTATGAACATGCTTCTGCAAAAACAAAACAAAACAAAACAAAAACCCAAAAAACAAAAAACTTTCACTTGTCTTAAAATTAGGATCTTGATCTAGATATAAAATTTCTGGGAAGAGAAACCAGACGTTGTTTTGGGCATTATCCCATTGAGGCATGGGTCTGGGAATTGGGGTGGGCTGGTGACTCTGTATATCGTATACTTCCTTGTACTGTTTAATTGTTTACCGGCACATTCTAAATATTAACAACACATTTCAAAAAGAAAGCGAAAATCCACCCAGTAAAGGTTATGCAAGAACGACTGCTTTGAGGACCATAAAAGGGAAGGTGGGGAGACAGTCCAGTCCCACCACCAGCCCTTTGCGGAACTCCATCAGTGGCAGCTTTTGCAGGCCTTGTTGAGAACTAAAATACACAATCATGAAAACACAGTATACACAGCTGTGGCCACACTTAGGCCTCCTGACAGGAGAGGAAATGTGTTGAAGAGGAAGTCAGAGAGGAGAAGAGCTAGCAGGCTTCGTTGGTTCCAGCTTCAATGTCCAACTTTTGCAAGTTTAATAAAAGCATATGACTGTGGGGCACCTGGCTGGCTTAGTCAGTAGAGCATGTGACTCTTGGTCTTGGGGTTGTGAGTTCGAGCCCCACGTTGGGTGCGGAGATTATTTAAAAATCTTTAAAAAAATAAAAGAAAATCTGAAAAAATAATAGTAATAAAATTAAAATATATGACCACATGAACACATCGTTCGAGTCACTCCCAACTGTGAAGGGGAGCAGTGGTTTCCAGCACCCATGCTGAGGGCAGCTTATTGCGGAACCAATTCAGCAGCAAAGTGTTCCATCTGGGCCCAAGGCTCAGACCTCAGACATCTCCTGCCTTGGAGTCCGCACAGGCTCTGCACGTTTCCAGAAATGATCACTTTTCGTTGAGCTGTCATCGTTGCTCTTCTCCAGAGGGAAGCTTCCTGAGTGGCATGCAAAGCAGGAGCCCAAGTAAGCCTGACGTACTGCTCCCTTCACCCAGGACAGCCAGTGCCCAGTCACCCCTGAAGCCCGGGGAAGCATCATGTCTTTGCCCCCGTGAACAGAACAAATACCATTGGTATTGAACAAAGAATCATTTTCTATGTGTGCCACAACATTAAAAAGATTAGATTATTTTTAAAAGAAGCAGTTTACCAGATGGTGGCTTTTTCTTAACCTTGACCCACAGTAAGAAGTACATTTTATATCAAGACTGGGTACACACGGATCTGTATTTTTAAGTGCAACTGAGAAAGGAAAGACCTGGGGCACCTGGGTGGCTCAGTCAGTGAAGCGTCTGCCTTCAGCTCAGGTCATGATCCCGGGGGTCCTGGGATCGAACCCCGCATCGGGCTTCTGGCTCAGTGGGGAACCCACTTCTCCTTCTGCCCCTACCCCCCTTATGCGAGTGCGCTCTCTCTCTGTCATATAAATAAATAAAATCTAATAGAAAAAGGAAAGACACGTTTGGGACTGAAAGAGTAAAAATCAACTCAGACTGAAGTAGAAAACAACAGCGCGAGAGTCAGGCTGGGAGCAGAGACACAGAGCCTACAGCAAAGCTAGCAGAAGGCATGGTTTCCTCCCAAGGACATGCGGCCTCTCAGTGACTGCTTTCTTATACAGTGGTACCCCTAGACAGGCTCTGCAATTCCCAGCGAGTAGTGGGGGTGCCCCTGTGCTAAGCCTCTCACCTGCTGCCAGCCCCCCATCCCCAGGCAGTCCCCACTGCTGCTGATTCCTTCTCAGAAATGGCAACCGCTCTAGAACTGATCCTTGTTTCCCGTGGGCGCTCTTCAGAATCCTCCAGAACCCAAACCTGACAAGAGCTGCTTCCCTCCTCCCCGTAGAGGATGGATGGGCACCCAGGGCAGGCCTGCAGGCCGTGTAGGCCAGTGGCTGCCTGATGGGGCTTGAACACAACTTTCCTGAAATGACACCTCCCCTTACTTTACGCGGCTGAAGAACACTTTCTGTTGCATTAGTTAGCACGTGGAGAAGTATTACTGCAACCTTGCAAGCCCAGGAAAAGGCCCCTGGTGCACCAATTCACAGATCCCCTCTTGAAAGGGACATTTTAGAGAAAAAGAACTGTCGGCCACTGTTCGGTCACTGGGCTCCTGACTGAAGACACTGGGTGGGTGAGTGGGTAACTAATCTCCCAGAACAAATCTTTATGCTATTAAAATGTATCTAAAAATTGCTTAAGCATTTTATCACACATGCTATTTTTTTTTTCCTAAAAAGAGACAGAATTGCATCAGCTAAAAGCAAAAAATAAAAGATTTTCCCTAGACCAGCTTTGGGACACTTTTTATTTTCGATTTGGATGTACTCTGCAATTTTCTATTTTATTTCGTAATTTGAAAAATTGCTAATTGCTATGCGCTAAATTGATTTTGCGATCTTCAGCTTGAAAACCCCTGTTCCAGAAGAAAGGCTGAGGGTGGGGGTAGGTGGGATGGGAGCAGGAGAGAAGGGAAGGGAGGGTTGAAATTGAGGCTAGCACCAACTCCCCCACCCGTCCCCCACCACGGGGACCTGCACCCACCCAGCTCCTGAAGCTGATGCTGTCTCATATTTGGGGTTCCCGAGTCGGTATGCTAAAGGATTGTATCAGTGCGCTTTAGGTAAGTCTCGGCCTCTTTGTGTGGCAGAGCAGCTGTGTGGATATTACCTTCTTTCTTCACTCTTCGTGAGGTAGCCATCTTCCCATCTCTTACCCAAATTGCGGGCGAGGCTTCTTGCTCCCAGGGTGGGCTTATGGGTTATCTAGCAGACGTTCTCAGTGCTGGCTGAGCACAGAAGGGGCCACATCCTTCAAAGACAGAAAGGCCCACAGTGTGCACCTGGGGCTGTAGGGCTGGACAGGGGTGAGTGGCTGGACTTAGAGAGGAGACGGGGTGCTTCCCAGAGTCCAGGGACAGGAGCAGAGTTTGGGGGATTCTCCAGTGGTAGTTCCCCCGCCCTGCTCCCACCCGGCAATCCTGAGAGGAGGGGTGTGGCTATGGGAGTAGGGGGCTGAACGCCAAGAACTGTGGTTTGGGGTTGTGTGAAAGGATCCAGTCAGAAGACAGAAACCATAGCAACTTTTGGACCAGGGGACGTTTACTGTAAAGAGTTAAAATAGGTATAAAGCTACGGTAACGGAAAAGGCGAAGTATCCCAGAAGTGTGCGAAGCCGCCACCACCCGTGAAGAAGACGTCCGGTGATGATGGGGAGCCAGGAGCAGCTAGAGAATGGGGCTCCTTGCTCGCCTCCAGCCCTGCAAGCTCTCTAGTGCCCCCTGGTGGCCGAGCCTGGCAGGGAGCCGCCCGCGGTGGCCCCTGGACCCCAACATCCGGAAGCCGAATGTACACGGCGAGTGTTATGGGTTGAATTGTGTCCTCCCCAAATTCATATGTTGACATCCTAACCCCTAGTACCTCAGAACGTGACCTTAAATGGAAGTAGGGTTGTTGTTGATGTATTTAGTAAAGATGAGGTCATTAGGGGGGCCCTAATCCAATATGACTAGTGTCCTTATAAAAGGGAAGTTTGGACACAGGCACACAGGGAGAAGGCCATGTGAAGATGAGGGCAGAGCTCTGCAAGCCAAGGATTGCCAAATGTTGTCAGTGAACTGCCAGGAGCTAGGGGCCTGGTACACATTCTCCCTCATGGCCTCAGAAAGAACTCAATCTGCCAAGACCTTGATTTCAAACTCTGGCTTTCAGAACTCCGAGACAATAGTTTCTGTTGTTTCAGCCACCTACTTTGTCGTCCTTTGTTATGACAGCTCTAGCGACGGCAACAGTGGGTTTGGAGCAGAAGGACAACAGCTTGGCACGATCCCCAAACCTTGCTTGGCCCAGGGGAGAGAAGGCTCGCTGTACAGGGTCCACTTGGGCCCAGATAATGGGCATCTCAGCAGCTGCCCCTGTGGAAAGAAGATTCCCAACCCCCCGAGAAGCTCTCCTGTCTGGTGGCACCGTGTAAAGCCCAGATGATGGTTCTCCCACCACCACCCTTCCAGACATCTTGAGGTAGAATGCCTGACCCTCTTGGCAAAGGGCAGCTCGTAATCAAATTCTATTTGATTTAGGGAAAATACCGACGTTTCTTGTACCTGAGTGTTACGGGACAAATTCGTGCTTGATACACCGGTTTTTTTCACTCAGCCATACGTCTCTCTCCACTAAGCCAGTGAGAGAAGAAAAACACTTGGTGACCTTCCCTTTTCAGCCATCTGCTGCTGGTTGGGTGGGCTGCGATGCTGGAATGGCAGATGCCACGTCAGCCGTCAGTGATGGGGACGTGAGCTATGTCGGGGCAGGTCACTGTGACTGGGTCTTTCAGTAGCGCCCCTTCCTTGCTCCTCCATCAGGAGGCAGAGCCAGGGCACGTCTGGGGCGCTTTCTGGTTGCTATGGAGATGAGCCCCACCCCACGTTCCCAGGCCAGACCTCCCAGCTCTGCAAGGCCTGTTGTGAGCAATTCCTGCTGCAGGAGCGTTTGCGCAAATGCTGTCTGTTTCCACTTCTGTGCCTCCAAAGCCCCAGAAGACTTGGGCGTCACCTCTGAAGGTGTCCCCACCCCAGCACATGAGGAGCCACCCCTCTGAGGGAGGAGACTCAGGGAGAAGAGAGACCGGGAGAGGCTGTCCTGGAGGTGGGCCCCTCCCCGCTCTCCCGGATGCTCCTTCCCAGCGGTTGGGGAAGGACTCCTCTCCGTCTTCAGGGAAAGACACAGGGTGGGGCGTCCTTCTTCCTCCTCGTCCACTTTTCCCTCTTTAAGCCACTCTCACCTAAATTACAAGTGATTTTAGACCTGCAAATCTGATTGTACTGTTTCCCCAGGTGACACCCTGCTCCCAGGAAAAGTCCAGAATCCTGACCAGGCCCTGCCCAGCCAGACCTGGCTGGTTCACCTCTTGTTGTTCTCTACCCTCATTGCCCTCCCGCCCAGGAGTGGGAGTGCTTTGCCAGGCCCCGCCCGCCCCCGGCCTGCTTGTCCTTGGCTGGAGGCCTCAGCTGTCCGTCCCAGAGGTCACCCCTGGAAATGCCCCTCCCCGACCCTAGTAGGGTCCCTTCTTGAGGCCACCAGCCTTTTATTTTTTTCTTCTTTTTTTCCATCTCTGGGAAATGTGGGTTTTGTTTTGTTTTGTTTTATTGTAGTGGAAGGGAGGCAAAACTTCCCCCCTACCTTCTTGGGTTCTCTAGTGGGACCTGAGAATTCAGTCAACATCCCTCAGATTAACGGGAGAAAAGCAGACAGATTTCATTTTTGTATGTACCCAGCTGCATTCGCAGGAGAAAGAAGTCCCCAAAACTTAGGCCTAAGTGCTCATACACGAGGCTGCCCAGAGAGGAGTCATTGCGGAGAAGGCTCAAGGACATTGTCTCAACAAAGCTGGTTTGTGCAGACGTCTCTCTCGTCTCTCGGCCTCAACATCCTCTCTCTGGTGATAAGAATGTTCTTTTCCTCCTGGCATAGGGAGGCGGTCTTTCACGTGGGAGTTTTATCTCCTCTTTTCAGGAGGAAAAGGGGAGGCCAGCACGCCTTTCCTGCATCTGTTGTCTTTCAAGTCTCTGTCTCTCAGGAGACACGTTCCGAACCCCCTCCACGGTAAGATACGCATCACATGAAATGTGCTGTTTGGGGGCGCCTGGCTGGCTCACAGTAGAGCATGCGACTCTTGCTCTCGCGGTCATGAGTTCAAGCCCCACATTGGGGGTAGAGTTTACTTAAAAGAAATTTACTGTTTTAATCTTTATTTATTTATTTGAGAGAGAGAGTATGAGCAGGGGGGGAGGGAGAAGCAGGCTCCCCACGGAGCAGGGAGCCCAACTCCATCCCGGGATCCTGGGATCATGACCTGAGCCAAAGGCAGATGCTTCACTGACTGAGCCACCCGGAGCCCCGGATTTAATCTTTCCAAGGGTGGCAGTGAGTACATTGTCGTGCAGCCGTCATCACCATCCATCTCCGGATCTTCGTCATCGGCCTAAACTGAAACTCCGTGCCCACTAAACGCTGTCTCCCTACCCCCCGCTTCCCCAGCGGCTGGTACCGACCACCCTACTTTCCGTCCCTGAATTTGCCAGTGTAGGAACCTCATGTAAACAGAATCATACGAGCTTTGTCCTTCCGCATTTGGCTTATTTCACTTGGTGCGACGTCTTCGAGGCCCCTCCGCGGTGGAAGTGTCAGAGCTTCTTTCACTTCTGAGGCTGAATCATATTGTGTTGCATGTAAACACCACATTTTGTTTCTCCGTTCATCCATCGACGGACATTGGAGTTGCTTCTGCCACCTGCCTGTTCTGCAGAGCTTTGAGAACGTGGGTGTGCAAGTATCTGGCCAAGTGTCCGTGTTCAGTGTTTTGGGCATGTCCCGAAGTTGGGGTCGAGGCCCTTATGCGACAATTATCGCGTAGCCCTTTGTGAGGTCCCCTGAGGGCAGGGCATCCGTGTTTAGGTCACTCACGCCTGTCTCCCTAGCACTGAGCACGGTGCCCCACACTGAGTAAATAGGGTTAAATGCGTGAGCGAAAGTTTCCAATCTTATCGGGTGGGACGTAATGTAGTGTCCTGACAAACGAAGGTCTGGGCTCATCTTTAGCTCCTGAAGAACATATCTGCGGAGCCCCCCAGGGGTTGACAAATCCCCCCAAAGTATTGATTTTACTCAGTCTGGGGAATGATAATAACAACAACACTTATTGAAAGCTCACTCTGGGGGCGCCTGGGGGGCTCAGTTGGTGAAGCGTCTGCCTTCAGCTCAGGTCATGATCCTGGGGTCCTGGGATTGAGCCCTGTTTCAGGCTCCCTGCTCAGCGGGGAGCCTGCTTCTCCCTCTCCCTCTGCTGCTCCCCCTGCTTGTGCTCTCTCTGTGTCTCTCTCTCTCTCTCAAATAAATAAATAAATAAAATCTTAAAAAAAAAAAAAGAGCTCATTCTGTGCCAGGACCTGTGCCAACCATGTCGCCTAAATTATCTCTTTCAATCTTCCAAATAATGCTATGCGGTTCCACTCTTACCTTGTTTCGCGAGTGAGGAAACCCAGGCGTGGAGGGGCTCAGTTTGCCCAAAGCCTACGGCCAGGAAATGGCAGAAGGGGAATTTTTAGCCAAAACTTTCTGATTCCAAAACTCACACCCGAAAACATTCTCCACTGCTGGGGCAGAAAAGTGTTGCTTTTTATATTAAAGCAAAATGGGAGCTCTTATGGAGTAAAATTCAGTTTGACTGTCTTTTAAAGATAAAGTAACATCGGATACCGAAGCCTATTTCCTGCCTGCCTCAGGGCTCTGTGCTATGGCTCTCTAAGCCCGTGTCACCCAGCCCCTCCGAGGGCCCTGGGGAAGGAGGTGGAGGGTTCCACCCCAGGTGAAGCCCATGACGACCTCCTAAGGGGCTTCTGAAGCGCCCACGCATCTTCTGGAAGATGTGACTGTGTAGCAAGGGAGTGACCTACGTTCCATGTGTTGCATGGTAGCACCCAATGGGAATGCTACCATGCAATGCTACGTGTGTCGTGTGTGGGGCTGAACGGGACGCACATCCAGCAACTAGATGCCACTTTCCCCCTGCAGAGTCCCCAGCACCAGCCCAGCGGGGCCATCTGCAGGCCTCAACCCTGCCCAGTGCAGCCCTGCCTTCCTGGCCGGGCCCTCCCGGCTTGGCCACAATCGGGGTCCAGCCTCACCCTGAGCCTGGGAGGAGGGGAGTGTGAAGGAAGGCCCGTCAGTGAGTGTGTTCCTTGGGAGGGGACAGAGGCGGGGGACGAGAAGGGAGGGAGAGGATGGTGGCCACTTTCCTTTGGAGCGTGGGTGGGGTGCAAATGCAAACACATGAGGATATAGGACCGGGGCTGCCAAGACAGAGCGGTGCTCAAGGCCATGGCTCAATCCGTGGTCTGGAACTCTGGAGCTCATTTTCCCACAGAAACAATGCTCAAGGGGAGGCTGGCTCCTGGCCTGGCCCAGAGGAGCCAGATTCAGCTAATAGAAACAGCCTCAGAAGACCCTTCACACTCTCTGCTCTCCACCATTGTGTGCACGAGCGGGGGCTCAGGCGGGGGGTCAGGCGGGGGCTGGGAGACTGCAGGCTGCCAAGGGCTCGGCTGGCCGTGGGAACTGGGGTGCAGTGGAGGGCAGGTCTTACACAGGCGACACTGCTGGGAAGCAGGGTGTGTGTGTGTGTGTGTGTGTGTGTGTGTGTGTGTGTTTAGATTTCTAAGCACAGGACGTACCTAAGCCATGGACCGTGGAGCTGGTGTCCCAGACTGGGTGGGCGCCTGCATGGCCCCGTGCCTCAGTTTCTTCATCTGGAAATGATAGTGGTAGAAGGTTTGGACTAGATGGGTGGTTTTCTAACATTTTTTTCTTTTGAACACTTTCTCTTTTTGCAAGCAATCTGGATGAAGCCTGTACCAGCTGTGCTGATTAAAGTGTCTGCAGGGGCAGCGAGGGGCTGGCACTCCTGGCTGGCTCCTCCGGCTCTGCAAGCCGGTCCTGCCTCAGTGTACCTCCTCGGAGCTTGAGATCTCGGCGCATCTCTCACATGCGGCATCCCTCCCGCTCTAGCATTATCCCAGAGTCGCAGAGGAAGTGCGGGTTGCAGAGAACACTCCAGACTGGGGATATCACTGAAAGCTGGAGTCCGGCCCAGACAGCCCCTTGCTAGCTGTGCAGCCCGGAAGAGCCAGTCTCCTGCTCTGAGCTGTAAAGCGGTAAACGCTGGGATTTGGCGTTACGATGCACAAGGTTCCCGGAGTTCTGGAAGCTGGGCGTCACTCTGCAAGTGGCAGGGACTGCTGTGGCTGCAGACTCGGTTAGTCAGGCCCGAATTCCAACCAGCGGTTCCCTCTAGCTCATGTTCCTGCAAAGTCAGGGACCTGAGGCTTCTTTGCAAAGGGAGTGTGTGGCTTGGTGCCGGTGAGGGGACCCTAGCTAGTCCCTGTCGGTCCATGTGTGTGATGGTGACAGGAGCAGCCTTCCCCATTCTGGTGAGCTGGGGGCCCTGGCTGCCAAGGAAACCGTTTTGAAAACACGAAGCCCCAGGAGCGAGGAGGCCCCACCCAGAAAAACAACATCCTGGCTGCTGGGGCAAAGGCAGAGCTCTGAGGAGGGGCTATTTTTAGCCGCCGAGGCAGGGCAGGACTTGTATGGCCTTGCTGTCTGGCTGCATAACTCACCCATTGTCCCGTCTGACCTTGGGCTAGCGCCTGAGAGGCCTCTGTCTGTCTCGGTCCTCCAGGCCTGGACCCTCTCTACGGGGCACCTGGGCCACAGGGAACCCAAGAACAAAGACTGGCCTGGAAACACATCGGCTGTGTCGCCTGGGGGGGCAGGGCAAGCTGACCCCGGTGGTGGGCACTCCGGGATCCTGGGCCAGGCTGCGGGGGCCCAAGCAACAGGGGGCGCCGGGCCTTCCTGGGAGAGAAGCAAGGGCTCTGCTGGGATGCAGGGCCCCAGTCTCCCCAGCCTGGAGCCCTGGTCCAGCTGCGCGGCTGGGTGTGGAGACAGTGAGGCGGGCTCCAGAGGAGGACACAGACTCCTTTCTGGGAGATATTCTCGCCTCCAGCACACCCTGGGGCCTTCCGGGCCACAACCCTCCCGGACTGAGAAGGTGTGTGTGTGAAAGAAGTGCAAGCTCTCAAACCCTCTTGCCCACACCCAGGAGTGGTGTCCTGCTCCGGGGGGTGTGCGGTCTGCATTTAGCCCTGGGCACAGACACCAGAAGGCAGGTCCAGAATCAGGCTGTAGCACCAAGGATGAAAATAGCTCACGGGGACAGGCCACGAGGCAAACGCTCATGCAGCTGGGAAGACTGGGGGGCTGGCCCCCCTTGGGAGAAGCCACCTCCAGCTGCCCCTGCCCAGAACCAGGGAGCAGGGCTGCCCCAAAGGGCAGGCGCCTCTTTTCAGCCCCCTCCTCCTGGGCTTCTTCCCCCTCGTCCTGGGCTTCTTTCCCCCTCCCCAGAAATCCTGGGACCTCCTGCCTTTCAAGACCAGCTCTCCAAAGATGAGAATTGTTGGTGGGTGGAGAGAAGGATAGAAAAAAGAGTTGTTCATTCAACAAACATTTATTCAGCTCCTCCTATGTGCCAGGCACTGCCCCAGGACCTGAAAAAGGAGGGTTTGGGGTAGCCTGGATCTGCCCCAGCTCTGGCTTTCTCTCCCAGAAACAAGGCCTACAGGGGGACAGGATGTGAGGGGCACTTCAAGGGGTCTGGGAGCCTGCTCCTCGAGAGGTGGAAGGCCAAGTATTTGGAAGGTGGAAGCCCCCAGGAATAAGCCTGGGGAGGTGGGGGGCTCCAAGGTGCCTTCCGTGGGGCAAGATGGGGGCACAGAGAAGCAAGCTTCCCGGGAGCCGAGATGTCCCTCCAGCATCACCTCCTCTTCAGCACGGAAATGCAGGACTTCTTGAGGGGCCCGATCTGCAGATGGGCGTCCACACTCTCCAGGAAGAAGGCAGGCTTGAGCCTGCGAGTGAAGAGTCCCGCAAAATGGCTGTCCAGGCGGCTCTGGAAGGGTTCGATGGGGGAGGCCAGGGTGCTGCTTCGGCGGGCCCGGGAGGCCTTCAACCTCCGAAGAAGACTCATCTTGCCGTCCCGCACGGCATAGAAGGCCAGGGCTCGGTCGGCATATTCTAGGCAGATCCCAACGGTGGGCGAGAAGGGATGGGCCAGGGACGCCTCGAGCCCATGGAACCAGACGGAGAAGCTCCGTCCGTTCCACTGCAGGCAGCAGGAGTGGGCGTTGCGGCCCAGCCGGCCCCGGTCATAGGGCTCTTGCGGGGAGAAGTCTTCGGCCATGACCCCCACGCTGACCCAGCCCTCGATGATCTCCACCTCCCAGTAGTAGGTGCCCCGGTCCAAGGCGCCCTCGCCTAGCACCTGCTCGCAGTGGGTGAAGCGGGTGGGTGACTCGGGGTAGTTGATGGGACACAGCACCCTCTTTACACCTTTGGTCCCAAACAGCTGCAAGTACTTGTCTGCCGTGTCGCTGTCCAGGTCCACGATGTAGGCAACTGTTCCCGAGGATGGGAGAGAGACAGACACGGGGTCAGGGCCAGGCGCAGGTGGGACAGCCCCTCCCCTAGGTGCCCACCTCCCCAAACGCAGCCTCTCCCCTCCTTAGCGACCAGCACGACTCAGCCCTACTGGAGAGCACCCTGTGAACTGACCCAGTTCACCCTAAGGATGAGAGGAATCCAAGCCTGCTCGTGTTAGGGCTCAGCCCAGCAGCCTTGGGAGCGCCGGGGCGAGCAGAGGGGAGAGCCCACGTGTCCACTTACACTTGAGGAAGTAATCCCTGGGAGCCTCACTCTCGAGGTTGTTGGTGCTATCGGGGTCTTGCGATTCGGCATCGGCTGCAGAAGAGACAATGGGGAGCGATGCTCTCCAGCAGCCCATCGCTGGGCAGCGGTGCAAGGAGCTCCCTCTTCCTATGAACCTGTGACCGAAATCCCTCCCCTCCTGCTTCCTCCCAGCCTATGCCCGGAGACGGGCACACACCCAAATATGGCACCGTGCCTTCACATGCAGGCCTGGTCCTCTGGTTCCGCCCCTGCTCCACCTTCTGACCGCTCAGCCCCTCTGAAGCTAGAGGGCAGGGCAAGGGAAGCCCCCTCGACCCCCTACACTGTGGCCGAAGGGGCTGGACTGGTCATTACTGAGTGGTGGCTCCACTCACTGGTAGGAGTTGGGTCCCACCCTGCGCCAGGCACACAGTTTCCATCTCCCACTCCTGCACGGGTCCCAGGCCTGGGGGCCTGTGTGGGGAGACTGGGGAAGGGTGAGTCACTTGGTGGGGCACCCACCTTCCGTGCCCAACTTCTGCAGCTCATCCTCATAGCCGCCCAGCCCCCGCAGCTGCTCCCACTGGCTGGCACAGGCCGCAGTCAGCGCGTCTCTCACCGCCCGCACAGCTTGGGAGGACTTGGTGAAGCTGAGCTCCCTCGGGGGACCGGGCCCAGGGCCGCACCCCTCCTCCAGGGCCAGCCTCAGCGCCAGCAGCTCCTGAGCCCAATAAAAGACTGTTAAGGCCTTGCCGGCTCCAGCTCCGCGGGCTAAGGGGAGAGAGCTCTGCCGGGAGGATGGCACAGCCCCGGGGGGCCAGGCACCCGCTGCCTTCTCTCTCCATTCCTCGCCTGTCCCCCTTCTGTGCCCTCTCTGGCCCCTGAGAGCCGCACTTACCTGCAGGAAGCTGACTGAGTCAGCCTCAGGGACCTGACCGAGGTTGTGGCGGGCCCGGCTTAGCCTATCGCGCTGCTCCTCCTGCCGCCGCAGGTCACCCTGGGAGCGGCCCAGCATGGTGGCCTCCCCCTCCTCGATGAAGCCCAGCACCTCTGTCTGGAACCCCTGTAGGATGGCTGCAGCCTCGGCGAAGAGCCGGCTCACCCTCTCCCGCTCTGCCAAGGCTGCACTCTGCACAGGACAACACGGGACAGAGGTGAGGGCAAGAACAGTGTTATGCTGGCCCCATTCTTTCCAGACCCCGCCTTCCCACCCTGCCCTCTTGTGGGGGACAGAGGGACCAGGCGCAGCTGTCCTGGACCCACGCCAGGTCAAGGTAGCCGCTCGTGCTCAGTGGGGCCAGGCCGTGCCCGGAGCACAGGCTCCTTTGGAGCAGACCATAGCAAGCTGCAAGCTCCCGTTGCCAGAAGCCTGCTGCAGGATGGCATGGGGACGGGGTTAGCATGGGGTCCAACCTTGATGAGGGCCACTGTGCGCCGGGACTGTGCAATGCCAGCGCCCAGCTCGTCCATGCGGTCCTCCACGGCGCTCAGGACTTTGGACTGCTCTGCCTGTGGGTGACACCGTTAATTAGCATGGGGCCCAGCAGAGGCCACAGCCCTACATTGGTCTACCAGGCCACAGCAAGGGGAAGAGGAGGGATGACCCGGGAGTGGTGTCTGTGCATAGGTGGGACTGGGAAGGGCCATGATGTCCTGTAATACGCCAGAGGGGCCTCGAGGCCAGGCGGGTGCCATTCCCAAATGCCTGGGGGGAGCAGAGGCTGGCTGGCTCGGGGGTTGTTGGTCTCCCCTTTCTGACCAGTGGGCAAGTACAGGAGCATCCATGCCTCTCACTGTCACTCACACTCACTTCCTTCGGTGAGGAAGAGGCAGAGAGAGTAGGGTAGGCGCTGCACAGAGGGCATTCAACTGTCTCGGGGATCCCTGTCCCCAAAGAGTCTGTGTCCCCAGCCCAGGCCTGAAAAATGGGGATTCCGGGCAAGTCCCCTGGGTCTTGTGAGTCACTGCTTCAGGCAGGAGAGACGGAAAATCCCAAGGCCAGAGGCGCCAAGACCAGGCTGGAGGCCAAAGGAAACTGGGGGCGGAGGTAGCTGACGGACTGCGAGCACATGCTCCCACCACCGGCCCCGGGAACAGCTGGACAAGAGCTCTCTGTATGCTCGGTCCACCCTCTGCCACAGGCCTGTTGCCTGCCACACCCATTTCAACCCGGTGCCTCCCTCAGCCCAGGCCAAATCTGCGCTGGGTCAGGCAAGAACCCGGCCTGGCGCAACAGCCGCGCTGCCAGAATCAGCCGGGCCGGAACCCCTGACTCTGCTCCCCCTTGCCTTAGACCCCCATAGGCCCGGACCGGCTTCAGGCCCCCTGCTTGCCCTTCCAGTTCTTTTCGAGTTCTCTCTGGGTCCCTCCAACCCCCATTCCAATCTCTAGCAGAACGTCCCACAGCGAGTGGATGGATGACATTGTCAGTATTGGAAAGGACAGTAAAGAGCCTCAGGTTAGAGGAGGACATTAGGATCCTATCAGGAAAAGGGGCGGGGGCGGGGATCCCCGGCCCTCGGCGGCCCCGCGCGGCCCTCACCGGCCCGGGCGCCCCCCACGGTACCCGCGCCCACCTCCTGGAGCGCGCGCTCCTGTTCCAGCGGCACGAGCTCGTGGCCCCGGTGCTCCTGGGCGGCGCAGGCCTCGCACAGGCACACGCGCTCCGCGCGACAGTAGCGCTCGAGCGGCCGCAGGTGGCGCGGGCACAGGCTTTCCTCCAGCCGGCGCAGCGGCGGCACTAGGCGATGTCCGCGCAGCGCGGGACAGCGTGTGGTTCTTGCGGAGCTGCAGGCCGTCGGGGAAGGGCTCCTGGCACAGCGGGCAGCGGGCCGCGCCTCCGGGCCCGCCGCTGCCACCCGTGCCGCGGTGCGGCCACAGCGCGCTCAGGCAGGCCAGGCAGAAGTTGTGGCCGCAGGGCAGCGTCACAGGCTCCCGGAGCGGCTCCAGGCAGATGGGGCAGCTGAAGGGCCCGCTGCCGTCCATAGCTCCGCGGGCACCGCCTGTTCTGCTCCCGCCCTGGGAGGGACCCGGCCGGCTCGCGCCGCGGCGCCGCCCCCTGGGACCGAGGCCAAGGGTCCAGCCCCCTTCCGCCCCCGGCTCGGACCGCCCCCCAGCGCCGCAGACCCGCCTGCGGGTCCGGGTATACCAGGCGCCCGCTCAGAGTGCGCGGGTGGTCTTCGGCCCCGGGCGACCCTGAGGGGCTCCTGGACGACCGACCCTCCTGGTCCAAGAGGAGGGCGGAGGGCAGAGAGTGCGAGGGGGGCACACTGGAAGGAAGCTGGGATGGAGTTCACCCCTCCATTACCCTCAGCTCCCCCCATGGCCAGGCCCCGGACTCCAGAGCGGCCGGGCGTTCCCACCGTTCCCCGCCGGCCTCGCCAGCCCCTTCGCGCTGCGGACCTGTCCCGGGCACTTGTCAGCGAAGCTTCTGAGCTGCTGACTGCGGAGAGAATCAACCGCTGATGTGCGCGTGTTTTTGCCACTTAGCGACTCTGTTTACCCCTCGTGGGGGAACTGGGGCTTTTCTAACCCTGAAATGGGGAGTTGACGTCACCTTCCAAGTCCCTTGTCTGAGGGAATTCAGTTCCCCTCCACGGATCCCTCACCCCACCCCCAGGCACTTGCGGTGTGCCTGGGGCTAGGGGTGTGGGTTCCTCAAATGGAGGCATTTAAGGCTCACCCAGACATGCACTTAATAATGTTGTTTAAAAGAATAACATGGCGGGGGCGCCTGGGTGGCACAGCGGTTAAGCGTCTGCCTTCCGCTCAGGGCGTGATCCCGGCGTTATGGGATCGAGCCCCACATCAGGCTTCTCCACTGGGAGCCTGCTTCTTCCTCTCCCACTCCCCCTGCTTGTGTTCCCTCTCTCGCTGGCTGTCTCTATCTCTGTCAAATAAATATATAAAAATCTTTAAAGAAAAAAAAAAAAGAATAACATGGCGGAGCCCCTGGGGGGCTCAGTCGGTGAATTTCTGCCTTCGGCTCAGGTCACGATCCCAGGGTTCTGGGATCCAGCCCCCCATCGGGCTCCCTCCCCGCCCCCTCGGCTTCTTCCTCTCCCTCTGCCCCTCCCCTCTGCTCATGCTTGCCGCTGTCGCTCGCCCGCGCTCGCTCTCTAGCGTGTTCCCTCTCAAATAAATAAATAAAATCTTCAAAAAATAAAAAAGAAGTAGGGGCGCCTGGGCGGCCTTGTCGGTTAAGCGTCTGCCTTCGGTTCAGGTCGTGATGCCGGTGTCCTGGGATCCAGCCCCACCCCAGGCTCCTTGTTCAGCAGGGAGCCTCCTTCTCCCTCTCCTGCAGCCTGCTGCTCCCCCTGCTTGTGCTCTCTCTCTCTGTGTCAAATAAATAAAATCTTAANCGCAGCCTGCCGCTCCCCCTGCTTGTGCTCTCTCTCTCTGTGTCAAATAAATAAATAAAATCTTAAAAAATAATTAAAAAATAAATTAAATGGCAACAAAATAAAGTAGCATTGGCTTGTAACCCAAAGTATAAAATAAACATCCATGAGTGCATACTGATATAAATAAATGACTGGGAAAATAAATGAAGCATAGGCCAATTTCCCATTCAGAAGAACGCAAAATAACTGTAGATACTCTGAGATGGAGGCTGGTTTTCCACTCCTTAAATGTGGGCCGTGCACAGCGACTTTCTTCCAAAGGGAGCAAAAGAGTCACTTTACCGTGTTGAAGCCTGGCAAGCAAGACCCCAGCCTGGTGATCAAGGTCACCGTCCACAGTGATAGGTCACGTTGACAGTAAGAACCCAGGATGATATGGTCCTCCTCCCCCAAACCCATAACCCAGTCATGATTAAAACACCCCACAGGGCCGCCTGGGTGGCTCAGTCATTTGGTGGTGTGCCTTGGGCTTGGGTCATGATCCCTGGGACGGAGTCCCCCCCTGCTCAGCGGGGAGTCGGCTTCTCCTTCTGCCTGCGGCTCCCCCTGCCTGTGCTGTCTCTCTCTGACAAATAAATACATACAATCTTAAAAAAAAAAAAATAAATAAAACATCACACAAATCCCAGTGGAGGGACAGTGTACAGAATACCTGACCAATACTCCTCAAAACCTTCAAGATCATCAACAAAAGGGGCAAAAAAAAAAAAAAAAAAANAAAAAAAAAAAAAAAGTAGGGGGTCAGTCTGAGAAACTGTCCCAGCCACGAGGAGCTTCAGGAGATGTGAGGAGTAAATGTTACGTGTATTCTGGATGCGCTCCTGAGAGAGAAAACGGATGTTAGGGAAAAACTAGGGAGATTTGAATAAATTACGGGCTAACGTTAATAAAATGTATCAATATTGGCTCTTAATTATGACAAATGCACCATAATCATGCAAGCTGTTAACAAAGGGGGAATTAGGAGTGAAGTATCTGGGAACTCTGAGTTATCTCTGCAACTTTTTTGTAGGTTTACAACTATTCTAAAATTACAAGTTCATTTAAAAGTATAGAATAATTGGGGGCACCTGGGTGGCGCAGTGGTTAAGCGTCTGCCTTCGGCTCAGGGCGTGATCCCGACGTTGTGGGATCGAGTCCCACATCAGGCTCCTCTGCTGGGAGCCTGCTTCTTCCTCTCCCACTCCCCCTGCTTGTGTTCCCTCTCTCGCTGGCTGTCTCTATCTCTGTCGAATAAATAAATAAAATCTTTTTAAAAAAGTATAGAATAATTGAGACAATTCTTCCTTGCCTGCCAGGCCTCCTGCTGACAAGAGTCCAAAGAGGAAAGAATAAAAGGGAGAGGAGGCGTGTTCCATCCAGAAGTGGGGCTTAACCTTTCTCATTGCCAGGGGGCCCCCCTGTCAAAGCCGGGTGCAGCCCTTTCCAAAGTAATGCTTTTAAATGTACAAAACAAAATGCATAGGATTTCATATAGGTACCAAATATTAAGAAAACACATTTGTGATATCTGTGTTTCTTTAACACAATAAATAACAATATCTGTTGGAGGCCTAATAATGTATATTGAAATAGTGATGAATGTAAGTGGTATTTCAGGTTCTGGGTCACCACGTAATGTGCTATGAAACTATCCGTAATTTCTACTGGTGACAAGTCATAGAATTGCTAACTCCACTGTGGTATGTTCTCTCCATTTGCAATAGAAAGAAATGCAAAATTCCAGCTTAGAGAAGAGTGAAACTACAGAGAATTTTCAGCCAAGGCCCCCAGCTTCAGAATGTCTAATTTAGGCAGACGCTCTGCAGAGCCTCCTTGCGTCTTTTCCTGGAAGGAAAGAAGAAAACCAAGATCTATGAAATATTAAAGGAGGGATGCAATCCGGGGGGACTCATGGGAAGAGGCGGTGGATCCTGGAGGGCCATGTGGAGGAAGTAGCATCTGAGCTGGGTTTTCACCGGGTGCCAGGACGCAGGCTTGCAGAAACTGGGGTGGGAAAAGATGTCCCTGGAGAGGAGTAGCAGAGGGAACCCGCCTGGGTGTGCCCAGTTTGGCAGGAAGGCGGGTAATGAGTTCCATACATTAGTTTCCACAGGGATCACTATTTACTTGATCATGACTGTCGCTCATTTGCCAAGACCCAGGAACAGTTTGGAGGCTCAGGCATCAGTGCCACCCTGCTCCAAGGCTTGGCAGCCAGGATGCCCGGGCTTGCTGAGACCACAGACACGCCTGGTTCTGGAGGGGTGAGGGGGGCCGCTTGGGTTGGGGCGTGTTCATGGACAAGTGCCTGCTGGCCTCCTGCTTCCCAGCCCAAAGCCTGCTCAGGAAGATCTGCTTCCCTAGGAAAGCAGGGAGGTGTGACTTGTCCACCTGGAATGCAAATACTTCATTTCCATTATGGTAGCTTTAAGGTTGCCCGACGTATTAATTCTTTTTTGAAATGAATTGGCCCTTAAGGGGAAAAGGTAACTGGCACTTTGAGGTCTGTAAGAACATGTTCATGCCTGCACCTCACTCTGCCCTTGCAAGAACTACGTCGTGAAGGATGAGAAATGGAATTCCGACAGGTTGCGTATCTTGCCAGAGGTCACGCAACTCGTCCAGCAGAGGACGCAGAATTTAAACCCAGAAAGTGCAACCTGAAAATAATCCTAAACCTCATATATGAACCTGTCTGCAGGGCTGCAGTATTGCTTGAAAGGAAAAGAAAAAAGATCAAAACAAAGGTAGCAAAAACAAGCAAAAGCAATTCACCAAATGGGAGTAATGAGCAAGCCATTCCCAGCCTCTCTTGCATCTGTGAAATTGAAATGGTACCCAAGCCATGTCCCACGGTAGCACTGGATGGTTTTGATGTAATTTTTTTTTTAAAAGATTTTATTTATTTGACAAAGAGACAGCCAGCGAGAGAGGGAACACAGCAGGGGAGTGGGAGAGGAAGAAGCAGGCTCCCAGTGGAGGAGCCTGATCTGGGGCTCGATGCCAGAACTCCAGGACCACGCCCTGAGCCGAAGGCAGATGCTTAACGACTGCACCACCCAGGCGCCCCCTGATGTACTTTTTTTCAAGTTTATTATTTTTTTTAGTAATTTCTACACCCAACGTGGGGCTTGAACTTATGACCCCAAGATCAAGAGTCGCACGCTCTTGCGACCTACAGCCAGGCACCCCGTTTTGATATACTTTAAAATTTTTGATTTGTATCCATTTCAAAATAGAATTTAAAAGTAAACAATTAAAATTTTTTATTTAAATTCAACTAATTAACATGTAGTGAGTGTATTATTAGTTTCAGAGGTAGAGTTCAGTGATTCATCACTTGTATATAACACCCAGTGCTCATTATATCACGGGCCCTCCTTAATGCCTGTCACCCAGTTACCCCATCCCCCACCCTCCTCCCCTCTAGCAACTTCAGTTTGTTTCCTATGATTAAGAGTCTCTTATGGGGGCTCCTGGGTGGCACAGCGGTTAAGCGTCTGCCTTCGGCTTAGGGCGTGATCCCGACGTTACGGGATCGAGCCCCACGTCAGGCTCCTCTGCTGGGAGCCTGCTTCTTCCTCTNACCTCCTCCCCTCTAGCAACTTCAGTTTGTTTCCTATGATTAAGAGTCTCTTATGGGGCCTCCTGGGTGGCACAGCGGTTAAGCGTCTGCCTTCGGCTTAGGGCGTGATCCCGGCGTTACGGGATCGAGCCCCACATCAAGCTCCTCTGCTGTGAGCCTGCTTCTTCCTCTCCCACTCCCCCTGCTTGTGTTCCCTCTCTCACTGGCGGTCTCTATCTCTGTCAAATAAATAAATAAATAAAATCTTAAAAAAAAAAAAAGAGTCTCTTATGGTTTGTCTCCCTCTCTGATTTCATCTTGTTCTATTTTTCCCTCCTTTCCCTATGCTCCTCTGTTCTGTCTCTTAATTCCACATGAGTGAAATCATATTAATTGTCTTTCTCTGATTGAATTATTTCACTTAACATAATACCCTCTAGTTCCATCCACCTCATTGCAAATGGCAAGGTTTCTTTTTCTTTCTTTCTTTCTTTCTTTCTTTCTTTTTTTTTTTTTTGATGGCTAATATTCCATTGTATATGTATACCACTTCTTTAGCCATTCATCTGTCAACGGACCTCTGGGCTCTTTCCATAGTTTGGCTATTGTGGACCTTGCTGCCATAAACATTGGGGTGAAGGTGCCCCTTCAGATCACTACATTTGTATCTTTGGGGTATATATCTAGTAGTGCAATTGCTGGGTCGTAGGGTAGCTCTATTTTCAGCTTTTTGAGGAACCTCCATACTGTTGTCCAGAGTGGCTGCACCAGCTTGCATTCCCACCAACAGTGTAAAAGGGTTCCCCTTTCTCTGAATCCTCCCCAACATCTGTCGTTTCCCAACTTGTTTATTTTAGCCATTCTGACTGGTGTGAGGCAGTATCTCAGTGTGGTTTTGAGTTGTATTTCCCTGATGCTGAGTGATGTGGAACATTTTTTCATGTGTCTGTTGACCATTTGGATGTCTTCTTTGGAGAAATGTCTGTCATGTCTTCTGCCCGTTTCTTGACTGGATTATTTGGTTTTTGGGTGTTGAGTGTGATAAGTTCTTTATAGATTTTGGATACTCACCCTTTATCCAATAAGACATTTACAAATATCTTCTCCTGTTCTGTCAGTTGTCTTTTGGTTTTGTGGACTGTTTCCTTCGCTGTGCAAAAGCTTTTTATCTTGGCAAAGACCCAGTAGTTCATTTTTGACCTTGTTTCCCTTGCCTTTGGAGACGTGTCTAGCCGGAAGTTGCTGCAGCTGAGGTCACAGAGGTTGCTGCCTGTGTTGTCCTCTAGGATTTTGATAGATTCCTGTCTCACATTTAGGTCTTTCATCCATTTTGAGTCTATTTTTGTGTATGGTGTAAGAAAATGGTCCAGTTTCATTCTTCTGCATGTGGCTGTCCAATTTTCCCAACACCATTTGTTGAAGAGACTGTCTTTTTTTCACTACCCTAACTTCTTTCTTGCTTTGTCGAAGATCAGTTGACCATAGACCCGAGGGTCCATTTCCGGGTTCTCTATTCTGTTCCACTGATTTATGTGTTTGTTTTTGTGCCAGTACCATCCTGTCTTGATGATTACAGCTTTGTAATAGAGCTTGAAGCCCGGAATTGTGAGGCCACCAGATTTGGTTTTCTTTTTCGACATTCCTGTGGCTATCCGGGGTCTTTTCTGGTGCCGTACAAATTTTAGGATTATTTGCTCCAGCTCTGTAAAAAATGTTGATGGTATTTTGATAGGGATTGCACTGAATGTATAGATTGCTCTAGGCAGCTTAGACATTTTAACAATATTTATTCTTCCAATCCACGAGCATGGAAAGTTTTTCCATTTCTTTGTGTCTTTTTCAATTTCTTTCATGACTGTTCTATAGCTTTCAGAGTACAGGTTCTTTGCTACTTTGGTTAGGTTTATTCCTAGGTATCTTAGAGTTTTTGGTGCAATTGTAAATGGGATCAACTCCTTAATTTCTCTTTTTCTGTCTTATTGTTAGTATATAGAAATGCAACTGATTTCTGTTCATTGATTTTATCTCCCGCCCCTGCGCTGAATTCCTGCATGAGTTCTAGCAATTCTGGGGTGGAGTCTTTTGGGTTTTCCACATAGAGTATCATGTCATCTGCGCAGAGTGAGAGTCTGACTTCTTTGCCAATTCGGATGCCTTTTATTTCTTTTTGTTTTCTGATTTCTGAGGCTAGGATTGCTGAGGCTAGAGGTGAGAGTGAACATCCCTGTCCTGTTCCTGACCTTAGGGGAAAAGCTCTCAGTTCTTTCCCATTGATAGTGATATTCTCTGTGGGCTATTTTTTTTTTTAAGATTTTATTTGTTTATTTGAGGAGGGGGGAGCATGATCAGGGGGCAGGGGCAGAAGGAGAAGCAGACTCCCTGCTGAGCAGGGAGCCCGGTGTGGGACTCGATTCTGGGACCCTGGGATCATGACCTGAGCCAAAGGCAGATGCTTAACCGGCTGAGCCACCCAGGCGCCCCTCTGTGGGCTTTTTGTATATGGCTTTTATGATATTGAAGTATGTCCCCTCTATCCCTACACTGTGAAGAGTTTTAATCAGGAAAGGATGCTGTACTTTGTCAAATCCTTTTTCTGCATCTATTGAGAGGATCATATGGTTCTTGTCCTTTTATTACTGTAGTGTATCACATTGATTGATTTGTGGATGTTGAACCACACCTGCAGCCCAGGAATAAATCCCACTTGGTCATGGTGAATAATCTTTTTAATGTACTGTTGGATCCTACTGGCTAGTATCTTGGTGAGAATTTTTGCATCCACGTTCATCAAGAATATTCATTTGTAATTATCCATTTTGGTGGGATTTGGGATCAAGGTCTGATTTTGTCTGGTTTTGGGATCAAGGTAATGCTGGCCTCATAGAAAGAGTCTGGAAGTTTTCCNGCGCTTTAACGACTGCGCTACCCAGGCGCCCCATGGTGAATAATCTTTTTAATGTACTGTTGGATCCTACTGGCTAGTATCTTGGTGAGAATTTTTGCATCCACGTTCATCAAGAATATTCGTTTGTAATTATCCATTTTGGTGGNACGTTCATCAAGAATATTCATTTGTAATTATCCATTTTGGTGGGATTTGGGATCAAGGTCTGATTTTGTCTGGTTTTGGGATCAAGGTAATGCTGGCCTCATAGAAAGAGTCTGGAAGTTTTCCTTCCATTTCTGTTTTTTTGAAACGATCTCAGAAGAATAGGTATTAATTCTTCTTTCAATGTTTGGTAGAATTCCCCTGGGCAGCCATCTCGCTCTGGACTCTTGTTTGTTGGGAGGTTTTTGATGACTGCTTCAATTCCCTTGCTGGTTATGGGTCTGTTCAGGTTTTTTATTTCTTCCTGTTTCAGTTTCGGTAGTTTAGTTTCTCGGAATGCATCTGTTTCTTCCAGATTGCCTAATTTGTTGGCATATAGTTGCTCATAATATGTTATTATAATTGTTTGTGTTTCCTCGGTGTTGGTTGTAATCTCTCCTCTTTCATTCATGATTTTATTTATTTGGGTCCTTTCTCTTTTCTTTTTGATAAGTCTGGCCAGGGGTTTATCCATCTTAATTCTTTCCAAGAACCAACTCCTAGTTTTGTTGATCTGTTCTACTGTTCTTTTGGTTCCTATTTCATTGGTTTCTGCTCTAATCTTTATTCTCTCTTCCTGCTGGGGCTTGGCTTTCTTTGCTGTTCTTTTCCAAAAAGTAAACAGTTTAATGAGGCTTATAACAAAAGCTGGCAGTTCTGGGTCCCACGTACTCCAGATGTTTGCTCCCATGACTGCCTGTTTCAACATCTTCCCTGTCCCTTTTAGCATTTACCTCCTCATCTGTAGAGCACGTGCTCAGAAACCTTGAACATCTGAATGGATGTTCATGGTCGAGTTTCTGGAGATTTCAATTCTCTATCACTTCTCTAGTGTGTTAAATTCCCTGTTGCTTGGGTCCCAGGTCTTCCTTCCCCTTCATTGACTTTACTTCTTTACTTCGAAAGAGCACATCTTCTGGGGGCTTCCTGAGAATGGGTGTGAAAGTGCCTGCAAAGGTTTTCATTCAGGCTCCAACACTGAATGTTTCTGGGTATGGAATTCTAGAATGGAAATCCTTTGCCCTCAGAAAGCCTGGCTCCATTGTCCTCTAGCTTCCAGTCCCATGTTACTTGAAGCCACATCTCCTACAGTCGCCATGCTGTTTCCTCCTATCCCTTCCTGCCTGGGGAACAGCAGCCTCCAACCCAACTCCCTCAACTCCCCTGTCTTTTATTTTATTTTATTTTTTTAAAGGTTTTATTTATTTGACAGAGATAGAGACAGCCAGAGAGAGAGGGAACACAAGCAGGGGGAGTGGGAGAGGAAGAAGCAGGCTCCCATTGGAGGAGCCTGATGTGGGGCTCGATCCCAGAACGCTGGGATCACGCCCTGAGCCGAAGGCAGGTGCTTAACGACTGAGCCACCCAGGCGCCCCCAACTCCCCTGTCTTTTAAAATCTCTCCTGTCCCCCTGCCCTGCCATGGTCTGCCTGTGTGCCCATCCTCCCGATTCTGCCTCACAGAAGCCCAGATACTAGAGGAGTGGGGCAGATACGCTGGAAACACCCACAGGCTAATCAAATGTGTCCCCCTTACAAACGTTACACCCTAAAGTCCATGTGCTTTTCCCCCTCTTTCCCAAGGCATTTTTTCCTGGAGAGAGGAGACAGACTTCTGTCAGAGTCAGGTGGATTGAGGGCATTTCATTTGAACCAGCTTTCCAACAATTTGCAAACGCTTGCCCCACACCTACTTGAAAAGCACAGTCTACAAAGAGAGCAGTAGCATCCCATCACATGTTAATAAAAGTGAATGGTCACAACAAGGAACATTCCCACAGAACAATACGGAAAGGACAAACAGACCTGATAAAAAGTAATATAAAATGAAGACCCCAAACCCTTCCCACCACAGAGGCAGAAGGGGGCTGTTCTTCCTTTCTCTCCCCCTTTCAGAGCGTGGGCGCAGCCTGTCGGACATGCATGCTGGGGCTTTGGGATGGGGGGTTGTTGGTGGTGACGGTTAGAATCTGTACATGGGGGGGCGCCTGGGTGGCACAGCGGTTGAGCGTCTGCCTTCGGCTCAGGGCGTGATCCCGGCGTTGTGGGATCGAGCCCCACATCAGGCTCCTCTGCTATGAGCCTGCTTCTTCCTCTCCCACTCCCCCTGCTTGTGTTCCCTCTCTAGCTGGCTGTCTCTATCTCTGTCAAATAAATAAATAAAATCTTTAAAAAAAAAAAAAAAAAGAATCTGTACATGGGGACAGCTGGCACTGTCAGCCACTTGACCAGCCCAATCATGCTTCCTCCCCTGCTGGGTCTCTCAGCAACTGTCAACCCAGCTGCATAGCAAGGTGACTGCCTGGTGTGAGAGCCCCCTCCCCATACTTGGGGAGTCCCCAAAGGAGTTCGGTGCCCAGGCCTTACCAATCAGAGGCTGGGCCCCACCCCCGAACAGAGAGCCACAGGCTGGGGGACAGAGCATGCAGCCCTGGCTGCGGCTGGGGCCACGTTACAACGTGGGAGGGAGATGTATTTTTCACAAATACAAAAATATTTTGGGTTTTTTTTGGAGTATGTGTTTTTGCATGTGTTATCCTTTAAAGAAATACCGTAAAACAATGATTCATGAGTATATAAAACATACATGTACAGCATAAATAGTTATAAAGCCAACATCCTCGTAACTACCACCCAGATCAAGAAATGGAAGGTTTTAAGTAACAAAATTACAGCTGCTCTAGGTCCCAGCACCCATTTCCAGAAACACTAGCAAACGGTATGTGCAGGGATTACCAGGAAAGCGTCTTATCAGTAGGAAAAACAAAAACAAAGGAAGGCAGCACTGTCCCAGCACCTATACCCATCACGGCACTAAATCCCCACGCCCGGGGTAGGGGGACGGGGGCTGAGGCTGTGCCCAGCTCCGCTGGCTGGTGGGGGTGAGGGGGGAAGGGTCCGCCTGCCTCAAAGTTGCTTCATTTTGGCCGTTTGTATAAAAATAAAATCTTCAAGTGCTTATTATTTTTATTATTTTTAATAGCTTTTGTGATTAATTTAAGGGGGGACAGGGAGAGGGAGAAAGGGTCTTAAGCAGACCCTGGCATCATGACCCTGAGACCACGACCTGAGCAGAAACCAAGAGTCAGATGCCCAACTGACTGCACCACCCAGGTGCCCCTTATTATTTTTGTGTTGAGTGACTCCACTGGGAATTCAGCCTACATACGTAGCCATGGATATGGCCAAAGCTTCCTGCTCAAAAATATTTATCGAGGTGAAATTTTTACAGCCCCAAATAAAATAATTCCAGTGTCCAATACGGGTTCCCCTGGGTGATCCACACGCAGAATGTCACTGTGCAATCTTTCAAAAGCAGAAAGGGCACACAGTGGCCAGTACCCTTGGCTTTCAAAAGTTTGGGGCTCTGCCACTTTGCTTTACAAAAGACCTCCATTGGTACCTGCCTGCACTCACCAAAAGAAATCTGAAACCATGCTAATGCAGGTCTTTTATGAAAGCGAAGTGGCAGAACTTGAACTTTTGGAAAGGGGAGGATACCTGTATTAGGGAAATAAATTCTGACAGTCATTAGAAAGACTGTTTACAGGGTCATCATTCAGAAGAAAATATTAATACCATGAAAAACAGTTATGCCAAACAAAAAAATGCAAAAGACACAAGTGTTTATAAAATGCGATCACAAGGATATACAAGAGAAACTAAAATATACCAAAATGTTAAGGAAAAAAAAAAAAAAGAGGGAAGAAGGAGATAAAAAATCACTTTTCTCTAGGCTTTCTCCAGGAACTGTGCTTCGTGCCCCTCCCCCGCCGCCCCATCCTTTGATCTACGTCACCCTCACGGGAGGCCGGGGGTGGAATGTGTATTCGTACCACACTGTGTGGTGAGGCCCGAGCTGTGCACGCTCTCCCGCAGGGCCAGGAGCCCACGGGCGCTGCATCAGCCTCGGCCGGCCAGGCAGCGCCTCGAAGCGGGCTCTGTTCGGGCGGGGTCCTCCCGTTTTAGTCTCTTCCTAGTCCCCGTGCCCTTCAACGACGCTGGAACGGTGAACTCCAGTTTGAGGGCTCCCTCCCACCTCTCTTTCCAAGTGGCCCAGCCTAGTTCTGAGTCAATTTTCTGGCCCCATCATAGCTGTGGCCTCAGGTCTCCAAGTTAGGGGCTGGGCAGCTTTTGAGCGCACAGGCGCGGTGGCACACATTCCTGGCCCCGAGCTCTATCCTGTGTCCTCCTCAGCTGGGCCCCGATGCCTCTTCCCGGAGCTCCGGAGGGAGTGTGGCGTCAGGCTGGTGGCACAGGGTCAGGGTCCTACCCTCCAGGAGCCAGAAGACAGGGTAGAGGGGCCGAGTGAAGATGGCATGGAAGGTATGCAGGGGCTGGGCCTTGGGCTCCAGGCTGTAGAAGGTGAGGCAGCCAGAGGCCACATCCAAGTCCATGCCCAGGAGCCGCCCCGACACCCCTGGGAGGAGCTGGGCCTCCCCGTTGTGCCAAGCCTGCACCCTGTCCTCCTGAACACAGAGCCCCCAGGAGCTTGGCCCACGCCCAATGTTGTCTGTGTGGGGCCCCTGCTTGTGCCGCGTCAGGTCTGCATAGGCAACGCCCAGGGTCACTGAGTGGTTAGATGCACGCACCTCCCAGTAGTGTCGCCCGTTCTGGAAGCTCTGGGCACACCGCACCTGCCAGAGCTCGAAGCTGCTTGGCCCGGCCAGGTCCCGGGGCTTGTGACGGTGCTTTACCTGCTGGTCCTGGTGAGACAGGTACAGGTGGCAATTGGCACTGTCCGGATCGAAGGTCAGATTGCGATAATCTGTCAGGGACAGACGGATGGAAGGTGAGCGGGCAGGCACCTGTGCATGTCCACCATCCCGTCCCCAGTGGGAGAGAGGCCACTGGAGCTCCGCCAGCACAAAGCCACTCGTCTGTCAGCAAGCGGTGCCGTCAGCACAGCATGCAGTCTGTGAGTGGAACCTTCCCTTCACCTCATTTCAAAGATGAAGAAACTGACTCTCCCTGAATCTCCTTACTCGATGTATTGGTTCCATGTGTAAGAGGCTGACATCCTACGACAGATGTGCGGGGGTGGGGAGGGGTGTGGAGCAGACATCCGGGGCAGGGCAGTCACAGCACGTGCCCCCCCACAGGTACACCCCCAGCCACAGTGTGCACACGAACGCACAATGCACACACGCATATGCACACACACGGGCCGGTCTCCTTACTCTGCCAGAGCTTCCTCCTCAGTGGACAAACTGGGCTTGCGCCTGGTGCCAGGGGACCTGGGGCCTCTAGGAGGCAAAGAAGCGTTAGGGCAGTGATGGGGAGGGGAGCTCGTGGGGGGCAGAGTCCTGACCCCCCTTCCCACCCGCGGTGGGGTCAGCCTTACCCAAAGGGCCCAAATCGGCAGCCTCAGCTGGTGCCCTGGGGTGGGCCCCCTCATCCAGGAGGAGGCCACACAGCCGGCTTAGTGACTCCTTCAGGCCAGCCAGCTGCTGATCTTCGTCCCACTGCAGAGGAGTCAGAGGCCCGAGAGGCCCTGGGGGTGCCAGGAGCTGCGATTCCTGAGCCCCAGGGACAGTTGTAGTGAGCCTGTGCGCCAGGTGCAGGACGCTGGTTCCCCCAACCAACCTGCTGCCCTGAGGCCTGGTACCTGGAGGAAGGTCTGGTCATCCAGCTGCTCCAGGAGGTCCCGGACCCTGCGGTCATAACAAGCCAGGGCCTCCAGGTGGCTCCGCAGTCGCTGTTCTCCATCCTGGGCCTGTGCTAACACCTGGGTCTCGGCCACCTTGATGTCCTTCAGTGCCAAGGCCCGTCGCATCTCCAGGGCCTGCAGCAGGACACTGAACTTGCCAGAGATCATGGAGGCCAGGGTGCGGGCTGAGCTCTGTGGGTGAAGGAGTGGCCTAGGGTGGCCAGGGCCAAGGCTGGCCACTGGGCTGAGGGTGGGAGATGCAGGGAGCCAGGGTCCCTGGAACCTTTCCCTGCACCTTGCTCAGTCCCTCCCTCCCTGCTGCCCGGAGGCATTTTCAAGGTAGGTCATACCTACTACCCAGGGTCCCAGGCAGCGACTGGTGGCTGCCTGAAGGTCACAGCGAGGATGAGGTGGGGCAGGACTGACAGGCCATGTACCTGGATCTGGCTGCTTTGCTGCTGCAGTTCCTTCAGCTGCCTCTCAGCCTGGGTGACCTGCTGCTGGCTCACTTCCAGCATGGCTCTCAGCTGGGCCTGTGGTGCACACCAGGGAACAAGAGACAAGAGGGGACCAGGGATGGCTGTGAAGTCCTCCCCTCAATCAACAAACAGCTGAGATGTGGGGCATCCCCTCCTCGTGCCACCCCAGGCAAGGCTGACCCGTGGGCCCGCACACAGAACATGGGCCTTGGTCTGAGCCCGGGTGAACTGGGTCAGAGTCCCAGGGAGACACAGACCGAGCCCGTTCCCAACCTGGAGCAGGGAGGTACACAGGCAGAGCAGAGGCCTTGGGCTTTAACCCTGACCTCCAGTTCCTCTTGCAGGCTGAGAACCTGGAGGAGAGCACCCACCATCTCCGGGCTGAAATTCCACCCTGCACTACCCCTGGTCAATAAATGGTGGAAGCGATACTTCTGGCTTCGGCAGCCTTGCAGGGAAGGGGTGACAAGTCAAAGCACCAAAGCTATTTGACCAGTGGGCAGTGTGGTACATGTACAGGGTGGTTCTTCCAAATGCCTGGCCAGTCCTCAGCCCCAGCTCTGGGCATGGGGGAGACGAGGGCACTCCTATTTGTGACTCCTCTGTACCCTTGAGGGTCAGGGTGTTGTGCTTTTATGGGAGCAGGACAAAGCATCATCCACGGCCCCTGGTCAACAGCCTGTTTTCCTTCTGCTTCTCCAGGCCACACTTTATGAGGCAAGGGCCATCATGATCCCCACTTTACAGATGAGAAAACAGAACAGAGAAATTGATAACCTGGCCAAAGCCATCAGATCTTCCTAAGCCCAATGTCTTTGTCCAGGCCCCATGGTCTCCAGCGTTGTACAATGTGCCACATGCAGGAAGTGTGGAGGGGGCAGTCTCCCCTAGTTCTTTCTGACTGTCCCCCAGGGATGCGCCTCTGTCCTCTCACACCCCAAATCACTTTGCCTCGCCACTCCTTCCCTCCTTGTTGCTGTCACCTGCTGGCCGGCGCTGCCCACTTTCATGCTCAGATCCTCAGCAGTAACATCTCATCCTCATTCTCTGTGACTTCTGAAGCCACAGGGGTATCCTCCGACACTGGCTCTCGGCTCCTTGACATCCTCACCTGCAGAACCCTTTCCTTCACTCCATTTCAGCCACTCAAGTCCTGAGGTCTCACCCTGGGCCTGTCACCAGCTCCGAAATCTCTATTCCAAGCTCCTGTTTTCTCCTTTTATTCGGGAATGCACACAAACATCCCAGAGCCACCTTCTGCTTAAGCTGCCCACCCCAGCCCGGGAGCCGAGAGACAGGGCAGGGCACCCCGGTGTCACCTCGCGCTCCCGACGCTCGGCGTCCACCAGCGCCCGCTCGTGGAGGCGACACTCGTTCACAGTGCACGCACTGCATATGCAGCGACCCTCGGTGCGACAGAAGAGGTCGAGTGGCCGCCCATGCCGGGGGCAGCGCGCACCCAGGGCGGAGCCAGGTGCCCGGGCAGGGTCGGGGTCGGGGGTCGGGGCGGGCCCGGCCCGCATCGCCTGGAGAACGGCGCTAAGCGCCACGTTGCGGCGCAGCTCGGCGCCCTCGGGGAAGGGCTTCCGGCACTCGGGGCACGCCTTGTCGCAGCGGCGCCCCCAGTCCCGGATGCACGCCCCGCAGAAGTTGTGGCCGCAGGACAGCGTCACCGGCTCCTGGTAGAGCCCCAGGCAGATGGAACAGGTCAACTCGTCCTCCAGCGGCAGCGCGGCCATGGCGGCGGCGGCGGCGGCAAGGGCGGCGCGGGAGGGCAGGCGGGGGGCGGTACCTCCGAGAGTGGCCGGTGCGGGGAGAGGCTCGGGGGCGGGGCCT
>NC_048230.1:40249981-40327977 GCF_002007445.2 Ailuropoda melanoleuca
GGGGGGGGCGGGCGGTGAAGCGCGGGGCGGGGGCGAGGCCTCCGAGAGAGGGTGGGAGGTGCGAGGCGCGGTGGGGGCGGGGAGGAGCGAGGGCCGGTCTAGCTGTAGCAGAGCGGGTCTTGCCTCCCCCACCAAGAGTACGTGGGCCCTCGCCGCTCCCACTTTCTCCCTTCTGCGTAGGCTCCGAGCCACCCTTGCTGCCAAATGCCGCCCCAGGATGGGAGTTGGGGTCTGGTTCTCGGTGGTCCGAGGGAGCTCCATACCTTTCCCCAAGCCCTCGTTAAGCAGCTCCTGTGTTGGGGAGCGGCCCCCCGCCTCCAGGGAGCAGAACTTTTGGGAAACCCGTTGGGCCTCAGAGCCTCTTCCTGGCTGAGGGCCCCCGCGGAACCCTTTCTGGGCCCCTCATCTGTAAACCTGGACAACAGCAGCTATTTCCCAGAAGTTTTGGTGGTTAAATGAGACTGCACGAGGTTGCGCCGGTCAGTAAGAGCACTGGACACACAGCTCATGCTCCTTATAGGATCTCCTGCCAGAAGATTCTCTGCTGCCCTTTTCCTTGAGCTGTTTCAGGCATTTGCCAGATTGGGGTGTCTCCTTTCTCTAAGCTACGCCAAATTTTGGTGCTTTTAAAGTAAACAGTGAGGTGGAAATTTCTGGTCACCAACACAGAGACCAATCAACAGTGTTCTTTTCATAACCCCCTTTAGTGGAAACCCAAAGCAACGGTTCAACTGCTTTTCTAATCCACTCTCCGTGTGCGCCCCCTGCTGGGCAGTTCCTTGTTTGCAGGTGGGAGCTCTTCGGGAACCTCACTTTTTTTTTTTTTTTAAATTTTATTTATTTATTTGAGGGGCGCCTGGGTGGCACAGCGGTTAAGCGTCTGCCTTCAGCTCAGGGCGTGGTCCCGGCGTTATGGGATCGAGCCCCACATCAGGCTCCTCCGCTATGAGCCTGCTTCTTCCTCTCCCACTCCCCCTGCTTGTGTTCCCTCTCTCACTGGCTGTCTCTATCTCTATCGAATAAATAAATAAAATCTTTAAAAAAAATTTATTTATTTATTTGAAAGAGAGAGCAGAGAGAGAGCACACAAGGGGCGGGGAAGCGTCAGAGGGAGAGGGAAAAGCAGACTCCCCGCAAAGCAGGGAGCCCAATGCAGGGCTTGATCCCAGGACCCCAGGATCATGACCTGAGCCAAAGGCAGACAGACACTTAACCAACTGAGCCACCCAGGCACCCCTGGAACCTTACTTTTTATAGAGGATTAGCAGAGGGGAGGGGTCCTTACTCTAACCCACCTGCCATGGGCCAGTGTGCTGGGCCAAAGTGAGTTGATGGAGGGTTAGTCCTCCTTGTTTTTCTAACCAACCTGGCCTAATTTTGAGACAGAGTACCCTCTCACTGCAATGCAACATTCCTTCTTCTTTGTTGTAATAATACAGGAAGCTCCTCTTCCTGGGAAAGGAAGGTCTTGACTGGCTACTTAGAGAGACGAGAAATAATACTCTAACCATCCAGCAAGGGTAGAGGGGCCTTCTGGGCCCCAAGCAAGGGTGTGCCCAGAGGTCTCAGACCTGCTTCTCATTCAGAGCATCCCAGCCCATTGCCAGGAGCCTGCCACCAACCATGCTGTGAATATCCAGCAAGGGGCCAATGCTCAGAGCTGGCAAAGCTCTTTCAAGAGATCTATGCAAGCAGCCAAGTCCCACTGCCTTTCTTCTGGACCCGTCTCGACACTTGATCTCAGGGCCTGACACCCTTCAGAGGCAGAGTTGAGGGGGTCACCTCCTGAGGCAGAAGGCAGTTCTCTTTCCATCCATGAAGGATTACAGATCCATCGCGGGGTTGGAGCGCTCCCAGAACACAGACCCAGACCAGCTACAGCAAAAATCATCTTTATTCACATCTTCTACCCCTGCCACCACCCTCGGAGAGCTCTTTTCATTCTCAAACCCTGGGCTTGTCGGGAGGACCACAAAGGGGCTGCCTCAGGCAGGGCCTAGAAGCCCACAGCCCGGACCAGTGGAGCTGTGTCTTTATTGTTCCTGCTGGTGGAGCCTGAGAGGCCCGGTTCACTTTCTGAGGTGGGTAGCACTCTGGCCACTTAGTAGATGCCATAGGTGGGTTCGTGACTGTCCCTGTACCGGTCCAGGTAGCGCAGGGGCTGCCGGTGGGGGAAGCGCTTCTGCTTGGGGTGGTAAGAGGGTGGCCGCACAAACTCAAACACGGGCTCCTGCATGTCTGCAGGAAGAGGGGGTATGGGTGTGGACTGATGCTGGACTGAGCCCCTTTCCCTCATCTGTTAGCCTGGGACTGCCTAGCCAGCCCACCCAAGGAGTGGCATGCCTCCCAGTGGCACTTCTCCCTGGTAGGTCAGAAGAGGTCTGTGAGCTCGGGCTAGCCGCCCCTGCCCTGCCCCCAGCCCACTCTGGCCTTACCCAGAAGCTGGTGGAAGATGTGGGTGACCGAATCATCCCAGCGGCACTGGAAAAAGGCCAGGCCAGCTGGTGTCATGGCTTCCTGGTGCTTCTTGTAGAAATCAAAAGTGTGGAAGGTCCGCTGGGCAAGCTGGTAGCTATAAGAAGATGGGGAGCACTTAAGAGCAGGGAATAGGGCATCAGAGCCCCACACCCCTCCTCTAGCCCCACAAGCGATCCTGAGAAGCCGCTTAGGATCCACCTAGCACAACTACCCTCCTGCCCATCTCAAGCCTAAGTTGAGCAGGAGAACCGAGCAGGACAGACCCTTCCGGGGAATGTGGCGTGAGAGGGGAGAGGGAATGTGTATGGGGGGGGCGCAGATTACCAGGGTGAGGGCCGGGTGTCCCCAGAGAAGTCAATCGGCTTATCCTGCTTGAAGAGCAGGAAGGCAAAGCGGTGGAAGCCAGAGCCTCGGGCAGGGAATGGGGGCAGGTAGGGACAAGTCTCCTGTCCTTCAGCCACGCTGTTGCCTGGGATGTTGGTTCTGGCGGGAGGAAGAGTATCCATGAATTATCAAGGAAGGCGGCAGTGGCAGCACTGCCATCTTCACACTCCCTAGAGAGGGACGCACTCCCTGGGAGGACACACCCTAAAATGGTCTTCATCCAACAGTTATGCCGGAGGCACCGCTCTGCAAACCCTCGGACAGAATGCAAACTTGGGAAGGGAACAGGAGGGGCTCAGAGGCTGGGGACAGGGGTCCTAGAGATGGTCAGGGAGAAAGTGATGTCTAGCAGCCCATTTACTAGGCTGTGGGGAGTCGGTGGGGCCACCATGGCCATTCAGGCTAGAGAGCCACACCACCTCTGGGCTGCATCTGGTTCCTGAAGGCCGTAGGGTTTGTCAGGGAGCGTTTGCCCAACCCGACACCAGGATGGCCACTGTACCTGCCCCACACAGAACTCCCCAGAAGGTCCTGCTGCACAGACTAGTAACTGCAGCTGACTAAAGATGATAGAAACCAGCCTCCCAGTCACTAGCCCCAATGATCCAGAAGTCCTACAGCTGGGGTCAGCTGCCTGACCTCTTCCACCCTGGCGCCACAGCCAAAGGCCACTGAGAAAACAAATGCAGCACAGCTTGGGCAGTCACAGCTGCCAGAGGCCTCTCACCGTCCTTTTCCCATCTGACTGTCACAGAGCCCCTCAGCGTGGCTAAGGCATGGGGTGGCATTAACCTAGATTTACAGATGAGGAAATGAGTTCAGGAAGACGAAGAGGCCTGTGGGAACAGCCAAGGCCTACTGCCTGCTTTCTCTTCTGGACCTGTCTTCAGCCAGTGGATCACAGAGCTCTTGACAGCATCAGGAAGCAGAGGTGAGGGGCCACCCCTGGGGTGGGAGGTTAATCCAAAGTTGCACAGGGAATCCACGGTGGAGTTCTTTCCAGGATACCAGGGCCTCCTCACATGCCTCTGACCCCTTCCCCCAGCCCAGGTACTCACACCAGCCAGTGGACATATTCAGCATCCGGCTCCAGCAGGTGTCCATCTGCACACAAACAGACCCCACTAACTGCCGGGCCCCGCTGCCCTTCCCGCCAGGCCCCGCCCCAGCTCCCCAGACACCTACCCAAGTTGGTGAGCAGCAGTGTCCACATGGAGCCCTTGTCTGCCTCATAGGTCACCTCTGGGGCCTGCGCAGCCTGGTGGAGAGACAACAGGGAAGGTGTCACCCCCAGGTAAACAGACCTTCTGGCGGGCAGGGGTCTGAGGGAGCTTTGGAGAAGGGAGAGCCCACTCTGATCCAAATGCGCTTGATGGTCCTTTGAGGGGCAGGTCAGCAAAGAGAAGCTTATAGAAGGAACCCTGCAGAGGAGCCTGGCCAGCTCTCTGTCTGAACCACAAGGTGGCCCTCCCATCAATGGACAGGCTAGGAGGACTCTGACGACAGGGGCTAGCGGCAGGAGTATGTCAAGATGGAGCTTCTTTTTCTTTCTTCTTAAAGTCCTTCCTTTGTAATTACCGTGGTGTTGTTTACCAGGAAACCAAAAGGGGGAGACGGAGAAGAACAGAACCCCAAACCAGCCTACACAGGTACCATGCTTATGCCCTTAACCACCATAAAAACCACCTCTGTAAGAGCTTTCAAAAAGGAGCTGTGTGTGGTCCCATGGTGGGATGTGTCTATACACGCAGTGCGGGGAGGGGCACAAGTGAGCAGTTACCTCCGTTGGAGTGACCTCATTGCCGTGGTACACGGGCATCAAGTCATCGTCACCCACAGCATAGGCCACATGCAGGGGGACTCGGGGCACGAAGGTGGCACCATGGAACAGGTCTCGATAGAGGCCACAGTACTCAGCCAGGCGCTGCTTGTGGTAGGGGCCACAGGTCTTCTCCCACTCGGCCCGCACAGCCTCCAGCGGGATGCGTGCTGGTAAGGAATGATGCCGGTTAGGATGCAGGGTCGCGGCAGGGACACGGCGGGGGGGGGGGGGGGGGGGGGGTGTCCCGAGAGGGCTTACCTGTGCGGAGGCGGGCAGCTCGCTCCTCCTCTGAGTTGGCACGCAGCTCCCGGAGGACACGTTTTCGCTCCAGCAGCTGGTGGGTCCGGCAGACCTTGGGTGGTGGCAGCCCAATGTCAATCTTGTCTTTGGGATCTGGGGAGGGAAGGTATGTTGCAGAAAGTGGGATCAAGCTGCCAGTCCCTACCTAGTCCTCTCACTTGCCCAAGTTCTGCTGGTAAAGCTTACCCTTTAATTCACAAAACTAAACCCTAGTGTGCAGTCTGCTTCAGAAACCCAGACAGGGTCCAACTGCTAAGCAAACTGGATTCGACTTGAGATTGCATTTTCTTTCTTTTCTTTTTTTTTATTAAAGATTTTATTTATTTATTTGACAGAGATAGAGACAGCCAGTGAGAGAGGGAACACAAGCAGGGGGAGTGGGAGAGGAAGAAGCAGGCTCCCAGCAGAGGAGCCTGATGTGGGGCTCGAACCCATAACGCCGGGATCACACCCTGAGCCGAAGGCAGACGCTTAACCGCTGTGCCACCCAGGCACCCCTGAGATTGCATTTTCTGATCCCTAAACCAAGTCACACCATCTAGGTCAAATACAGGTGGATAGATGATTATCTCAATTATGGTTGGGATGACCTTCAAGCCTGTTCACACCTGGCCATGGACATCTACGTGAGTCCTTGGTAGAATTAGCTGAAGCTATAAAGACTTAAAGAAGCATTTCTCATACTTTAATGGACTCACCATACAAGTCACCTGGGAAATTTGTTAAAATTCAGATTCTGAATCAGCAGGTCAGTGTGGGGCCTGAGATTCTGCATTCCTAACAAGCTCCTAGGTAATGCCTGTGCTGCTAGTCTCAGAACACACTGAGTAACAAGGCCCAGGAAGATTTTTGATCCAATACTTTTTCCGTTTACGTTAGACGCTAACAATAAGTAAGATGCATTGAACCCTCATCAAAGATGCATTTGTCTAAAAAAAATCCAATGGACTGCAACCTTTAATACAACAATTTTGTGACAGACACAGTTATTTTACACTGAGGAAACTGAAATTCAGGCAAGTCACTCTGAGACAGGGAAACTGAAGGACTCCATAAAAATATGCTTTTTGCTCCTTTTCCTGCTTCTTTTTTTAAGTAAACTCCATGCCAACATGCGGCTTGAACTCACAACCCTGAAAGCAAGAGGTGCATGTTCTGCCAACCGAGCCAGCCACACACCCCTTCTTGTTTCTGTTTTTGCTAGGACCCACAGCCCCACTTTACAGATGCCTCTTAATACCTCTTGTAAGAACAAGGAATTAATGATTTCTTTAGAATAAATATCATCTAGGGGTGCCTGGGTGGCTCAGTCGGTTAAGGGTCTGAGGTCATGATCCTGGGGTCCTGGGATGGCACCCAGCATTGGGCTCCCTGCTCAGCAGGAAGTCTGCTTCTCCCTCTCCCTTTGCCCCTCTCCTCTGCTCATGCTCTCTCTCAAATAAATAAAGTCTTAAAAAAAAAAAGAACAGATAACATCTAAGGAAGGACCAGGTGAGAATGACCGCACAAAGCCACAGTATGTGTGTTCCAGACAACCAGCTCCAGACATCTCAATGCCAAGACCCCCTGGCTCCAAGGAATAACTTGCGCCCTTATCTTTGTTCTAACTGGTTCCTGGATGCCTGAGAGGTCATGTGCACCAGACCACAATCCTCAATAAAAAAACCCCAAGCCCCAAGCAAAGAGGAGACTCCCTCCTTTCCTTTCTGAATCTCCCAAACACACTGTCTGCACCTGCACTCTTTCTATACCCTCCATAAACTCTGGTTTCACCTTCTGCTGGCTCGAGTTTGATTTTTATCCTGTGTGCATCAAGAATCCTTCTCTAGGTCCCTGGACCTGGCCTGCCAGCGTCAACTCCTAAGAAGCTGACTTGGGTTTAAATCAGTAATGTGGATTCTATCCCTGCGTCTTCAACCATCATAAAACTGTCTCCCTAAATGCTTTCCAAAAGGATGTACGCAGGAAGTAGGTCGCTCAAGGGCAGGATCCCCGAGTCACTTTGCCTAGAGCTTTCAATCTCATTCAGGAAAGAGCTGCACACCTATGTGCCAAGCACTATGCGGGTGCAAGGATCAAATAGCGGTCAAGACAGGCAAGATCCCCGTCCTTAGGGATCCCACTCCGGGGGGAGGGCCAGTGAAAAGAAAGGATAGGGTGTGGCCAGGGCTACACACGGCATTTTAGGAGCACAAATGGACTTTCTAAGACGGAATGGGAGGGTGGGGAGAAGTCTGGAAAGGATTTTAGGAGTATAAGATGGAACTCTTAACAGCGGGGGAAGGGAATCTTCCAAGTAGAACCAAAGGTGTGAAAAATCCTGGTGGGACTAAACGGCCCAAGGTGCACACGTGGGCGCTGACAGGCCCCCTCCGCTAGTGCTCGGGGAGGAGGCCGGCGGCCCCCGTGCCCCCTGGTCGCGAGGCCGGTGCCCACAGCGCCCGCTCCGGACCTGACTCCTCCACGAAGTGCTGCCGGTAGGTCCGCCACCAGTGCGGTTTCCCCGCCTCCTGCTCCGCCCGGCGCCGGTAGCGGTCGAAGCTGCGGTATTTCTCCAGCCGCTCCAGGTTGGTCACATCGATGTCCTCGTTGGGCATCGGCCCCAGAGGGGCGGTTCGGCGGCCGAGGGCGGCTGCGGGCAGACAGTGGGACGTGAGGCCAGGGGCAGACGCTGTCTCGAGCCCCCGGAATCGGGCTATACGGGGACCTCCAAGAGCCCCCCGCCTCAGAACCCTCACCAGAGGTGCTGAAGCCCCGCCACCTCCGACTTCCATACAGCACAGCTCGCCACCAGGGCGCCGCCATCTTTCCCCAGGACTGCGGCCCCTCCCCCGCTGCCGCCGCCTAGGACCCGGCAGAGGTGGCCGGAGCAGCGCCTGAGCGCCCCGCCAAGCCCCGCCCCCGGGCTCGCGTCCTGCGAGCCACACCCCCACCCGGGCTCCAGATCCCTCCTTCCCGGGAGGCACGAGCGGCTTCCTCCCCTCGGGCGGTGGCGGCGGTTTCCGGAAGTGCCTGGTGGCCCGCGGCAAAGCTGCGGGCGGTCGGGCCCCTGGCCGCCGCCGGCCACCAGGAGGCGGCATACACCGCGGCCTGCCCCTCTACAGAGGACACCGAGGATCTCGCGGCATAGCGGCAAGCGGCATGCTAGCCGATGACCCCCGCTGGCTTGGTTTTCTCCGACAGTCCTTACTTTTGAGAAACACTTGTTCTCTCACGGTCCTAGAACGCTCCAAGAATGGGCTCACTTGGAATTTAAGTGTTTGAAAGGCGTAGCACGGATTCCCACATGTATCAACTGGAGGCAAATAACAAACACGGATGAGTTCTGAAGTGGAAGTAATGTGCCCCCCNGCCCCCCCCCCCCCCGCCAGCGTCTTTCTCATTGTCACTTAACACCAACACTTCTCTACAGCAAACTACGCATCTGAGTTAGGACCTTGAGAAGTTGTTTATAATTTTGAAGGGAAAAGGACCAGCAGGTACACAGCTGTGTGGCCCTCTGCTGTCTGTGACCTGGGGTAAAAGTTGATGGAAGGGGAGAAGCAAGCTGCCTCCACACCTTAATGCCAGGGGCAGTGATACGGAGCAGTTATAGGCACTGAGCAAAGTATCATTACAACCCAAGGGCGGTGGAGCATCTCTACTTGGCTGTTTCAAGTGACAGCACCCAGTTGCCCAAGCCAGAAACCTGGGGATCCTTCACACATCTTCCTTCCTGACCCTCCAAGTCAGGCATCAGGTCCAGTGGGGTCACTTTTTCATGACCCCTCACTGCCACACCAGGTAGTGCTGTCCTCAGTCTCCCCTGCACCACTGCAAGCAGTCTCCGACCCCGTCCCCTCCAGTGTGTTCACTCCGCAGCTACCATGCAGTTTCTAAAGCGCAAATATAGGGCACCTGGGTGGCTCTCGGTTGGGCATTTGCCTTCAGCTTAGGTCATGATCTCAGGGTCCTTGAATGGAGCCCATTATCCGGCTCACTGCTCAGCAGGATGTCTGCTTCTCCCTCTCCCTCTGCCCCTCCCCCCAGTTCGTGCTCTCTCTCTCTAATAAATAAAACCTTTTTTTTTTTTAAAGATTTTATTTATTTGACAGAGAGAGACAGCCAGCGAGAGAGGGAACACAAGCAGGGGGAGTGGGAGAGGAAGAAGCAGGCTCCCAGCAGAGGAATGCCTAGATCACGCCCTGAGCCGAAGGCAGATGCTTAATGACTGAGCCACCCAGGCGCCCCTAAATAAATAAAATCTTAAAAAAAAAAAAAAAGATGCAAATGTAGTCTCACAATTTAAAACAGTGAGTACGTACCCACTGCCCTGAAGATAAACGAGGCCATACAGACCTGCTTGCTCATTCTGCACTCATTTCTCTTTGTCTTGAAGGCCAGCTCGCCCCTGTGGGTCTCCCTGCTGGGTGATCCTGACTGTCAGGGGACTAAGTCAATGCCAGCTGCTCCCAGGCTGTGCCCGTGCTTACAGCCCTGCAGCTCTTCACACAGGTGGCAACTCGTTTAGGTGTCTGTGGAGAGAAGGACCGAATTCCAAGCTTCATGAGGTTTCTAATGGGACACTGACGCTTCCCTCCTCAGTGCAGGCACGAACCCGAGAAGCAGTCTGGAGAGCTCATGCTTCACAACAGCACTGCGTGCAGCATGCTCTTCTAGAAGGAGTCAGTGGAATGAAGTGGCTGAGACCCCGGGGTTTTGGAATGTGCCCAAGGAGAAGGCTCTGCTATTTGCTGTCACCTTGGGCAGATGATTTAATCTCCCTGAGCCCCTGTGTGAGGTAGGGCTGATCGGCACACTCTTCTCCTGGTCGTGAGGCAGCCAGTGAATGTAGAGATTCAGGAAGGTGCCAGTGCCAGCCAGCTTTATGGCAAGGAACAGTGCTACAGAGGGAACACTTCTAAGAACTAGTATAAACTCTCAGGAGTCATGGCAAATTCTAACAATCCAGTAACAAAGAATAGAGCAATTTAATGGGTCCAAGATGAAGGCTGGAAATTGCTGGTAAATGAAGATCCTTCTGAAGGCTGTTCTGATGCCCCTTCACACTTTGTCCGCCAGTGGAAGGTAGCCAGTCACTGGCTGAGGGAAGCCGCTTCAGGAGTGACCGTGGTTATGTTAGTGGTGTCTATCCCTCCTCGGATCTGCTGGGACCACTGCTAAGCCGCTGCCCCCATCCTGGCGCCCCTGCAGGGAGAAGGGCAAAGGCGCCCTCCCAGGGCTGGCAGCCTGGGTAAGGCCTTATGGGGGTCCCCGGCGCTCTCTACCCTCCCAGCTGTGGCAGGGGCCCCGCTCCCTTGTCTTTGCTGCCACCTGTGGTGGTTTGGTAGCAGGTGAATAGGACAGAGAGACCTCTCTCCGGGTCCCTCACCACATCCCACTGTCACGCCCAGTCCTGCCTCTGGGAAGCCCTAATTATAAGAAGGGACAGGCCAGCGTTCCATCAGTGACTCAGGCAGCTGGGAACGAGGCGGGGACTTTGTGCCAGCCAATCTGACAGCACATCAAGACTTCGAGGCAAAACCTGGCTGGGCACAGCACCTTCCCTGCCCCCTCTGTGCTCCCACAACACCGCCCACCTCCGCGGTCGGGAGGACAGAAGGCGCTTCAAAACACATGCTCTGACTCTATGGCCCAGTTAGGGAGGAGAGCCTGCGCTGTCTCTGTTGGCCTCTCAGACAGGGAGGGCATCTCTCAAGAAGACTCCCCTGCCTCAGAAGAGGCCCAGGTGACACTATCCCCCAACCATCTGCCTGCTGAGGAGGGGAGGGGTCCACAGAGCCCAGTGAGCCCTTGGATCTGAGCTGGAAGTCTGAGGGAGAAGAACCGAGGCTGTGGCTGGCAGGGTCGTGGGGCTGAGACACCCTCGGCATCACATCTCCCCAGAGGCCACTGTTCCCCAAGCCCTAGAGGCTGGAGCATGCAAAGAGAATGTGCTCGCACCCTGTCCCGAGGAGGAGCTATAATCAGGCCCTGGGCACTCCATCCTCGGAGCTGGAGCCGGAGCCGGCAGCCAGGGGGGCGGTGGGAGAGACTTCCAGGGCTGGAGGCCTCTGGCGCCCTTCAGGTTGAATGGGATGTCATATTGTAGGAGGCTTTCTTCAGGGTTTCCAGGAAGAACTGTTCATTCTCCAAGAAGTCACGGTCCTGAAAGGCAGAGCTGGGTGAGCAGTCCCCGCCCTGGCTCCCTCCTATAACCACTATGAACAGGGACGCTGGCTCGCAGGACTGAGAGCAAGGTGGAGCCAGTCCTCACTTGGCGGCCCTCTCTCCACTTAACTCCCTGGCTCTGGGATGCGGCAGGGGCGGTGGGGGCACAGAAGTGAGACCAAGCAGGTCTCAGTCATGGAGAGGCCCCTTGTCAGCACATGACTTCACCTCAGTAAGCCTGTCTATAAACCGAGGATAATAATAACATTACCTGCCTGTAGGGCTGGGGGGTGGGGAGAGCCTCGCACTGCACATACAGCTTTCAGCACGGAGCCTGGCACGCAGGAAATGCTCCATAATTGAGAACTCCTATCGTCCCGATCACAGGGTTACCGTGAGGTTCAGCTAAGATGACGGATGCAAGCTGCGTCCCACAGAACCAGGCCTGGAGGACGGGTCTCAGAGATGCTCAGTGGGCACTCTGCACTATTTTTCGGGGGTAGGGGGTGCTTGGCCCTCCTTGGGGCCAGGGTATGTTCCTCCCTGCCTCCCACCAGTGTGAACAGAGGAGCCCTGGGCCCGGCGGGAGTGGGTGGCTCAGGCTGGGGCTGCCTTCCGCTCGGGACACTCACCTGCTCAGCCGTGTGCTTCAGCAGCACCAGCCTGGCGTGCAGGTGCGAAGCGCCCAGGCCGGTGGGCGGCTGGCTGCACTGGGCCGTGCTGGGGGCAGGGGCCACAATGGCTGAAAAGGTCGAGGAGGAGGTCAGGGGCTGTGGCATAGGGGGGACAGCAGAACAGCCACAGCTCGATCCCTGGGGGCCTTTCCCCACTGTGGGTGGCAGCAACCGGGCCAACCTTCTGGGCACTGCCACTGACTCTCAAAAGCCTTTGAAAATGCTCATGGGATCTAACCTGGCAAGTTCAATTCTAGGAATTTATTCATAGGAAATAAGCAGGCAAAGGTGCAGAGATGTATATACAAACACATCCACTGGGATGTTTCTTAGTGACAAAAAACCACTCAGTAGGGAATCAATAAAAACATGGAACATAATGGACAACGATGCTGATTAAGAATTATGGTTAAATGTTTAATTACTGATAGGAAAACACGTTCCATATGTATGTTTCCGAATGAAAGAAAACAAGGTAGAAAACAATTGAGATGATCTCAATTTTTTTTTTTTAAACACACGCACAGTGTAGAATGCCTATGCACCAAAATGTTAAAGGTGCTTTTCTCTCCAGAGCGAGGTTGAGGGTAACTTTTTACAAAGCAGCTTTCCTCTTATCTCTTAGTTTTCCCTACGGCACACATTGCTTGCATAACAAGGGACTAGCAAGGACTTTAACCCGCCCCTAACTCCAGTGGAGGGAAGCGCTGCCGGCGCTGCCCCCCCCCCACCCCCCGCGCTCCCGCCCAGCCCAGGTTGTGTCCTTTGGAAGCTACTCACCACTCAGGCAGGCGGCTGCTGGCCCCTGGGTCATGGGGAGCCGGGCCACGGGGCTGGAGGGCAGGTCCTGTGGGACTTGGCCCAGCCGCAGCCTCTGCTGGGCCAGACTCAGATGCTCCTGTGCCCAGCCCCAGAGAGAAGGACATGGCTGTGAGGGTGGGAGATTGGGAGGGCTGTGGGCGCGACCGGAGCGGGGTGGAGCCTTGCCTGCTGCATGCGCTGCTCCTGCTCCCGGAGCTGCTCCTGCTGCCGCTGTACCAGCTGCAGCCGAGCCTGCTGCTCCTGCTGCACCCGCCGGGCCTCGCGCAGCGCCCGCTGCCCCTCCTCGAACTTCTCAGAGGCCACCTGCGGGGAGGCTGGGGGTCAGCGGGGCGGGCTGCGTGGGTGCCCGGCCACGCCCCCCGGAGCCGAGCTGCCGGTCACCTGGCTCATGCTCTCCACCTCCTGGGCGCGGAGCCTGGTGCGCAGGGCAGCGGCGCTGACCCTCTCCTTCTCCAGCCGCAGCTCCTGTCGCTCCCGCTCCAGGGCCTCCCTCTCGGCCGCCAGCTGCTCCTCCTTGGCTCGGAGCTCACTGGCCCTGATCTTTAGCTCGGCTTGCTCCTGGAGACGGCAAGGCCTTGGCTGCATTCCCCCCTCTGGAGCAAACTACCCCCTCCTTGTTTCCATGGCTCCGACCCACCCTGACTCTGGGGGAGGCAGGAGGGCAAGGGGTCCGAGGATCTGTCAGAGGCCTGGGGCCAAGCCTCCGGGCTGCCCCTCACCCTGGGGCTCAACTCTTCTGAACCCCAGCCTCCTCATTTCTACAATAGTTAAGTCAGGGGGACGTGATGACGACTGAAGCAGAGAATGTGTATAAGCACCCAGGTCAATCAGAGGAAGAGATTATTACGATTGTTATTTTCATGTGCACGTTCTTGCTGTCTCTAGGCTCCCTGCTAGTGGATGTACCCCGCTGGAGGAGTGAGGGCCGGGGAAGGAAACGGCAGGGTTGCTGAGCTCTGGGCTGCCCTGGAGGCCCTGGGCCCTACCTTGGCCAGGCTGACGAGGGTGCCCTCCCGCTGGCTGTCCATCTGCAGCGCCCTCTCTGCCTCGCGCTCGGCCCGCTCCTTACTCAGCTTCTGCTGTGCATAGAACTCGGCCCACTCGGCCGCGAGGCGCCGCCGCTCCTCCCCACACTTGTGCATGACGGACTTCTGCTCCTCCAGCAAGGCGCTCTGGGACAAGGAGGCCAGGCCATGGGGTGAGCATCCTTACACTTAGAGCAGGGGTCACAGCTGTACATGGCGTAGCTGCACTCACCTTGGCCTTCTCCAGCTCCTCCCGCTCCATGGAGATCTGCTGGACCATGATCTTCCTCTGCTCTTCCAGAGCGCGCTGCATGGACTCCGCCTTGGACTGCTCGGCAGTCACCCGCCATCGCTCCTGGGGGGCAGGTGAGGGCTGAGGACACGTGTTCCCTGGACACTCTGCCCGTCTCCTCCGCCCCCCCGTCAGGCCTGACTGCGCCCAGGGAGCTGTGCAACCCCCACCCACCTCTTCCACACTACATCACAAACACCTCCAGAGAGGTACGGAAGGAGAGGTGCCGAGCAGGGCTGCCGGGGCCTAGCTGCTGGGACGAACTGCACCAAGGCCTAGAGGCTCCGGAATGACCCAGAGGCACGGGGGCCGCTCCACAGGGCTGAAGAACAGCCACAGCCCTGCTCCCCGAAATGCCAGCTGCTGCACTCTGCCTGCCTGTCTCCGTCCACAATGCAGGCAATTTGCCACGGTCGGTGGGACACGGTGTACGCCAGGGGACCAGGGCCATACGAGCAGGAGCTTAGGAACTTGACCGTGCCTGGCCCGAGACAGGGGCTTAAGAACGGTACAGATGAAGAACTGAATACATACGGGTCACAACACAAACACACCTATATCTGATGTTGGGGAGTCTAGCGGCTTTAGGAGACCCTCAGGGGCTATCTCTGGCTAGTGGGTAATTTTGATTTTCTTCTGTATTCCTAACTATATTTTAACTTTTTTAGTATAAAGTATCATGTTAAAACCTAGCACAAAGAAAAGAAAAGGTATTTTTTTAGAGAATCAAGCTTGCTCTTCTATACAAAAGATACGCAGGGGTTCAAAATGCGCCTCTTAGAGCTCAGGGGGCACAGGCTTCAGTGGACGGATGAATGTGACGGACCTGGGGGAGGTAGGCAGGAAGGGCAGGAAGGGAAGTACTGGCAGCATCCCTGGGGTGCTGGGGACACAGGCCCTGCCGGCGGGAGGGCAGCCCACCTGCTCCAGCAGCCGGCTCTGCTCGTTCAGGCGCGCCTCCATCTTCCCAATAACCTCCTGGAGGTGGCTCCTCTCCTCCTCCATGTCCCGCCGCTGCTGGCCCAGCCTCTCCTGCAGTGCTGGGGGGCCACAGGGCGCTCAGCGCCTGCCCGCCATCCCAGTGGGATCTGGGTGCGGGGGGGGGGACCCGTGGTCCACCCGGTGGTACCTTGGAGCTGCTGGTCACGCTGCCGGAGCCCCAGCTCCCGCTCCTGGGCGGTGGTGAGGTGCGAGGCCTCCACGCGGGAGGACAGCTCGTGCAGGCTGCTGGAAAACTTCTCCATCTGCTCGATGATGCCGTTCAGGGACCTGGGGCGGGGGGCGGACTGGGTCAGCCCGGCCCCGGGCCCCAGCCCTGCCCCATGAGCGAGCAGGGCCCGGATGGCGCACCCACCGCGTGTGGGAGGTGGCGCTGGTGACCGCGTCGATCTCTCGGTCCTTCAGCACCTTCAGCCGCTGCAGCTGTTCCTCATGGTCCTGGCGCATCTCCAGGATGGAGGCCCTGAGGCGGAGTGGGGGGCCGGGTGGTGAGCACGCGTGCCGAGCTGCACCAGAGGGCTCGGCAGTCAGTGCTCCTGGCATCTTTCCTCCTCGTACATGTCCTCCTCTGCTCCTCCAGGCACGGCCTCTGCCTCCTTGGCTCCTTATCCTTACATGTCTTGGGGCCTCAATGCCACATCCCCTCTAATGGGAGACTCCTTCTGTTACTTAGCAAAGGACACTTCATACAGGAGAAAAGATAGGCGTGTGGGTAGCCTTTCCTTGTCTGGCCAATCCAAGAAGTGTTGAAAACCCTGCTCTGCCCACATCGACCAGCTCCCTTATGTACCTTTTCTTAGTTTTGTTCTCATCTAGAAAGGCAACCGGATGGACACACCAGGCACAAGACTGCAAACCTCTTCTGGGGTCCATCTAGTCACCAGACTCGAGAGCACCAGCAGCCGAGGGGCTTGGCCTGTGCTGAGCTAGGTCCTCGGGTTGCCTGCTGCTACCACGACCCCTCGGGCCCTGCAGGGACCCCTGCCCCGCTGCTGGAAAAGTGGTGGGCCCTCCACTCAAAGGGGGTGATGGGTCAGTGTGCCTGGCCTTGGTCCTCACGTGGAAGGGAAGGGGTCAAGCCTCAGCTGCTGAGCCACAGCTTGGGGTCTCCGGGGAATGGACTTCCTCTGGCCATCCTCGAAGCCAGCTCCCCCTGCCTGCCCGCCCTGGGCCTTGTGCTCACCTCTGCAGCTCCCGGAGCCGCTCCATCTCCTGGTCCTTCTCTTGCATGGCGGCCGCCAAGCGCCGCTGGTACTGGGCTGCGAGCTCGGCGCGGGCCTGCTCGGCTTCTTGGCAGTGCGACAGATACCGGCCCGACAGCTCCTCGTGCTCCCTCCGCAGCCGCTCTTCCCTTTGCTGGTACGATGTTTCTAGCACCTTTACACGGCTTCTGCCAACAAAACACACAGCTGTGGGGCTCAGAGGGTGAGGGCGGACACTCAAAGGGCCTCTCTGAGCACATCGGCTGCGGCCGGCCCTGAGGCTTGGGAGGCCGGAGTAGGAGCAGCAGTGGGTACCTGTGAGCACTCTCGATGAGCTCCAGGTCGGCCTGGTGCCGCTGCTGCAAGCTCTCGAGCAACAGCTGGTGCTGGGCCCGCTCCAGCTCCAGCTTCCGCACCTGGAGATGGCAGGAGAGGGGGAGGTGGGCTCCCTGCACCACCTGGGGAAGCCTTCCAGCCCTGGAGGGGAGACCTTCCCGTCACAGCCTTGCCCCCCCAGCCCGGGGCGCCTCTGTCCTTCACCTGGGCCTCCAGCTCTGCCAGCCGGGCCTGACTCTGCAGAAGGTCAGCCTGGAGCTCAGCAGGGCCGCTCTGCAGCTGCACCTGTGCGGCCACGAGCTGCCGCCGGTATTCTGGGCCCGGCGACAGGCTCCGCGCCAGGGACTCCGGGAGCAGGGACTGTAGGGGAGGGTGGGAGATGGTTCGGGGGCGGGGGAGGGGACAGGGACTCAGCTGAGCTCAGCTACCTCTGGCCATCCCAGGCCCTGCGCCTCATCTGTGGCTGCCTATGGGGACAGAGACATGACACCGGGAGGCCGAGGCCTTGGAGTTGTGCGGTCATTGTCCCTCCCCTCCTCCCTCAGCACAACGTCCTCCCCGCAGGTGTTCCAGATTCCTAGACAAGCAGCTGAGCCCCAGCAGCGTCTCAGCGATGACAGAGGCTTCCTTCTGCCAGGCCCTAAGGCCAGATGTTGAGCGCCTCTCTACTTCCTGAAGGTTGCCCACCACCCACCACCTCCGAAGGTGCTTCTGGGCTCCTGGGGATAGGTCTCTGGGGTCCCTCACGGCCGGGCTCAGAGGTGACCACTTCCCACACCTGGAAAGCAGGTGAAGCAGTGGCGGGAGGATGGCAGCCATGGAGGCGGCCTTCTAGATGGAACAACGGGACACCCACAGCCCTGCTTTCTGACTGGAGTATTCCTGGCTGCCCCCGCACGGATGCCACATCGACCTCTCTCCTGGAGTTGGCAAAGTAGCGGCCAGCGCTGCCAGAGAGTGGCGAGGCTAGAGGTTGAGGGAAGCACTGGGGGAGTGCCGTCAGATCTCCTGACACACGATTCCCCGCAGGCTGTCGGTTCAAACCACAGCCGCTGCCTCTGGGCACGGGAGCTGCGCTATGGCCCGAGGCCTGTTCCTGCGGGTCCGCCCTGCCTACCTGGACTGGCACAGAAGGCCCTGAGGGTTCCTGGGAGCTCGGGAAACAAGCTGCGGGCTCTGAAAATCAACAGCAGAGAAATGAGCAGGAGACCCACAGAGGCCCGGAGGTCTCATGTGCGTGTGTGCGTGTGTGAGTCCAGCTCTACGTGTCTTCCCGGACCCTAAAGGAAGCTCAAAGTGCCTCTTCCCCACCCAGAAACAAAGCAGAAAACAAACCAATGCTGGAGAGGTCTCCGAGGGCTGTTCCCCTCTTTGAGTCACCTCCAGGGAGGGTCAAGGCAGCCTGGTTCCAAGTCACAGGGGACCTAAGGACATAGAGATTTGGGGGGTCAGTGGTCAAGGTGAACAGCCTACTGTGTAGAACACAGGGAGACAAGAAGAGGGCTGGCACGGGCAGTGAAGGCAAACAGGTTCAAAGAGTGGACTGGAAAGGCCCGGTGGCTGGCGGTTTACTAAGAGTGAGGTCTTGGTTAGGTAAAGGAGACGGGGCCCGGCTTCAGGTCCCCTTAGTCAGCGGGCCCGATACAAGGTAGCAGATACCGTATGCCAAACCAACCAAGTCAGAGCCCAGCATGGCTGCCCATCATCTCTAAGGTAGGAGGCCCATGCAGGACCAACCCAGCCTCTCACACCCCCCAGCCCCCTGCGGACCTACCCCGAGGTGGCAGGCCTTATTGGTGGCTTCTTTGCCGCTGTTCCTGAGGGCCCTCCAGCAGCTGCTTGCTCGAACCCTTGAGTGCTGGGAACAGGTTGGCTAAGGAAGTAAACGTTACAGCAAATGTGGCAGAAGGTTCCGTTTAGGCTGGACGTGGCTGGGTGGGGACAAGGCCTGAGCATGAAGCTGTTGGCCACTCGTCCCCTCAGCGCCCCTCTTGTTCCATCATCCCATCTTGGGAATTCTCCTCCCAAGTCTGAGCCCCTGGCCTTCCAGTACCCCTTCTTGGCCCCAGGGCCCTCTAGGGCACAGTGGACAGGCGCTGACCATCTCTTGATGGTCCAAGGAAAACAATGCACATGTTAGAAACACCAGGTTTAAGGCCTTGTTCTGGCCCACACAGCTTTGGGGCTCTGCTCACTCTCCAGCCACCCAGCTCCCACTGGGCTCCTCTCCTCCTGCTGTGGTTCCCACCCACCTTGGTTAGCTCTCAGGGACAAAGGGAAGCTTTTCCCTTCGTTTCAGATGGAGGTCAAAGCCACCTGCCCCGTTCACACCAACCCTGGGGCTGGGTTATGTCCCTGGACTGTCACACAATTGCCTGCTTCACCTCTTCCTCACTCTGGCCACACGCCATCTTGCCACTTCCTCTAGAAGATCCCAGTCTTGCCCTCTTGCCCTCAGAGGTCACTCGCTGTCTTGTCCCACAGGATTGCCACTCGGTGACATTCCCCAGGAGTTGCCCCTTAGCCACTGTCTTCTCTGACACTCCCCTGAAGCACGAGCACATGTCATGTCCCTTAGCTCAGGCCAGCAGAGGCACCAATAATTTAGACACTGGGTCTTTCGGGACCCCAAGGGCACTGTGGGCAGGGCCCTTGCTCAGAGGCACCAGGATGGCTGTGCCTTTGTCACATCAGGGTACCTTCTGTCCCCGCCTGATCAAGTCAGCCCTTGTCCACACGACAGTTAGGGCGTGAGTGTCGACAGCCTCCTGACCCCCTCTGGTCTGCACACAGGCAAGGATGGGGAGCCAGACGCTCTCTCTGTAGTGTCCAGAGAGGCAGAGGCACAGCCAAGAGGCCGGCACTCCTGACTGAGACACCAAGATGGGTAAGGTTGGCCCCCCCACGCCCCTGCCCAGCCCTCCCACCCCTAGATAGCAGCCCAAGCCTGTACCTGCTGGAAGGGGCACTGCCTACTGCCCCCACCAGATTCTGGCCCTTACAGGCCTCAGTGTGCTCCTCTCTGGCCAGACCCTGGGACTTCTTCCGAGACAAGGCCTGGCTCAGCCAATCCTCTTCCTCTTTCTCCTCAGACGCTCCCAGTTGGGAAGCCTGGCTGGCTCTGGCAGGGAAACCTGCCCCCTCAGCTGGTGGCTTTGGCCCCAAAGAGGAGGACGGCAGTCCGCCTGGGGCCGAGTGCCAGCCTGGGGCCGAGGGCTGGCTCCTGGGAGGGAGCACGGAAGGAGTGGAGAGCGCTGAGCCTCCCCTCTGAGCCTCTCTGGTGGGAGAGGGAGGGAGCAGGTCGTCATCCTTGAGGCCCAACCAGTCAGCTCCTCCCTTCCTGGGGTGGGTGGGGCTGGAGGTCGCTGGGGTGCTCTGTTTGGAGCCTGGTTCCCCCTTGGTGTCTGCGCCATCTTCTGCTAAGAACCTACTTCAAGACAGAGAGGACGGGGGTCTAAGGCAGGGCAAGCAGTCCATCCTAAGAGCCCCCTGACCAGCCTTTCCTTCCGCGGCTCGGGGGTGACTCTGAGGCCCACATTAAGGAGTGAGAGGTGCCCGGGGCTCTGCGCAGCCAGCCCGACACCCAGCGAGCACAGTGCCCACACCAGCTCGGGCGGCAGAGCAGCGACCAGCTGAGAGCTGTTAGTAGAACACCCTTGAACACAGACGTCTTGAATTCCATCACGTGAACAGGGGACAATTCTGTCCGTAGCAAACAGCACCAAATGACAACCACGGGGAAGCACGTCCAGAGAAAAATGAGTTAGATCAAGTGGTTTTAGGTTTTCCATCGACAATGTCACCTGTTTGTTTATCTGGCCACTGTCTAGAAGGGTTACTGGCCCCTGGCAGCAGGTTCCAAGGTCTAAGAACATACTGGGACTGGGAGAAATGTCAACGTGTGTGTAGGGTTATTTAGAGAGAAAAAGGCTGGTAAAGCCAACACAGCACAGTATCAACCACTACTGATTCTGGCCGAAGCACGGAAGGGAGTGCTTTGTGCCATTCTTACAACTTTTCTGTCAGTTTGAAATTATTTCCAGATATAAAGTGGAAAATGTATCCTGGGAGAAAAACTCCAAATTCAGAAAAGTCTCCCCACTAACGTAATGTTTTGCCACACACAGGGATGAGACCGTGGCCAGGTGTCATGGTGGACCCCGGGGCCGGTCCTGGGAGCGGGGCGTGAGAAGCCACTGTCCACGGTCTCACTACCCTGGGACTGAACATTCCTCAGGGAGATCGGCTGACCTCAGCTGTTTATGGCTTTAAGGGTTCCAGGCGGTGTTGGAGCCACCTCCTCCTTTTCCTTCCAAGGAGGCTGGAAACAAATGGGCCTGGATGGGCAGGACTGGGCAACACCCCTCCTCCTTTGGCACCTGCAGGGTGCCACCCCGGGCCTCGTACGCTGTGGTCCTCAATAAGACTGTTGGCGGGAGGGGGAGGCTGGGCCACCTCCTCCTTCCTGGTGGGCACCTGTCCCCAAGGCCACGCTCCCCGCAGGCCCCGCTTACCTGACCGACTGGCGGCGGGACTGGCGGCCCTCGCAGGAGCCCACAGTGGGCTGATAGGCCCCAAAGGTGAAGTCTTCATCACCCCAGGGATCTTCCTTGTCTGTAAATGAAGAAGCCTGTGATCTCGAGCAAGGCAATCAGACACTTCTGTGGCTGCGGACCTCTGTTTAAAAAAACTGAACTGGTAGCTTGTCATGTCAGCAAGTGAGCAGAGGTGAAGCTGGTGTACGGGAGGCAGGGGTGCGGCGCTGGGTATGAGCTCAAGGTCTCAGCATCCCGCACGGCGGGCATCACCTGGGAGCCGTGAACAAGGCACCGGCGGCGTCCTGCCCCAGACACCCTTCAGATGAGGCCCGCTGGGCTGCCTGTGCCATGAGAATGATTCTCAACAGATGGCCCGTGGGCTGACACTTCGAGAAACATTGGTCTAGAGCAATCTTTCTCACACTGTGAGCTGCTACCTATCCGCAGGTCAAGAAACCAATTTCATGAGTCACAACCAACAAATTTATAACTCAGATAGTGTATAAATAAATTTAACAGAATACTGAACGTGGTAATTATCATTCCATGATGCTTTTGTCTCAGTTATGACAACGTGTGTTGCAATGTAAGCTTATTTCTCGTTATGGGTTGTGGTACAAGTGTGGTCTGGGAGCCCCCCACCTCGCCTCCCCTGTCCTGCAAGGTTGCTCACCCTGGGGCCTCTGGTACTTCTTGTCCAGCTTGAATTCCCTGTGCTCCCCAGTGCCCGGGCGGGCCAGGAGTTTGGTGGCAGTGCCCCGACCCAGCAGCTCATCCAGCCTGGAGCGAGCAGGACGGTGCCCTTCCCTGCAGGACGGGACACATGCAGGTACACGTCAACGCGGGTGTGCCTGGGGGCCTGCACCGTGCCGGCCCTCCGGCTTTTCCCTGGGCCTGAGGCAGCTCTACGGGCAGGGTTCCTCTGTTCCTAAGGACCCTTACTGGTCACCCGTCTGCCTCCTTTCTGCCGTGGGGCTGTCTGCAAACCCCAAGGTGGCCACGATGTCGTCCTCCTCATCAAATAGCACTTCTTCTTTCTTTCGGACCGGGGTGTCCCCAGGAGTTAGCGGAATAGATGGACCTAGAGGACAGAACACAGGGCACAGTGCCCACGGCCCACCATGCCTTCAACGCTGGTGTCTGAAGGGGGGTGCTTCTCTGAGACCCGGACCTCTGGGTGTGGCTGCAGGCATCCCATGTGTCTGGTCTGCACACAGGACCGATGCCCCTGCCCCACTGCAGGCTCATGCGTCCCACCTTCCTGTTCGGAGACACTGATAATCTCTTGGTCCAGGATCTGAGACCTGTGGTCCCGGCCCGGCAGAGTCTCTGGTTGAGCCAACTGTACTTGCCCAGGACGAGCAACAAGCCCACCCTCCTTACCTTGATCTCTGACGGGGGCTGCGCTCTTTTCGGAAGCCATTTTACTCTCTGTCCCAGGGGGCTTCTTGGTGATTCCTTCCTCATCGTCGGACAGAAGTCCTGCCAATGGGTCTTCCAAGTCTCATGGCCAGAAAGAAAGCACAGATCAGTCTGCACCCTTTCTTCAGGAAAACAAGCCTTGCACTGTGTTGGGGGGCGATCACTCCAGGGGAGATTTCTAGCTGCTCTAATACATGAACAGGCCACTCAGCACCCAGAGGACACACACCAGCCTTGGCAAGGAGCCAGAGGCCAGGGAGCCAGGGAGCGGCCCGGGGCCTGCCTGTGCACCCCGAGGCTCTGCTGTCTGCGCAGCCTTCTGGAAACAGCCCCCAGGCATCAGAAGCGAAGTAAAACATTCGTGTGCATTTGGAAAAAGAAGGGGAGTTCTTACGCTTTGTAAAACCTTCAGGTTGCTGTCTGGCTTCAAAGTCTGGCAAATACGTGACCCAAATCTCCCCCCAATACAACACCATCGGTCCCTCCCTGATTTCCTGAGGAGCTGAACCGGTGGCCCCGGCTGTCTGCTCCTTCTCCGACACACATGGCAACCTGCCGCCGGGCAAGCACATGAGCACCACCCAGGCTCCTCCACTCTCAAAACCAAAGTGTCCCGGAAGCATGACCGCGGGGGCCTGTGGTACCTTCGAAGGAAAACTTTCTGTACTGATGCCCAAAGCTGCTGGGAGAGGGAGGGGGTTTCTTGGCGGGAATGGCGTCCCCTGTAAGAAGCAAACAGAAGGCAAGGTCATAGGCCTGGCCCTCTCCCAGCCACGGTCCTGCCACACCATGACGGGGACCCTGGGACGGTGTGCCCTTCTCTGTGGGGGGCTGAGGGCTCATGGCTGTGGAGACAGCGGTGGGCTGGGTTGACACTTCGCTGGTTCTCACACAGGCTTCTGTCGGGGAAATGTGGTCTGGAGCCACTTCCTGTCCCCCAGTCACAGGTCACTCCAAACAGAGTCATGTGCTTGGGAGGTACACAGGCTCCCAACAAACTCCCCAACTTAACTCCCATGGAGTTGGCCATGTTGAATCTAGAGGGCCTGGAAGCACACTGGGAAGGGAGGAAGCCGTCCCCTCCCCAACGACAGAGAAAGTCCACAGGAATGAGAGCTACCTTCGTAGTGCCCTCCTGTGCCCAGGGCATCCCTAGATCCCAGGCACCCCCACGCTCGCCTTTCTCCCTGGCTGTCGGTGTGCCGGCGGGTTTGGGACGACGAGGCAGTTCTTCTTTCCCAGGACCCCTGGCAGCTCTTTTGCCAGAGGCCAGATTAGACCTCTTCAGACCGAAGAGATCGGCATCCATGTCGTCCAGATCCTGGAAAAGCGGGAGGGAGGGAGGAATCCTCACCGGTGCTCAGCCGGGGTACTGTGCGGCCCTGTGCTCCGAGCAGCCTGGTGGTGATATGGCCTCCACATTCCGTGGGGGACAAATGGGGACCTGGTTTGGGGAACTGACTCCGACTGAGTTATAGAACCGGTGAGAGGCCAGGCCGAAGCACAAGGTCTCCACCGGCTCAGTCTCAGGTAAGCCTGGTCTCGGGGGGCACCTCCACACCGCCTACTAGCACCTGTTGGCCCCAGCTTCTCGCACAGGCCTAGTAAGCAGTGGATGGAGCTCTCTTTATGGTGGGAACCAAACAGCAGGACCCCGGGACTGAAGACTCCCAGAGGGACTGCCGCCACGCTGTGAGAAGGGGCCAGGCACCCAGCCAGCAGAGGAAGGCAGTCAGGGCCTCCGCCACCACTGCCCCCCTCACAGACTCGCCACATGCTGACCCCCATAACGGGAGGAAGACTTTCTCTAAGAAGACGCTTGGCACCCCAGGGGCAGAGGTGTGAGGAACACAGGGAAAAGGGGAAACTATGCAGGAAAAAGAGGAGTTAGGAAGGAAAACTGGATCACGGGGAAGCAAAGCGAGCTGGGGGGTAGGGACACAGCTCATGGTTCTGGAGTGAGACTTGAAGTCACCACCACCAGCTGAGTCAGAGGACTGGAGGGCCGTGGCCAGGGCTGCCAGTGGGCGGGCCCTGGGCAAGAGTGATTTCAAGATGAGGTTAAAGGGGCTGAATATGGAGCCAAGAAAGGGACAGACTCCAATTCTTTAGCTCTCCCTTCCCCCCAACGCTGAAAGCAAGCGCTCGGCCTTGGCCTGGGACCCTAGGTTAGCAAGAGGGACGAGAGGCAGGACGTCAGGCAGGACAGAGTTGCTGGACAGATGGGTGGGAAAGCCAAGGTGACCTAAGGTTTCAGACCCTGGCTAGACCACCTGAGCCCTGGGGGATTATCTTAAAAATTGTACAGAATTTATGTCTTAAAATTCCATTCCCAAGCTTAGCTTGGGGCTTGATCCAATGAGAGCACAGCTAGACTGAAGGGGCCTTGGCAGGGAATGTGGAGAGAAACACAGAGAACACTTAAGAAGGAGCCTTAAAGGAGAGTCTCTCCTTCTCTCCCCCAATGGGGTGGTGTCTCTGGGTGGGAGACAGCCCCACTGCACGAGGGGCTTGGTACAGGACTGTGTCTCCTGGAGGACGAATTTCTAGACAGCAGGAAAATGGATTTCTATCCAGAGACACTCAAAGGGCAGCAGCTCACGGATGAGCTCCATTTTGACTAGGAAGGGCTCGGGAACACAAATTGTAAAGGGAAAAATGTGAGGGAGAAGGAAGGCTTGGCACAGAACATTCCTACCGCCTGCCTCCCCGCCCCCGCCCCAGGCCCCACTCCCAGAACGGTGCAAGCTGGTTCGGTACCTTCATCGCCTGCAGCAAAGTTTGCGGGTCTGCATCGGAGACATCTGACACCTAAGTCCACGGAAGAGCAAGGACACATGTTGGCCGAGGCCACCTAAAGCTCTGGCTCCTGTTGTCTTGCTGCTGTGAGGGCAGACGGCTCAGCAGGGGCAGAGCTCGGCCAATGGGGCACCAGCAGGAGGTCCTGCCTTCCCCCTGGGATGGAAGTGTCCTCAGAAGTCAAACCTGCCCAGGTGTGGAGACCCAGAAAGAGGTGCCACTTTCTGCCCCTCTTCACTGTAAAGAATCCCTCCATCACAGGGCATCACTATGCCACTTCCCAACTGTGTAACTGGATATCCGGGGAGATTATGGGAAACACAGTTATAAGGGGCAACATCCGAGATCCAACACTTGCTGGGAGCTCTACTTTCTAGCTCATCTCACTGGTAGGAAGGAAAAGCATGTTAGGTTCACATGTGGGTCCGCCTGGCAGCCCTTGGGTATTATTTTGAGAACACACCGTGTTTGCAGAAACTTCTAAACCCTTGTGTGAGCAACCTCCCAGCCGCCACCCCCAGTTCATTGCTTCTGGGGATAAGTAGACAGGGTGGGGAGTACGTGGGCCAGGCTCACCTCGGCATCAGGTCCCCGGAGGCCCGCTGTGGTGTTGAAGGCACGGTCTTCCAGGAGGGACCTGCAAAGAGGCGCAATCAGCACCCACTAGCATCGCTGGGGCACTGACTGATTCCGAGAAAGGAAGGCGGCTCAGAGAGCCCCGCTGAAACTGGGGGCTGCTCCAGGAGAATGCGACAGAGTTGCTTAAAGAAATTTCATAGGCCACCGAATGCAGAGATTTTCCATTTTTCTAAAGCGGTAGAGCCCCTTTAAAACCAATCTGTTAAACACCTGTGACGAGCACAGCGTATAGACCTGTCCGATCGCTATGTGGTACGCTTGAGACTATTTTCACACTGGGTATCAACCGTACTTCAAAAAAAAAAAAAAAAAAACCCACAAGATGGAAAAACAACAGTTAAAAACAAAAGCTAAGAGAGAAAAACAGAGGGGCTCCTGGGTGGCTCAGTCAGTTAAACATCGGCTCAGATCATGATCCCAGGGTCCTGGGATCGAGTCCCACATTGGGCTCCTTGCTTGGCAGGGAGCCTGCTTCTCCCTCTGCCTGCTGCTCCCGTGTGTGCTCTCTCTCTCTCTGACAAATAAATAAAATCTTCAAAAAAAAAAAAAAAGAGAGAGAGAGGGAGAGAAACAGAACTGCGTCGGCTAAGATGAAGATGAAGGGTGGAGCGCTCACAAAACTCCCTCCTATCTCTCCATTGTCAGGAGCACTTTGGAAGAACAACTTGAAAGCCACTGATCCAGGCCAATTCTCTTATTCTGGGGCTGAGAACACTTAGGGCAGAGAGGTTCAGGAATCACCCACGATCACACAGTAAGTGTCATGGGCGGGACTGGCAGCCAGGACTCCCGACCCTGGTCAGTTAGCCTTCCACTCCTCAGGGTCCTTTAACGGAGGGAAGGGAGAAGTAAGGGACAGCAGCAGCGGGGTGCACAACAAGTGGGAGAAAAGCAGGAGGGTGAGGAGGCAACAGCATCTGGACTGAAGGGGTGACAGTCACCCAGGCCAGTCCCGCTCTCACTTCGTTCTAGCCCTGGAGGAAGGGAGCGCCTGGGCAACAGCTGTGGCGTCTCCGGCACACGAAGCTAGTTTAACAGGCTCTTCAGGTAGTGTCACTGGAAAAAAAGAGAACAGAAATGATGCCATTTGGCAGGCGAACTGGAGTCAGATGAAAAGGACTGGAAGTTCCCCCCCAAGTGCTCCCAGAAAAACCTTCTCCCAGGAAGTTCACCCTAAATGCCAACTGAGGCCAAATGAAGAGCCCAACCCCACCACACCCCATAAAGTGCAGGAAGAACGATGCACTTCCGCCCCCAGAGCTCTCGGCTGGAACCCAAGGCTTGGGCTCCGTGGGTTCTTCTGGGCCAGGTCGGGAGAGCCTCAGCCTGGCTGCCCGCAGTGAGCTCTCCATGGCCCCTGAAGCCCTGCTTTTCAAGACGGCAGAGGTGGGCACACACGATATCCGGAATATATAAGAAACTCTTACAACTCAATCGTAAAAAGACAGCCCAATTTAAAAAAAGGATCTGAAGAGACCTTTCTCCAAAGAAGATACACAAATGGCCAATAAACCCATGAAAAAGATGCTCAATGTCATTAGTCATTAGGGAAGTGCACGTTAAAACCACCACGAGAGGGGCGCCTGGGTGGTGCAGTCGTTAAGCGTCTGCCTTCGGCTCAGGTCATGATCCCAGCGTTCTGGGATCGAGCCCCGCATCGGGCTCCCTACTCGGCGGGAAGCCTGCTTCTCTCTCTCCCACTCCCCCTGCTTGTGTTCCCTCTCTCACTGCCTCTCTGTCAAATAAATAAATAAAATCTTAAAACAAAAAAACAAACACTATGAGAAGGGAGGGGGGTGGGGGGAAGGGGTAAGAGGGTAATGGGCATTAAGGGGAGCGCATGATGGAATGAGCGCTGGGTGTTCCATAAGACTGATGGGTCACTCAACTCTAGCTCTACACGAAAAATACTCTGTTAATTCACTGAATTTAAATTTAAAAAGATGAAAAAAAACCCCACAATGAGATGCAACTGTATAGGACTAAGATGGGCATAACCAAAAAGACAGAAAGTTAGCAAGTGTTCTCAGGGATGTGGAGAAATTAGAACCCTCACATGCTGCTGGCGGGAATGCAAAATGCTGTGGGAAACAGTCTGGCGGTGCCTCGACGAGTTAAACAGTTACCATGTAAACAATTCCCTTCCTTAGGATACACCCCCAAAGAACTGAAAACATATGGCCACACAAAAACGTGTACCTGGATGTTCCTAAACGCATCATTCATCCTAGCCCCGCCCCAATGTGGTGTCCACCACCCTCAATGGGTTGGAGCAGCAAAACACGGTCCTTCCACACACTGGAACACTGTCCAGCCATAGGTAGGACTGCAAACGGGAACGGCTCAGTGTGGGCGAACAAAGCCAGATGCAAAAGGCAAGCATGATGTGATTCCATTTTATACAACAGGTCTGGAACAGGCAAACCCACAGGGAAGGAAAGTGAGTAAGTGGCTGTGTAGGGTTGGGGGGAAGGGAGAGTAGGAGTGACTGCTAATGGACGTGGAGTTTCTTTATGCAAGTGTTCTGGAATTAGATTGTGGTGATAATTATGTAACTTTGGGAACACACTAAAAGCCAGTGAATTGTACACTTGAAAAGAGTGAATTTTCTGTGAATAAGATTTCAATAAAAAAAAAAAAAAAGAGGGGTGCCTGGGTGGCTCAGTTGGTGAAGCGTTCGACTCTTGATTTCCGTTCAGGTCATGATCTTGGGGTCATGAGATCGAGCCCTGCCTCAGGCTCGGCACTCAGTGTGGCATCTGCTTGGGATTCTCTCTCTTCCTCTCCCTCTGCTACCCTCCCCCCACTCTCTCGCTCTCAAATAAATAAATCTTAAAAAAAAAAAAGAACAAGCTAAAAACAGGGGGTTCTGCAGAAGGGGCACTTACTGTCATCCCCTAAGAGGTCACCAAGGACATCATCAATGGAGCCTAGAACAAATAGAAAAGGAATGGTCAAGACTTCAGGAGAAAACGATGTCCTTAAACAAGCCTCACGTCTTGAGACCTTGTCCCAATTCCAGACTCTTCACCACCAGAGGGCTCAGATGCTGGGACCGGGGACCCAGCTCTCTCTTCAACGGCCACGAGATGTTTCCTAACTCTCTGGCAACAGATCACAATGCCTTGTTGAAGGACCCCAGGGTAGAAATCGAAAAGAACTCCCTCAAAGGATGATGGCGAGCATTTTCAGGAGAGCCTGCATTCTACAGGACACACTGGCCAACAGACTCTGAATAAAGCCCCGTGTGCCTCTTTGGGAAAAGCGTCCAAGATTTCTAGGCACACATAAGCCTCTTTCCCACCAACAGCTTTGCACGCTTCCATCTGAGATCTCCCACTCCTCCAGCACTGGTCTGGGGGCACACCCCCTTGGCCACTTTCCGAGGGGGTATGTGGGGGGAAACCCAACGTACAGGTACTGAATTAGTTCTTGTACCCAGCTGAAGTGCCTTTACCGCCCTTAATGCCAACTGTATACTTTTCAATACAGAGCTCGACAGGAAGGACTTTTTCCCCAAGCCCCACCCCTGTCCATTTATTTCTGGATTACTCTGAGGGCCAATAGGCAGCAAAGGGAGTCCCCTATAAAGACCAATGCTTTCCTGTGCAATTATGGGGAAACCAACAAGACTCATGTCAAGAACATTTAGATACAGACACGTCTATGTTATTTTTGGATGAAAGGTGGGGAATTATTTTTGCCTTAAGGGTGATGTTCCATTTTTCCACTTACCTTTCAATCCCTTCTTGGTTTTTGGTGCCTACCATTGGAAAAACAAATCACATTAACAAAATCAAAACAGTGAACGTGGCTGAAACCAAGAATACAGAATAAATTGTTTTGCCTTTTGCCAAGTCACCAGAGGAAAAGGAGCACCAATGGCATTTAGAGACAGAAGCTCTTTATACTTTCCCAGGGTTTCTGAGAATAGACTCATTCAGAGCACGGAAGCAGCTGCCCACTAACCAGCAATGGACACCACCGTGGGTGCCATTTGGTGGGCAGAAGTCTCTCCTTTTCCCTGATTTCCGATGCCACATGCAAACCCTCCCAGGCAGGATGTAACACGACTGGGAAGGTTTTCCCCTCTTCTGTGTCCCTGACTTCTCAACACCAACAAGGGACACTTAAAAATGCTTCCAGCTGGTCATCCAGAGGCTCAGAAGGCTTGCTCATCTCTTAATAAGTTTGGTATCAATTCTACCTGGTCTCTGGGGACCATATGCTGGTCCTTGTCACCCAAACCCTAAAGTTCTCCAGGCAGTCAAGATCTGGGGGGGTGGAAGCGGGGGTAAGAGTCTGCATTCTGCCTACCATCTCAAGGCTCTGGGAGCTGCCTGTAGCTGGTTCACAGCGCTGTCCATCTCATTTGAATTCTGCCCACATCAGGCTCATCCTCCCTAATGAAGAAAATTCATGTGATTGCTTAAAAATGATGTAGCTTTAACAGTACTTGGGTCCAAGGCCCATCAAGGTTTCTCTCACTTTACCCATTCAAGAGGTTAAAATCTAGTTCCATAAATTAAAAATTCCTTATAGGGAGAGCTACTTAGATGAGAAGCAAAGTGCTCTGGGTGACTTAAGGAGCTTTCCCGGGCCTGGAGATGACTCACACGAAGTGCAGTGGTCCTCATCTCTTCTCCCGAAAGAGGATGCAGGCGATGGTAGGTACCCATCTCAGAAAGGAGGTGGGTGCCTGGCACTACGGCCAATAGCATTCCCAGGCAACACCCATGACTACATTTGTGCATTCAGCACAAGGAGTCGATGTGAGCACTGGTTTTACTCTTTGAAACTATTTTCACCAACGGTGATAATTTTTCCCCTCACGCTAACTGTAAATCTGATTTAATCCATTAACAGCGGAGTGTTTGACTCAGATTGTCACTCTCTCCTTACCCCTCCTGAGCATTACCAAGACCGACCTTCCCATGCCTTGGAAGAAAGGAGTCAGAGGGGGTCATCTCTATTTGTCGGTGTTGCAGGTCCTGTTAACAGAATGCAAAATTCATCTGGGATTATTCACAGGGGCCACTCTGAATGTTTGTGTTTCTCTTTCTTTGTAATGGCAATTTGCACGACCTACAAGTCCAAACACGTTTTGTCTCATTTCACATCCGAGAGCTTCTGCCATCTCCTAGGGATTTCGTCTTAGCCTCCCAGACCGGGAGAATCTCTGAGAAGTTTGCAAAGGCTAGAAGTGCCACAGAGTACCACCGCGTCATCGTATCTGCTCCGCCACCTCCGTGCCAGGCATTTAAAAATCCTTAGCAAGGGCCCTTCCGGTCACCCCCTAGGTCTGGAGACTCCGCGCCCCTCCCTGCGTCACCCGCTCCGCGCGCCCATCCCAGCTCAACCCCGAGCGCGGCCTACTCTCCTCCCAGCCCCTGAAATCTCCCAGGTTACGCGCCATTCCCCGCGGAGGCGCAGCCACTAGCCATAGATGCTGGTCCGGACCCCACTCGAGCCCAACTCGCTCTGGCCTCCCGCGCCGGAGCCCCCCGGACGCCAATCTCTCAGTCGCTCGGAGTTCGAGAGAAAGCCGTGGTGCGAGGCATGCTGGGAGTTGTAGTTCTCGGTCCGGTCATTGACCAGAGTCAAGATAACAGGGGACGCCGAGATAAACTACATTTCCCAGAGTACCGCGCCGCGGCCGTTAGCCTCTGTTCGCGGTCGGCACGTTGCTAGGAGCTGCCTCCACGCCACTTGCGGAGGAAGGCGGCCGGCTCCAAGACCGTTGGGCTTCTTCCTCTCGCCCTCCCCGGACACTGCCGGAACTTGGGTTCCAGGAATTCCTCTGAGCGCTGACTCGTGGCCAGGTGGCGGGGCATGAGAAATGTATTAAATTGACGTGTGAAACCGTGAACAATTATGTATGTGTCCTACACTCCAAAGCTTAGGGTAGTGGCTGTGACCTACCGGCTCAATTGGGGAAATCAAAGCTGCGGCGTCTGGGTGGCTGAGTCGGTCAGGCATCTGCCTTCGGTTCAGGTCATGATCCCAGGGTCCTCAGATCAAGTTCTCCATCATGGGCTCCCTGCTCAGCAGGGTCTGCTTCTCTCCCTCTACCCCCCCCCCCCCCCCCGCTTATGCTCACTCTCTCTCAAATAATGAAAGAAATGAAAAGAAAAAAAAAAAGGAAAATCAAAGCTGCAGAGCCATAACGGAATCCGACACCGCCACCCAATAAAGGCACAAAACACATTTTGTGTTAACCACAGGTTTTATTAAGGATTTTTTCAATTTTACAAGGGAAAAAGGGGGTAATGGTTTGGCTAACTCGCAGCCCAAGCCAAGCAGGGCTGGCGGGTCACAGATGTCCAATCATGGTTCAGAAGTTCTGGACCCGTGCACCTGCTCGGTACTCACACTTCCACTGACAGGTCCAGCCAGGGATGGGTAACAATACATGCTAAATGCATCTTGTCAGGTGGGAACCGAACGCAAACCCTAACAGTAAAAAGGAAAAGGTAGCAAGGAATTACACACACTGAAGAATACAAGTAATTTCCTTGAATCTACAGCAATTGGAAATAAAACGGTGTTTTACAAAGTAGTCAGCAGTCTGAACATTATGTGGAAGGTTATATGTTTGCTACCTAAACCATGACTTAGTCAACAGTATTGTGGCAAAACCACCTATTTTGATTCAGAATTCTTATAATCACTCCTCAATTTTTCATGATCTTCCTAAGATAATCAATGGCCCAGTTAAATGTATTTATTTTAAAACTTAATTCATTTGAGAGAGAGAGTATAAGCAGGGAGAGGGTTAGAGGGAGAAGCAGACTTCCGGTTGAGCAGGGTGCCTGACTTGGGGCATGATCCAAGGACCCCGGGATCATGACCTGAGGCGAAGGCAAACCCTTAGCCAACTGAGCCATGCAGGTACCAGTTGCCCAAATAAACTTAAAGCAAAATAAAAACGAAACAAAAAACCCTTGGAACCTAGGAATTTGCAGGTCTGCAACAGCTAACACCTGATAACTCTAAGGATTCCTCATGTTTCTGTTTACCATCATGGAGCACAGGAATAGGTAGTGAGAATTTAGTGTGTATAGCTAAGAGCAAACGTCTATTGGTATTTTAAAATAAAAAGTCATTTCAGTCATTTACAGTGTGACTTGGTCAAACCCTCCAAGAACAGAGTAGTAAATACTCAGCTGAAATGACCTCTGCATTATTTCATGAGAATGATCAAAATCTTTATCTGAGTAAGGAGAATCAATAAGAGACTCTTGGTCTCAGGTAGAACCACCCATTTCCTGGCACTGCTTGAAGGCAACCTATGATCCCGAGCATACCTACCACATTTATAAAGATTAGCAGGTGTGCACACCTGCACCTCATCTCTTCCTTCCTAATAAGATGGATGGAAGGGGCTCAGAAGGGCGAGAGGGACTGAGGGTCACAGCCATCTGAACAATTTCTGAACTTGAACTGGTCATGCTGCTCCAACCAAAGCCCTGCACTGAAGAAAACCCAAGAATTAAGACCTAGCATGTTTAGGATCTATAAAATGCCTCCAGGTCTATGATATCTGAAATTACACACAGGGAGTTCTCCGAAGGCACGTGAATATAGTTAATGCAGCAATTAAGTCAATGTTCTGAAGATAAGCTGATACTTAGCACTGCTATGTTCTTAAGCCAAGAATATGAAGGCCCCAAAGGCTTTGGAACCAACTGTGCTTTGAGGCCACTAATGTTCAAACACTGAGATACTCCTCTTTATATAACTAGCAGAGCACAAAGCAGAGCTCCCAACACTTCAGGAAGACTCAACCTTCATCCACTACAAACGGCAAAATCGTAAGCCTCAAAATTCCAATTTTGAGTTTGGTTCATAGTACTTAAAAAAGAAAAAAAAAAGGCTTCTATCATTAATTCTCTTAGCACTTCTCATTTTAGAGAACAGTAGGTTGAAATTTATCTTTGTACTTGTGAAAACGGCTCGCAAAAAGAACCAACCTTATCTGTAGCAGAGACCTGGCTTCTTCGGGAGAGCAAACTGGATCTGCAGCTCTGAGAGCTGCGACATGTATGCGTTTCTCTGCTGGGGAGAGCGCGCTTTGTTTTGTTCTTAGTGTTACCTGCACCTGATAACCTCATAAACCTGGACCTTAAGATTCTTTGTGACTTAAACTCATGTTTAATTATGTGGCATTCTCTTTTCCTCGTGATATTACAAATTAGGGAGGTTTTACTGTATTTCTAGGTTACAGTGAATAAAGTACAAGACAAAAATCCCAATGTTAATAAAAACAGTATCAAATATCAGATAATTCACTTGTAAATAATACTCAAGGTGCTGGACTGAAGGGGGCTCTACAGTGTCTACAATTTGCTCAAACCTGCCCGGAGATCCCAGATCCATGCTGTTGGATTCGGTGGGTGTTAGTTCAAACCCGCTCAGACCCCAATTACAGATGGTCATCTGTGAATAAGGTATTTAACCACTAATTCTGAAGCAATTCTACATTTAACAGGTCAATATTAAGCAATTTACTCTGTTATTTCCAAGAATCTGAATTACTGTCAAGATATAGCCTGAAGAAATTAACAGAGTGCTTGTTAACATCAAGCTTAAAGCAAGTTCCTCTTGGGGGGAGGGTTAAGGCTTGTGTCAACAGACAGTACTTCTGGCCAGGAAAGTCTCATATAACTGGTTTCAGTGGGATAGACTTTACGTTGGGTCCCAAGGTAGGAATAACACTTCCCCTGAATTAGGCTACATTCTCAAGACTGATTCTAGAATTGGTTTCATGAGACAGATGTCACAGATACAGTTAACAGGTTAAAAAAAAAAAATCAAGTGATGCTGTTTTACATCGATTTTAAGAAAAAACTTCATTAGGAAGTATGTGTTTAACCTTTAAATGTACAATGATTGTGTAAATTAGGTTTCAGCTCAAAGGACAATGTCACAATTCAGATCAAGCTCCTAGAAACAGACCGAAAATAAAGCCAATGTACAATGAGTCTATGGAACTTGCATTTATCCATTAGTCACAGTTTCGATGATTATACCGATTCTATGATTTATATCCAAAAACCAGAAGACATGGTTTGTCAAAGGAGTTTCCTGGGGTACTCCTGGGCAGAAGAGGTGGCGTGAGTGATGCTTCTATCTCTGTACTGCCAGACACTGTGACCTCCAAGCATTGTAACCGCTTATGACAAATGGCAGAATACAGAAAATCTGGATTGTTCCAGAATATCCAGTGGATAGGGCCACCACAGTCACAGTAACCGCAACTAAGAGAGCTCTCCCTGTACTCAGTTCTACTACAAAGGAACTGTGACCCCTTCTTCTCCTTTCTTAGCATCTCTTTCAGGACAGGGAGAGGGGGAGAGGGATGAATTATCACTGATGGAGGTGCCATCAGTGGCCAAAAGTCAAATGCAGAGATAATTTTGCTTCTTGCCCTTTCCCAAGAAGTTTGGGACTAAGTGAGTTGTTGTGTTACCGCACCGATGATTTAGGGATCCCTCGAATGGAGGATTAATTCCTAATGACACGGGACAGTGAGCCTATGCTAGGCCTGTGCTGAAGAACTCCTGCCGGGAAGATGCTGCTGTGAACAGTTAGGTGGAAACAACTATTTGGTCGGCCAAGAGGGGCAAACAGGCGGAAGTCGTGTCAATGTGTCAGGCACACATTTCACTCACGCTAAGTTTCCTCATTTGTTCCTTTCCCCGAATCCCTTCTCTTCAGTCCTGCTTCTTAGCCACGGCCCCTGGCAGGAGTAGTAGAACATTTAGCAGAAAAGGTGGGAAGGGCTTTACCCCCCTTAAAAAATACCTTTGCTTAAAAACACTTATATATCCAGTGATTAGCAATTAAGAGGTGAAAATAATTAACTACTCAGTAGTTAAATTCTACGAGTTATCCAAAGTCCTGGCCTACTGGGGTCAGCAGCACTATGGATGGAAGTCACGCTGCAGCTCGTAAAGCTCCTTCTGATGCCTGGCAGGTCTCCGGCAGTGTTAATTGCACTTAAAACACATCTGTTTTTTTCATTTAATCTCTGAAATCTGTTCATTTTTTTTCTTCATTTATAGAAAGAGGAAAGGGCTCAATGTATCATTTGCTCTATAGCTCTCTGAGTTTGGTAAAGGTTCCGAGCAGATCTGTGTGACAAGCGCGAGGGGTGTTGAGTCAGCTGCTTTATGGAGCAGATCAACCTTGTCGCCATGACCCTTCACAGCTTGGACTGCAGTGGTTTCAGGTACTTGCAGTATGACTCATGGACCTGCGGGCAGGGAGAAAGAAAGAACGACTGATGAGGAGCCCGCAGCGTGAACAAGCATACTTTTAACTGAGAAGGTACCTGAGCCTTATTTGGATCGTGATCCAAAACACTGAAGGGGGAAAAATTAAAAAAACCAACGGAGTCAACTGGGGGATGTGGACACTGACTGGGTAGTTCACGATATGATTCTTGTTTAGGTGGGGGAATGGCACTGTGGTCATGTTTTAAAAAAGTCCTTATCTTTTCGAGATACACAGTGAAATATCCATGGATAAAGTTATCTGCTATCTTGGGTTTGTTTCACCATAATCCCCAGGGGAGCTGGTGGGGGGAGGGGTGTTCAGGTGAAACACAATGACCATGAGATTAGTCACTGGGGTGTGACAAAGGGTACAGGGGGGTGTATTGTGGTATTCTGTGTTTGTATATGTTTGAACGTGTCCACCAGTTATTAAGTAGTCAAGAAGACGAAGATCTGTGTACTGTGAGAACAAGCCAGTTTCCTTCTGAATCTGCCACTCAGTCACAGGAGCCACCAAAACTTTCAGAGGAGTCACCTCTGAGGTCTTTCCTGCCTTAATATTCAAATGAAGAATTTCAAAAGGTGAAAAGACATTGTTTTTGTACCTCTGATTTGTTCAGTGGGGATTTCTTGGCCCACTCAAACAAATTTTCATACACGTTCCCATCATAACGGCCAAGCACGGAGCCGAGTGTCACATCCTGAAAATCAAATGCATCCACCAAAGCAACAGCATCTGGGCGAATTGCAGTCAGCAACTCCTTCATGCGCTGATTTACTTGGGTAATCTGAGATTCTGTCATGATGCTTCCCTAGAAGACAGAAAACAAGCAAACAAATGTATACAGACACTCACATATATGCGCACACACACAACTATAAAGCAGACCACAAAGATTTTTCTACCAAAAAAAAAAAAAAAGGACTTAAATTCAGAAAATATTCACCTGAAGAAAATCCCCTGCCTTCTGACTGATTCCATACAGACAATACAGGAGACATAAATTCCTTAAAACAGCGTGGACGGATTTATCTTGAATTTTGAGGAGTTTTTCTGAGAAGAGCTTAACTACCACATAGTGGCAATGTGCCTAGATAAAAAGAAAACACGAGAGTGAGACCACCTTTGCAAAAGATTCACTGCACTGCAACAAGGATTTCTGCACTAAGAAAATGGGTTGGGACAGCATGAAGGATGGAGAGGGAGAGAGGGAAGAAGAGAGAAAAAGGGAGAACTGTCACTGACCTCGCTTGCTCGAACAAGGTCAACGGAAGTTAGGTTCCATGCTACCTCCTTGCTTTCTCTGTGAATCACTTCATTTTGAAGGTTTTTTGCAGCAATTTCTACCAATCTGTTAAGAAATGAAAGAAAACTGGAGCTTGCAGGAAATGCTGAGCAGTGCTCAGGCCCCAGCCCCGAGAGCCCTCCCAGCTACCTACTCCAGCTTCCGAGGGGGGGCTAACCTGGCTGCACGAAGTTTGTATGCTTCCGTTAGGCTGTCGGGGCTGTCGATGTCCACCACGGTCGGCCACACCGCCACCTGCTGCGGCTGGATGCGCTGGGTGGGCAGGTCGTTCAAGTAGGACACCATGCCGCACACCAACTTCCCTGAGTGCACCTGGTCATAACTTTTCATCAGGAACCTAAAAATGACCAGTGCACATGCTTTCAGTAACTACGCTTCTGATGACACGGAGATAAACTCTTACAATGACTTTAAGCAACGTGAGAGGTGTTTTGTACTTGCTGGGTCAACCACAAGATAAAACCAGAGGGTTGGGATGGGAGGCAAAACCACATCTCTCAGAACAAATGTAACATGAAGAGCAAACATGGGAACAGGAACTATGAAGAGGACTCAGTGTTCTTTTTTAAATTTATTTGAGAGACAGAGAGAGAGCGAGCACGCACACAGGTGGGGGAAAGAGGTAGAGGGAGAGGCGAGAGAATCCCAGGCAGACTCTACACTGGGTGTAAAGCCCGATGCCAGGCTTGATCCCAGGACCCTGAGATCACGACCCGGGCCAAAGCCAAGAGTCGGATGCCTAAGGGACTGGGCCACTGGGGCGCCCCTCAAACGTTGTAACAACGGATAAAGCACACATCAGGTTCTCACCTAGCCGTCTGCAGCATCATGACAGTGTTCTCTCCCTCAAAGGTGCAGGTGGGGGTAAAATTGACATAGATATTCGGGAGGCCACTGCAGTGAGAGTAGCCATGTCCACCGCACGCCATCCGACAGGCTTCGATAGCAGCATTAGTTGTCCAGGAGGTGAAAGCCTTCAGGCCGGCCGCGAGGGCGTGGAGCTGGAGGAGCGAGCACAGGCTGTCAGGGCGCGGGCGGCGCTGACGGTGTGAGCCGCCGCATGAAGCCCTCTCTTCCTCACCTAACAGTGCTGGTCACTTACCACATCACTTGCCACGCATGCAAACCAAACCATGGTCACCTCAGTGGCCTGAATTCATACTGTTCCCACACTCCCTTCCACACTGTTCCACTTGACAAAAAAGTCACCACTTACATTCCCTTGATTAATAAACGATCCACACGGTATAGTACTTCTGAAACTTAAAAACAAAACCCACATATCTTCATATCAGATTCACTTTCAATTAAAAAAATGGCTGTTATTTTTTTTTTTAAGATTTTATTTATTTATTCGACAGAGATAGAGACAGCCAGCGAGAGAGGGAACACAAGCAGGAGGAGTGGGAGAGGAAGAAGCAGGCTCCTAGCGGAGGAGCCTGATGTGGGGCTCGATCCCACAACGTCGGGATCACGCCCTGAGCCGAAGGCAGACGCTCAACCGCTGTGCCACCCAGGCACCCCATGGCTGTATCTTTTGAGAATACATGGATTCTTCTCAAGAAATCCCCACATTTAGTTTTCTCTGGACGTTATCCAACAGGCAAATATCAAACAGAAGGGTGCCCAAGGGCGGAGCAGTAAACACATACCTCGGGCAGTTCACTCAGATCCCCTTGGCCAATGTCCTCGTTAATCCGGTGGTAGGTCTCCTTCATGTATGCACCGACAAACTGGAAGGCATAGGCTGTGGCCAGGAGTGGGAAGAGTTTATACTGCTGGGTCTGAAAATCCAGAATCTGTGGTTCTGGTTCACTAAAGGATACAGAAGAAACAAAAGTAAACACTTACATAAAACTTAACATGCACCAGATTCTGGTCTAAATACTCCAACATGCTGAATAGTTCTCATTCTCCCCATTTCACAGAGGAGAAAACAAGAGGTTAAGAACCTGCCTGGGGTCACACAGCAAATATGTGGCAGATCCTCACTCAACTGAAATCTAGGCTGTTTGGCTACGGAAAAACCATGTTGTCCACCTTTTTGAACCCCTTAGGTGGACAGAATTTTCTAGCTGTGAAGTTCGTGTCTATCTTAGTCTTTGCAGTGTGACTGAGGAAACTATATCTCATAGCAACATACAAAAATCAAAGTTAACTTCACAGAAGGAAGGCAATGATAAAGAAGTCTAACACACTAGATGGCTGGATAAACTATTTTAACCACAATTTTGGAGAAGACCCCATGGACAGAGTTTATCATCTGACATCTTAGATGGTCAGCTCTTATTGATTTCTTTATTCCTTCTATACGAGTTAAAAAGGTCATCAGGGAGTCACACTTAAGTGAAAAGCAGTAAGACTAAATTATGGCTATGAACACAACAGGGAGTCCTGGTCATGCCACTCCCATCATACCCAATTCATAGTTCTTAGGAGGAATTAGGATTTTCAAACTGCCGTTAGTGTTCTAAACATTTATCTTTTTAAAAAATTTTTATTTGAGAGAGAGAGAGAAAGTGAGAGAGCGAGCGAGCAAGCAACGAGCAGCAGGAAAGGGAGAAGCACGAGCAGGGGGAAAGAGAGAAGCAGGATTCCCACTAGCCCAGAGTCCTACATGAAGGCAGATGTTTAACGAACTGAGCCACCCAGGCGCCCCTAAACATTTCATTTACAGAGCTCAAATAATACTACTGTTTTTTTCTTAGGTTAAAAATAATAAGGTGGTTGGGGTGCCTGGGTGGCGCAGTCGTTAACGTCTGCCTTTGGCTCAGGGAGTGATCCCAGCGTTCTGGGATCGAGCCCCACATCAGGCTCCTCCGCTAGGAGCCTGCTTCTTCCTCTCCCACTCCCCCTGCTTGTGTTCCCTCTCTCGCTGGATGTCTCTCTCCATCAAATTAATAAATAAAAATCTTAAAACAATAATAATAATAATAATAAGGTGGCTACCCTCATCTTTCTACTTAAGAAAGGAAGTCTAGTTTCTTTTTTTCTTTTTTCTTTTTTTTTAAAGATTTTATTTATTTGACAGAGATAGAGACAGCCAGCGTCACCCCGTGGAGCAGCGAGAGAGGGAACACAAGCAGGGGGAGTGGGAGAGGAAGAAGCAGGCTCATAGCGGAGGAGCCTGATATGGGGCTCGATCCCATAACGCCGGGATCACGCCCTGAGCCGAAGGCAGACGCTTAACCGCTGTGCCACCCAGGCACCCCGGAAGTCTAGTTTCTAAGTAGCAGACCCAGCACACTGCCACCTTAACTGATTTTGCATACCCAATGCGTCGTCTCGAGACCACATTTGGGAATTTTGATATTTGAATGGGGTCAAAGGTATTCTTAAGCACTGAGCCCATCTCAGATGCCCCCCTTACCCCAGCTTGATTTCAGACTGGTGCCTCACAGCGCTGTATCGGATGGCAATGGTGCAAGCCTTGGACAGACACCGAGCAGCTTCTCCTACGAGGAAGGACCTGACAAACACCATGGTCCCGTAGGTCAGCTTGTTACTCACAGGTTTCACGTATGTGCCATCAGGCTTCACCTGGACAAAGAACATGGGACTGATGCTTCCTTCTGTTAAACCCAAGTGGCAGTCTGTGCTCATGATTCTTAAAGGGTGGTCCCCAGAATGGCAGCATCTCCTGGGACTTGCTTAAAATACAAAATCTCAACTCCACCCTGATCTACTTTACACAGCCCTCCAGGTGATTCTAACGCATGCTAAAGTTTGAGACCCACTGGTTTAGCAAACTAGAATATGTTCCTCGTATCTGCCAACTGCTTTTGATTTTACTGTCATTAATAAAAGAAGTATCAGAAGCAAAAATATGTTATTACCCTCTAGAAGAACACACCCTTGCAACCCCGTGGTTATCAACAGCCCCTGAAACCCCCATATTTGACATCTCTGCTCCTCTAACTATACCTGGGCATACTTCATCAGCATGTTTTCTCTGGGAATACGGTAATTGTCCATCTTCAGGTAGCCATTATCCATCTCATCATAGCCAAACTTGGGGCCGATATCTCCCACAGTAATACCTACCACAGATGAAAGGAAAGTCATAAGGTGGTTATGTTCTGCAATTCCTGGCTTGTCCTGGCCTCTTTCGTGGTGTGTGATAGTTTTTTAGAAGAAAGCGACAGTTTAGTTTTTCATTTCAACAGCAGACGAACAATTCTAACCTGGTAAAGGCTTATGGGTCCCAAGTTCACGAATAGGTACGATGAAGGCATGTAATCCATAGCATTTCCCCTTAGTGATGAGTTGGGCAAGAACTATTGCATGATTTGAAGTCTTGCCAACTGTAACATCAAAGAGAACAGGAGAGAGAAGTGAGCAAACTTTCTTAACACTTTCAAAGGACAGAAATAAAAGATGGTGGAAAACCATATGTTAAATACCAGCCTCCATCAATAAAGTGTACCCAAGAGACAATGACAGTACCACACACAGTTTTTAGAAAGAAATTCACATAAGCTGATAGTCACTAAAATTTACTGTGTTTTGCCTAAGCAATCCTTCATCCCAAATACATATATATATAAGCTTTTATACAAATTTTATTGAGATATTATTGACCTATAATATTTGTAAGTTTAAGGTATTGTTGATTTGATAGTAATCCTTCATTTTAAAAAAGACTTTACTAAAAAAAAAATACGTAAAAAAATAAAAAAAGACTTTACTTTCTCTTCTACTTATTTCTCATTCATTTACATAAAATTTTTTTTAGGATAACCATAAGAACATTAATTTATTTCCTTTTTCTCCCTTAATGAAGTGCTTTCCAAAACAGTGACCACTAGCCACATGTGGCTATTTACATTTAAATTACTTATAACCACACAGGGAATACTAAGCTGCTTTAAATGGTGACTAAGGAAACTGTGCTAGTGATGGGAATGTGCAGATGAAAACTTGAGAGTAAGACAGCCATCCTTTCTGTGCCTTGTAAATGGCGGAAGGTCTACAAGAGAGCAGGCACTGCAAGAGACTGTCACCAGCTGAGAGGAGTCTAAGACTCCAGAGTGTTTCCTATATTTCAAAATGATATTCTCATATAAGCTCTACATCCCAAACACAATCTTGTAATAACTCTTCAAAACATCCAATAAATGCTAAAAAATTCACATACGTCCACCAGGCCACCACTTGATGGAGGTCACAGTAGGGCTGTTGAGAATGAACTCCTGAGTTTCAGGGTCGTAAGTGGCAGTGGTTTCCAAGCCTCGGAGATGAGTTCCTAAGGAAATAAGTTACATTCACCTTGGATAAAATATGGGAACAAACAGGCACAGGGTAAAATCCCCTGCCCTGTCCTTTCGGCTCTAGTATCTCAGAGAACAACAAAACCTAATGACAACAACACATTTGTAGACGAGCCACAGGTAGTTAATAACCAAGATACATAATTCCTTATACATATATTTTAAAGTAAACCCAACATGGGGCTCGAACTCATGACCCTGTGATCAAGAGTTACAGGCTCTACCCACTGAACCAGGGGCCCCATAATTTCCTATACTCAAACCAGGCAGTTCCTATCGAGGGAAAACATAGACGTCAAGCATGTTCTATTGCTATACTTTAATTAATGCACCTCTATTGAGGTCAACCAAAAGAAAATATAAAGGCAGTTTACAATCGTATTTTCACAAGATCATAGGATAGGAAAATAACAGGGAAGTTAACTGCCCTTTTAAAATAACACCTCTAAGTTTAAGTGTGCCAATTTCAACTCATGTATGGTGTCTACACACCAGTTCAATATTTCGGGCTTCTCTATTCAAAAAGACTAAGATAACGGGACAGAAAGAGACTCCAGCCAAAGTTCTTATAAATTAAAGACTTATTTCAGAGTGACTGGTAGAATGGAAAACAAGACTTTAAAAAGATATCACCACTATGGAGAAAAAGACCTGGAACAGTGACTTTTTTAAAAAATTTGCTAAGTTCCGGTAATAAGGTCCCAGTGCACGCAGCGATTTCCAATGCCAGGCCTTAACTTTGACGCTGGCTGGTTCGTTACCGTGACAAGGAAGAGTTCCCAGTGTCATGTTTACTGGAGATGGACAAAGATTCATGCTTTATATCCTAATATGAATATGCCAAAATTCTTTGAAAACAGTTACGGAAAAATGTTCTATGGGACACTGCCTCTAATAATACAATCCTGAAGCAAATGCTGAGAACCTTTTCCCGAACTTCTCAGATAATTCCAGACCTCATTAAACACTTAAACTTTGAAACATTTAGAAACTTCCAAGTTGAGGAACAGAAATGGCCATTTCATGTGTGATCCACAACCTTCTTGAGTACGTGTGAGAATCGAGGAGACAGGCACTTTCACCAAAGACGTTTTTTACAGGAAAAGAAGTAACAGAGTAACAGAACAGATAATGACAAAATGTTTGCAAATGCACAATGGAACCAAACAATACTCCACTCTGGGTCTTGTGAAAATCCTGTAAAATACAACTTAGCACCAAGAGCCAAATTAGCTATAAAATTAAGATAGAGTTGCACAGAAATGAGGAGCACATTGCAAATATACATTAGATCAGTTGTTCTGAAACTTTGAAGCAGGAAAAGAGAAGACAGATGGCAATGAACAGCAAATAGAAACACCAATTCAGATCAGATTAACAGGGACAGCCACTCCCTCCAAAACCGACTACCTGGAAATACGACTTATCTTTTTTTTTTTTTCATAATCTTTGGCCAAGCTACCTTCAGACCTTGACTGAATTTACTGAATTGAGGCACAAAAAAGATCGAAGTATAAAATGCTCACGTTATGGTTATACAAGCCGCTCATTTCCCTCAAGCAAGTCAGAGAGCACTTGTACTACTAATCTGTTTCTTCTGGAATTTGTGCAAGTTCATTAAGGTATCCGTAGGAAAGGTAATCAAATAGTAATGAAGAAAGAAAGATCGGCTCAGATTCCACATGCACACAAATTCTACACAACTCCTATGAACTTGAAAAACCACACAGTAAAATAAAACCTGATTTGTAATTCTTGACCCACTGAAGGGGAATCATGAGAAAGAATAATCAGCATATCTCTGTGATAACATAACCTTTATTTCCACTGACCAAAGCAATGTCTTTGCCAAGACTTGTATATATGAAAAACCTGGCTTCTGCGGAAAGACCATGGTATGTGGATATGCCCTTGCTAACATGCGGTGGGCTCTCCACATATGCTAAGCCTGCAGAGCCCCGCCCAACCCAGAAGGTAGACTGAATGCACCATACCATGGCCCATCTCTGTCTGGGCATAAGTGCCAATGATCTCCAAGTTCCAGGCGGGCATGAAGAAGCGCTCCTGCTGCTCTGCGGTTGCCTGGTGAAGTAAAGTAGGCAAGAACATGCCCAAGTGGAGATCCAGAGGCTCAGGGCGCCCTCGGTGCACAAAACTTCGAAGAAACACCAAGGATGGGCATTTGAGAGAAGAGTCATCAGGTGTGAGAGATTCAGCAATGTGAACAGAGTAACAGGAAGGAGAAAAAAAAAAACCTTAAGTATGAATTAGTTGGGTGGGCGTTATCATGGGTGGGAGCACTGCCCCTTTCTGTATTACTTTAATAAACTCTTGGCTAAGTTCATTTTTCTTAAGTTGGTGAGAAGTTTTTTCTTATGCTCCTCAGCGCTTAATCAGTCTTGGCGAGGACTGGCTACCAATTCCAAAGCCTGCGCGGCACAAACATGCGAGGCAGGCAGCGGAATCCAGCCTTGCAATTAAATCAAAGGAAATAAAAAATTTGAAGAGGTTGTATGGGATGGAGAATTTAAGTTGCACAATGATTTATTCTGATGAGAAGGTGAGGCAAGAGAACTTTGTTCTCTCAGACGGACAAAATATTTCCTGGACAAAAGGCTTTCCTAGAAGCAATTTCAACAATGCTTCTAGGCTGGAATCGTTCATGTTTATCCATAAAACATCCAGCACAGACCCACATTCCTTACATAAATCTGGTTTTTTAAAAATCTGGTTATTTCATTCAGATTCGTCACAAATACCCAGCCATGCCCTACTGAAACAATGTAATACAAAAATTGACAGCACTCTTCACCCAATGATTGATACCAGAAATAAAAAAGACATGCAATTTTTAGTAAAGACCATAATAATCATTACAAATAACAGATTCATGCATAACAAGCCAATTATACTTGAATAGTCACTAATGATAAGAAACATCTTAGTTGTAGTAAGTCTGAATCCATTTATTTACTTTTTTTACCACTGAGCCAGACAGGTGCCCCTGAATCCACTTTCTAAAGCCATTCTTTTCCACTTCAAATTTGCAGATGCCTTAGACTTCTGTGTGAATTTCTAATAGAAAGTAGACTGATACACATCACTGGCATCCCATTGAACTCCCAGCTCTAACTTAACTGACTCTGTATGGCTCTTACTATTCTCTTTAATTATCTTAGAAATTAGCCTCCTCAACATTTCAGTTTTGAAATCTCTGTTTGTCCAGAGAGTAAGGAGGAAAATAACCAGGGCACGCAGTGAGGGCGGATCGGCTAGTCTTCTGACTGCATGGTTGTGCTGTTACCCAATCTCAGAAAAATCAAAGACTGACCCACTTCCTCATTTTATAAAGAAATGAGGCTGAGGTGAGTTAAGTGCTTTCAGATCAGGAAGATAATGGCACAACGAGGACAAGAATCCCACCACCTAATCACATCTTCTGGCTGGGGAAATTCTTGTACAAGTGCAACCCGGACTGAGCACAATGATGAGGACACCAGAGAGACCAAGGAGAGCTGCCGAAACTAGAGCAGCTCTCCTTGGAAGTGGCAAAGGGAACCCCCCTGTAACACATTAGCACCGGTGGAAACTGCGTAGAGAGGTCCATGGAACCTCTCTGTGCTACTTCTGCAACTTTCTATGAATTTATAACCATTTCAAAATAAAAAGCTAAAAAAAATAGTGGAAATCCTCCAGAAAAACATACTGGCATGATGAGAGAGTGCTTTTTTACCTCACAAACAGGAATGCCACTGCCTCCAGCTTTTAAAAGAACGGTGCCTGGAAGAAAAATCAATGTACACCTGGGACCCGAGAGAAGGAAACTAGTGGAACCAGGACTGAACCCTGTGGCACAGGACCAGCCACTTTTAGCGCTGAAAGAGTATTGTGCATTACTAGAACCCAGAGCAATTCCTGCGGAGGGACGGGGCCACTCTGAAGCAGCCCATCAGACTCGCAGGAGGGGTCTGCAGCAGTGTGCTGGGTCACAGAATAACACACACCAGGGTTACCACAAAATACACTGAGTAGGGCAGGGGTAAACTACTGAAATCAGAAACCATTTTGAGACTGAAGAATGTTTTTAGGAGAAAGAGGTTTCTTGTGACTAGGGTAAGGATCATTCACAAGTGGATGAAATTTAGACATGTTACAAGGAGAAAGTGACCTGGACAGATTTTTTTTTTTTTTTTTTACTTAAATCAGGTATTCGTTGCAAAAAGTTGGTTATATATGCATGATAAAGATTATATATTATTTCTAAATCATTAATTTTAAAATTACAAAGCACCAACATTTTACTTTGGTGAGTGCTACAGTCAATTCTTTTAAAACCATAACACCAGGGGCGCCTGGGTGGCACAGCGGTTAAGCGTCTGCCTTCGGCTCAGGGCGTGATCCCTGCGTTCTAGGATCGAGCCCCACATCAGGCTCCTCTGCTATGAGCCTGCTTCTTCCTCTCCCACTCCCCCTGCTTGTGTTCCCTCTCTCGCTGGCTGTCTCTATCTCTGTCGAATAAATAAATAAAATCTTAAAAAAAAAAATAAATAAAAAAATAAAACCATAACACCAAAAGGCCTTCCCAGTGCCTCCCTCTATACGACACAGGGCTGGCAGCCAATGCTGAGGACAAAATGATTAGATTAACAATACATAAGAAACGAAGGACTTAAAACAGCATCTCCATGGATAGCATGATTATAATCCTAGGAAATTAACGACAACAAAATATCATCAATAAAAACTGAATTTAGAAAAGCTGTAGGCTCTAAGGAAAAAAAAATCACTGCATTCTTATCCATTAGGACGCTTAAAACAAAAACCTCAGTAAAAAGAAAAGCAATTTACAAACACAACAAAATATTTAAAATCTGTTAAGTAACTTAGCTCAGGATATTAAAGATTTAACTAAGAAAAAATATCAATACCTAATAGGATGAATACAAGAAGTTATACATAACAGGAACGAAATTGCTAATTTCCGATCGAGAAGTCAGTCCTTTATCATTATAAAGATAATACTTCCCAAGAAATACAAGGACTTAATGCAACACGGATTTGAAATTCCTGCAGAATATAATTTAGAATTTGACTAATTAAGATCGGAATTCGCCTAGAAGAGTAAGTGTACAAGAACAACAAATATTGGGGTGCCTGGGTGGCATAGCGGTTAAGCGTCTGCCTTCGGCTCGGGGCGTGATCCTGGCTTTGTGGGATCGAGCCCCACGTCAGGCTCCTCCGCTATGAGCCTGCTTCTTCCTCTCCCACTCCCCCTGCTTGTGTTCCCTCTCTCGCTGGCTGTCTCTATCTCTGTCAAATAAATAAATAAATAAATAAATCTAAAAAACAAAAACAAAAACAAAAAAACGAACCAATGTTTATGATATTAGGAGAAAAACAAAGGGACTAATCAATAGAACATATTTTAAGGTTCCAGAAATAAATTGAAACTATTAATAAAACTCTAAGAACTGGAAAGAACAATGGGGAAAAACTACTAGTTAAACATAAAAACAGTATGGGATTCATTCATCATTCTCTATCATATACAAGTCAAAGCATTAAATATAAATCAAACAGAAAAAACTGGAAGAAAATAGAGAGTAATTATCCAAGATAAGGGGAAAAAAATTTATACCTATTCAGAGAAGGATGCATTCAATACATAAGGCCAAAACGTTTAACAAAACAGAAGTCAATAAGAAAAAAATACTTGAAGGATACAACATAATCATATAAGATCAATGTACAGATTCTATTCAATCAATACACAAAGGAGAAAAACCCAGTTTATATATAGGAAATAGAGTAAGCCAAAACATCCAGGCTCACTGGCATTGGAAAATTAAAACTTTAACTCTTAGATAAATATTAAAATAGCAAAAAAAAAAAAAAATTAAAGTAATCACACTGATGGGGTTTATGGAGACATGGTACACTAATAATTCACTGAATATACTATAGACTTGTTCTGTGTCTCAAGAAGCCTTAAACTTTGCAACAAAAGCTATAAAATGTTCACTCCTTTCAACACAGTAATTTACTTCTGAGAAAGATATTCCAAAGGCATAACCCCAAAGGGCATAGATTTTGTAAAAAAGTTTATACTGTTAATAATAATCATAGTTGGGGCGCCTGGGTGGCACAGCGGTTAAGCGTCTGCCTTCGGCTCAGGGCGTGATCCCGGCGTTGCGGGATCGAGCCCCACATCAGGCTCCTCTGCTGTGAGCCTGCTTCTTCCTCTCCCATTCCCCCTGCTTGTGTTCCCTCTCTCGCTGGCTGTCTCTATCTCTGTCAAATAAATAATAAAAAATCTTAAAAAAATAATAATAATAATAATCATAGTGGGGAATTAGTATAGCCCAAAACCTACGGAGCAAGTCTTATGGGAAGTCCAACAGGGAAGAGACTCACTTGGAAGAAAGAGACAGGAGACAGGGCAGTGAAAATACAGGGGAGAAAGACTAGTGACTTACACAATCATGTTTACTATCTATTTCTCAAGTTTCAAAGGAAGAGAAGTGCTTTAGTTCATATTTGAGTATTGGTGATGGGAAGGCGCAGACACTGCACCGATCTTCAAGGATGGTAAATGTGTATTGTATAAGCTCTATTTTCCTGAACAACAACAGCAGAAAACAAAGGAAGGAGAATTGCTATAAAGTGGCCAGAACCTGAAGTGACCAAGTATCTGTGAAGACCAAACATACCACCTGCTTTGGGAGGCAATGTATGGTGAGGATTATTATTGCTGGACCACGTTCCACAGATGGTCTCTGCAACACCAGAACCCCCAGGAGAGGGTGCGCCCCACAGCCCAGACCTCTGCCCTTGAATAAATAAGGCTCACAGACCCACAGACCAAATGCGTGCCAGATTGTGTATGCCTCTACAGACAGGTGAGTATTTAGAGGAGGGAAGAGAGAAGACAGGTGATGGAGACTTCATGCAGGGGACTGAATTTCAAGACTCTTCAGGATCCCGGAAGGAGCCTGAGCAATGCTGTCTCCTCACCTCTCAGCAGCTACCTAGAGCTGACAGAATCCCGAACTCAAAGTTATAGGTGCTTCCGTGACACTTGAGATAATCATTGTTGGCCAGTCAACATTCTGAAGTTTCCGGATGGAACCGTCAAACCTCCATCTGCACAAGTCGCTCTATTTCCAGTCTCTTTGATGTCGAAGGACTTACTATTCTACACAAGGCTATGCTGTCACAGGATGCGAATTAATCGACAAACTGACTGGTGCCCCCCAGAAAAGAACAGTAGTGGACGAAGCACAACAAACACCAACAGGAACGGACAAGACTCCAGCGAGAAACGAGACGTAATCTGACAACTCTGTTCTCTAAAATACAGAGATGAAGACAAAGCTGATTCAAAAACAAGAAAATATCTGAAAAAGAGAAGCAATAAGGGAAAGAAAACTAACAAAAAGGCAAACTCCCCCGGAACAACACAGGACCTCAGTCCAATTTCTGGGCTCCTTAGACCAGAAATTTCAAGTCCTCGTTTCTTCCTCTCTTTCAAAATTTAGGGCAAATACACATTTACAATGTACTTTATAGAAGCAGAGGGGTTAGACCAGTGAGACATACATATCAAACACGTTTAGCCTCAGAATAATTTACATCTTTATGCCTCCTATGAATAGCACTCACTGTAGTCAAATAAATTCCATACTGATGCATACTTAAACAAAAGGGTTGTGTACCACAAAGCTATTTCAAGATTACAAAGCACGCGCGCGCACACACACACACACACACACACACACACACTTTTCTCCCTCCCTCCCTCCCCCAGACAGGAAGACCTCTATGACTGTTACATTTCTTCCCTTAGGAAACCTTTCCTCGGGCTGCTTATTTCAGTACTGGCCACCCTGAAGTGCAAGTCTTGGATGTTTTGGCAGGGTGTTCACAAGACATTACAACCAGAATCTGTAGTTCTCATGGGGATTATGATAAAGAACATTTTCTTAAACCATTTCGCCAATCAAAAGCACCAAATCAAACACAAAAATGAAGTTTTCATGCTATTTGCATCTCTTCCTCTTTTCCTTATTATTTACATAATGGAAGCCTTACGATAAATTAGGGAACGAGACTGGGCAGCTCAAATTAAAACCCCCAAACCTGCCAAAAGCCTTGTCTATGAAAACAAACCTCCTTCACATTAAGACCAAACACAGGGGCGCCTGGGTGGCGCAGTCGTTAACCGTCTGCCTTCGGCTCAGGGCGTGATCCGAGCATTCTGGGATCGAGCCCCACATCAGGCTCCTCCGCTAGGAGCCTGCTTCTTCCTCTCCCACTCCCCCTGCTTGTGTTCCCTCTCTCACTGGCTGTCTCTATCTCTATCAAATAAATAAATAAAACCTTTAAAAAAAAAAAAAAGACCAAACACAAAGCTTTTTGAAAGGAGCTGGCCATTTATAAACAATTGAAGTAGAAACCATGCCCAGCATGGAGCCCATCACAGGGCTCAAACTCATGACCCTGAGATCAAGACCGCAGTTGGACACTTAACTGAGCCACCCAGGTGCCCCATTTTTATGAACAATTTAACCAAGAATGACTGGCAATACAAAGTCCAAAAATATGTAAAAAAAAAAAAAAAAAGTGTAATAAAAAGACTGCTGTCAAGAAATGAAGAGAATCATGAACTGCCTCACAAGCCTGCTAGGCGGCAACAAAACCCCCCTTAAAATCCATATCTTTCGCTTCATTTATAAAGCAGAGAAGCAACTTCCAGATATTGCTAAGGCATGAACACTCTCAAGAATTTCCAACAAGGTCTCTTTTTATAATTAGACACCAACGCAGTTTTGCCACATTTTCAATCCCATCTTCCCAAACTGCTCGACAGCCATTAAAATGGGATCTATGTAGCAAGGGCAAAAAGGCTTTTAGAAGCAACAATGAAGGATGTTTCAGGCTAGAGTCTTGGATCAGTGTATAGGGAAATGACCTATGAGAAAATGAGAAGCTGAATTTTATTTAAGGCTTAACAATTGAAAGACAAAATTCCAAAAGTGTAGCAGCAGGAAAAACCAAACATCAGGAGTCATTCATCAGTTTAAGTCCTGAGGTGGGTTACCCACTGACCCTCAAATGTGGACTAACCGTGGCCCATTTCCGTCTGGGCGTAGGTGCCAATTATCTGGAGTCCTTTGGAGGAAAGCAGCCATTTCTCTTGCTGAGCAGTGGTGCCCTGATTCAGCAAGGTGGGAATAAACATGGAGAAATTGAGGCCCACAGGTTCCACAAAATTGACCAAATGCACTCTACAGGAGAGAAAAAAAAAGGATCTCAGCCTTACTCTAGAAACTGCATTCTACCACCCATTCTTTTTTTTTTTTTTTTAAAGATTTTATTTATTTATTTGACAGAGATAGAGCCAGCCAGCGAGAGAGGGAGCATAAGCAGGGGGAGTGGGAGAGGAAGAAGCAGGCTCCCAGTGGAGAAGCCTGATGTGGGGCTCGATCCCATAATGCCGGGATCACGCCCTGAGTTGAAGGCAGACGCTTAACCGCTGTGCCACCCAGGCGCCCCTCTACCACCCATTCTTGCCACACAACCATGGCCCTCAGGATTGAGACTGGGAAAACTTCAACCCTTCTCTTAAGAAATTAAATGTAAAATTAACCATTTTCCCACCTGGAAGGCCAAATCCAATGGTATCTATCCCCTCCCCACCCAAGTCATTTCAGGGCCAGAATTCTTTAACTCTACACTTCATCAAGGAAGCAAATTCCACCCAAGTTGTAGCCTAAAAATCCCTTTTTTTTTGGTTTTGTTGGTGTCATCTGTTGGTTTTATTGGATTCTTTGGAGTATGTGTGTTTGCTTTATTTTCAAGTTTTACTTGTTCTGAAAATCAAAAGGAGCTCCACATAACACTTATTTGTAGAGCTTCTAACAAAACTTCTAAAGAATAGTTTAATCTTTCCCTAGGTAACACCAAAGCAAACATCCAGGTTAGTAAATATATTCCAGGGCCAAACCACAGATCTCTAAAAGTCTTCAGAGTTCACAGGTGGGTAAGGAGAAACGTGAGAATGTTAAGCATTTATCTCTGATGTCTCTGATACTCACTCCAGGTTAAGGAATTGCAATCACACTGAAATTCTGTCCTCAACTATTTTCTCATGAAACACAATCTGTGAAATGGTCAAAATACAAATCACATTCACTAGTCAGCCTTGGCTACACTGTTAAATACCTTGTGGGTGTCTGTTTTGTTCTATCTATATAAAGAGCTCGAAGTACAAAGTAAGCATCGCCTAAGTGACCTTCATGACTCCTCAAGGAAAGAATAGGAAGCAGTGTCACCAGTTTGTCTTGGTCTGTCCAGTGAGCAGAGCCTGAATTAAAAGAAAGAGGGGGAAGACTGCAAATTCACTTTTGGGGTGGCCCTAAAACCAATCCTACCACCTTTAGGTTCAAAGATCACCTTTCAGGGGTGCTAGGGGCAGACTGAAACATCTAAGGAATGCCTGCATCCAAGGAACATCAAAAACGCCTTTTTAACCCAGAGGTTCCATCATTTTTATGCCAATATCAAACGTCAATTTATTTATTTATTAAAAAGATTTTATTTATTTATTTGACAGAGAGAGAGAGAGAGAGAGCGCGCGTGCCAGTGAGAAAGGGAACACAAGAGGGGAGTGGGAGAGGAAGAAGCAGGGTCCCAGCAGAGCAGGAAGCCCGATGTGGGGCTCAATCCCAGGACCCTGGGATCACGCCCTGAGCCGAAAGGCAGTCGCCCAACCGACTGAGCCACCCAGGTGCCCCTTGAATGTCCATTTAAACTGAATGGAGGGAGCAACAGGAAAAAGGAGGGGTATGAACAGAAGAAGTGAGTTAGCTTCCAAGTAACTTGGGTCAACAGTTTACTGCTGTTGGACGGTAGAGAAGTAACGCCCAGGGGCGCCTGGGTGGCACAGCGGTTAAGCATCTGCCTTCGGCTCAGGGCGTGAACCCGGCTTTATGGGATCGAGCCCCACGTCAGGCTCCTCCTCTATGAGCCTGCTTCTTCCTCTCCCACTCCCCCTGCTTNCCTCTCTCGCTGGCTGTTTCTATCTCTGTCGAATAAATAAATAAAATCTTTAAAAAAAAAAAAAAAAAAAGAAGTAGTAACGCCCAGCCTCACTGACGTGGGAGTCAAAAGCCTGATGAGGTAGATAAATGTGGACATCATTTTTTCAAAGGCAAGAGCCCCACAGCATTTCCTAACAATTATATTTCACTAAAAAAGGAAACGAACTTCTAGGAATTTCTGAGGAAGAGAAGCCGTAGTTTAGGCATCAAAAATGGTGGCCACATAAGACTCTTATTCCCCGTAAGGGAAGTGAGGAGACTGTGGGGTTATTTGAAATAACAATACCGACACAATATAACTCTAGGAAACTCAGAGGGAAAAATAGATGACAGAAAACAAAGACTGTCGAATATTTATGTTAATAAACATACGGAGATTCTTTTGAGGATACTTGAAAATCAACTCATGAACAAAATCTCAATGCTTGTTTCTAAATTCTGTTTAATACCTCCCCCAGATGCTTTTCAAGGAATCAGCTTTAAAAACCTAAGGAGGATAACAAAAACCATGGTTAATCCTCATTAGAATTTTATATTACTTTTAAAAATACTTTACAGTTTTCTTTTCATAGTAAATAGGATAGTTAAAAGACAAAATGACAGGAGAGGAGATTAGGAAAACAACTTTTACATTCCCCAAACAGCAAGGGTTTTTCCACCAGGGCCTGGAGAGAACAGTCCTTCTACTGCTCAAGCTGAGAAAACTCACAGTATCTTACTAATATTCCATCAACTTCAAAATATTCCCATACATGAATTTTGAGATAGGAGAAATAATTATAAAGAAACCAGTAAATGCTCAAAATCCCCTGAAAGAGAAATATTACTCTATCACCAGTTCTGGCATCACCCCGCGCCCATCTTAGCATTTAAGAAATCAAGCGCATCTCACAAATAACAGGATGTCATAGTTAACTGGGAGCACTTTTTCTCTTAGTGGTAGGTGAAACCCAAGTGTGAGCCACAATCATTGGTGGGCTTGGATTCAATGGCATTCAGTAACTAATTTTCAATCCCTTTCTCTTATGTAAGTTGATCTCCCCGTCCTATCCTAGAGATCCTGGGTAATTTTCAATCCCTTTCTCTTACGTAAGTTGATCTCCCTGTCCTATCCTAGCGATCCTGGAAGGATGTCAAAAGGTGTGTTAAACTTTGTCCTCTATGGGCACCTGGGTGGTTCAGTCATTAAGCAGCTGCCTTTGGCTCAGGTCATGATCCCTGGGTCCTGATTAGCCGGGAGCCTGCTTCTCCCTCTCTCTCTGCCTGTTGCTCCCGCTACTTGTGCTCCCTCTCTGTCAAATAAATATGTAAAATCTCTAAAAACCAAAACCAAAAAACCTTTGTACCCTATATTCCCCAAACAGCAAGGTCTGTATCATAAAAAAGGATAGGCAAAACAACTGGCTCGTGTCCTGTGTTCTTTAACCCACATAAAGGAATTTGCTCTATTTCATTGTGACTTCACTCAACTCTTACACTCTATGAACCACCACTGACTATGAATCTAATCGATTCTGAAACACACTGCATCAACCACTTAAAAGTAAAACAAAACAATCCTCTTTTTTGGGGTTGTTTAAAAAAGGATAAAATCTTACACTTTTGAAGTTTACCTAAAACCCAACTCAGGTGATTCAGAAACATAATCTTCTAGGAGGTACTCTAGCTCAATATTCTCACAGCCATGAGTTACAAATTTTAAAAGTAAAAAAGAACATTTGGAAGTTGGTAAATACTTTGATTTGGGCTACTAAAAATAAGCAAATCATAATTTTATGACTAAAAGGGAAAGGAATTCTCAGGGCAGTCTGAAGGGCCAGAGTAAATGATTTCATCCTTAACAGTAGTAACCAGGTCAGACTGAAAAACTTAAGATACCAAACATACTAGAGGCAGTAGAATAAAGGAGAAATCTCTACCACTACATAAAGGCAGAACTTGTAACATGTTCCCTTTTTCTGGCTCTTGAATACACACCATTCGTATCATTTCATCTTTATTGGTGAAAATAATGGAATTCTTCTAAAATGTTGAAACCCCCCAAAAAAGGAAGTGCCCAGGAATGAATGAGAAGTGTAAGAGAGGATACAGGCCAAAGAAACCTTGTACTCAGATCATGTAATTAGAGTGAGTGTTCATTCAGATAAAGGCAATGAAAAAAAAAGTGCTTATTTTATTTCTAATTAAGAAACAAAACACAATAAAAAACAGATGGTCTGGAAAAAGAAAAATTACATACTCTTTCCAGCACTAGGACCAAGGCATGGCTTTAGGAGGTCTCCTATGCTGGGAGGGCCATTTAAATAACACTGCCACCAGATTTAAGAATGCTAGGTTCTTAAAATATTTTATAGTCACTCTGAAGTTTGGCTCATTTTCTTCATGTACCCCACATTGTCCATCAGTTTAAACTCAAGCTCTGCACTCTCATATGGACATACAATCTGTTATTGCTCCAAAATATTGTTTGGTCTTGCAACTAAAAATCGAATTCAGCCTCTAAATTTAGCAGAACTCCTTGTTACAAATGGTAAAGGCAAATCTGCAATTTAAATCACTCTACACTGTGATGTCTGAGCCAAAGGAATTCGTACTGATGCCTGAGAATGAAAACCGCAGCCTCTCCCTTCGCGATCACCATTTTACAAACGTCATCCCTTTAAAAGCCTTAAATACAAACGTAAACACTAGTTTTCACACGTATCACTTGAAAGTGGGGTGAAAATAAGCAGTGTGAGTCTTCCAACGCCGAGCACGATGAAAAAGGACACGACAGGCTGTGCGTTTTTATAAATTAAGGCTTAGGGACTTCGTCTAGGCTAAGGCATACCTACTTTTTAAACCACATGATTTCCTCTGGGTCTGCGATATCAAACTCCCTCATCTTCTTCACCATGTTGGCACTCTTCCTAACAGCCACCTCGTAACGCTGGCTGCGAGTGAGGAAATTCAAGTCCTCGTGCTGGAAGTCTGGGTCATTCAGAATCAGGTTCTCTGGAAGGGAGCGAGACGGCATCAAGAGGAAGACAGACATTCAGGGCTCCGTGACACCTCCTTCAATCCCAGCGGGTTTGGGGAGCGCGGGCACAGACGCCCCCCTCGGGGGACGACACCCCTCACCCCGCCACAGGCCGGCCCCGGGAGTGGGGGTCCCGGCTCCCCCAAAGCCGAGCCAGGCACTGCGGCCTACGCTCCACAGCGCCCCGCGACTCCTCATCGAGCGAGTCTGGAGCCGCGCTCGGGGAAGGAGGGAGGACTGGCCCGCCGCCCTCACCGATCTCTCGGCGGCGCCGGGTGCTCTCGGGGCTGCCGTCCAGGACGTGCGTGAGCAGCTCCGGGTTGAAGCTGGCGGCTTCCCGCTCCCTGCGAAGATCTTGGTTCATGGTGGCGACACGGAGCGGCGGCGGCGGCAGAGGTCGAAGCAGTGGCGGCGGCGGCGGCAGAAGCGGCGACGGGTGTCCGCAGCTCCGGCCCGGCCCTATGAGCCGCCCCAGGACGGCGCGAGGCCCCGCCCCCGCTCGCCTGGGCCCGCCCCGCCCCTTCTCCTTCGCCGCCGCAGGTGGGCGCGCTCTCGACGGTGGGCGCGCTCTCGACCGCGGCCGAGGCGGACACGGCGTCGGCGTGGGCGCGCTGACCGTATCCGCAGTGGGGCGGGCGAGTCCTCCGCTCTCGTCCAGGGGAGCCCTAGAGCGGCCCCCCGGGGCGGAAACCCCGGAAGACGGTCAAGAAATTGCCCTGGGGACGGGGAGGGAGGAAGGCCAGGCGCTCCTGGTAACCCGTCCCTCCCTCGTCACGCGATCGAGCGGGGCGGAAAGAGGGAACGCGAGGCCGCCGCGACGCCCCGACAGGTTGGCGAGGAGGTAGGGAAGGGGCGGGACAACGCGGCTGAAGAGGAGTGCGCCTGCGCCTTGGGATTTGTCCGTGCCGCCGCTTCCGGGTCCGCGTGTAGAGGTCTCCCGAGGGCTGAAGGTCCTTGATGGGGGCCGGGGGGTGGGGGTGGTTTGAGCCTCTGGGCCGCGCGGCGTTGCTCGGGAGGGTTGTTGTAGGGTTTCCCCACACCCTCCTAGATTGGAGAAAAAAAGGAGGAGGAGAAAAGTCGCCCTGGGAAGAGGCCTCCAGTTATCTTTTGTTAAGATAAGGGCATCCTTGCTGCCGGAAGCGTTGGCTTTCAGGAGCTGGGTGTGGGACTGGGGCCCTCCTCCCCTTGTATGGGTGGGTGTGGACCAGAATGTGACGGAGCTGGCCGTTGAGAGGTCTTGGAATCCAGACTTTTCTGCTTTCACAGTTACCACCGTCGTCATCAAAGTAATAGATGTCTATGTTTAGGAAACCTAGTATCGGAGAATTTGTAATGAAAAGCAAAAGCTCCCCATTCTCAGAGGCAGCCACTTTTAACCTGTTGTGTTTTTTTAACTCTGATTCCGAAAAAATCGCTACCTAAAATACATGCTAGCTCTTGATTTGTTCGTTTTAGTTACCTTTTGACTTCATACCACTGTAATGGAGATCGAGCACACTAAACCATCTTTATCTCTCCCTAACATACCCTTATAACTTCAGACAACATACGAATCCACTGTTTTTTAAAACTATGCACTTCATGCTGTTACTTATTGCATCAGTTTTTAGTAACAGTACTGGGAATAGGGTAAGGTAAATGCACTCACCTCTGATATAATTTATGGGAGCACTAATCAAGATTAATACAGACAAGATCATTATTACTGATTTTTCCTTTTGCCCCAGACTCTAATATATCAGGACAAGGCACTGCTACTGATTAATTAATTAATTAATTACTAATTACTTATTAATAATGAATAATGCCCTCATGGAGCTGATAATCTAGTGGGAGACAGAGGCATTAAACAAGTAAACAAATCTCACTCTTTGAAATTCTATTACTTAGTAAATTAAATGAAGAAAATAAATCAAGCGGAGGGGATAGAGGGACTGGGGGTGGTGGAGAATGCTGATGTAGGTAGGGTGGACAGGGAAGGCCTTGCTGAAGAGGGGGAGGATGAACTGGGACCTAAACAGGGAAAGAGAACCGGTTATGTGAAGGTCTGGGGAAGACTGCTCGAGTCTGAGGAAAGCAAGTGTGCAGGGCCTGAGGGTGAGGGTGAGCTAGAGGAAGTGTGAAAGCAAACATGAGAGCCGAGAGGTAGGCCAGGTGCAGACCCCATGTGGCACTGTGAGCCGACACAAAGACTTTCAATTTTAGTAGGAATTTATAATAGGAAGTCTTTAATCGATTTTCAGTGGGGTTTTGTGACCTGATTAACATTTTTTAATATTAATTGTGGAAATGTTCCAACATGTACAAAGGTAGAAGGAATAATACAATAAACCCCATCTACTTTTCACCCAGGTCCAATAATTATCCACTGTACCTCTACCCAGTTCCCCTCCATGTTAGTTTTAAGCAAATCTGATATCATATCCATAAAGTCTTTTAGTATGTATCTTTAAACTATTTTTAACACAATCCCAATACCATTATCACAATTGGAAGTGTTAACAAAAATTTCTTGTGGTCATTACAACCAATATTCAAATGTTTCATAAAAAATTCTCTATACAGTTTGTTCAAATCAGGGTCCAAACAAAGTATACACGTTGCAGTTGGTTGATAAAAATCTTAAGCCTCTTTTAATGTATAGGTTTCCACTGTACAATTTTTTTCTTCAAGTTATTTGAAAAAGCTAGGTCAAGTGGCACCTGGGTGGCTCAGGTCTTAAACTCAGGTCTTGATCTCAGGGTCACGACCAGCATGACCTTAAAAAAAAAAAAAAAAAAAAAAGGAAAGAAAGAGAAGAAAAAGGTAGGTCATCTTTCGCATTGAATTTCCCACAATCTGGATTTTACCAGTCTCTGTGATATCTTTGATATGTTCCTCTGTTTCTGTATTTTCTGTAAGCTGTTGGTTGTATCTAGAGACATTGTTAGATTCAGACTTGAGGTTCTGGCAGAAAATACTCCCTTTGGCAGTTTCCTTTAAAAATATCACTATGGTTGTTATGAAGAGAGTGAGCAATAGAAGGAAAATAGTGGAAGCTGAGATCAGTTTTAAAGCTGATGAAAGCTTGGACTGTGGTGGCTTGGAGGGAGTGAAGTGCGTAGATTCATATGTATTTTTTAGAGATTTTATTTATTTTGAGAGAGAAAGAGAGCATGAGCGGGGGGAGGGGGCACGGAGGGGCAGAGGGAGAAGTGGACTCTTTGCTGAGCGGGGAGCCCCATGCGGGATTCAATCCCAATACCCTGGGATCATGACCTGAGCTGAAGGCAGGTGCTTAACTGACTGAGCCACACAGTATGTATTTTGAAGTAGAATTGACAGAAATTCGTGACGGGTCAGATGAGACCATGAGAATAGGGAGGCATCAAGAGTGACTGGTAGGCTTGAGCGGATGGGAGACAGTGGTGCGGTCAGGGACAGAGAGGGGCGACTTAGAGGTCGTATTAGAGCCATAGGACTTGGTTCTGGCTAAAACATCACCCACCCACCTGTGCCTATTTCCTCTCCTTTTCAGGACCCATGGAAATGGACAAAGAGAACAGGGGAACAGCGATTATCAAATGAAAGAAATACAATACTATTGATACAATGCTGTTATCTAATCTACAAACCTTTTCATGAATTTATAATTGTCCAACAATGTCCTTTATGACAATTTTCTCCTGCAACCCAGATCCAGTCCAGGAACATGAATTCTATCTATTTAGTTGTATTCGTTTCCTAGTGTCTCTGTAGCAAACGACCCCGGGCTGGGTGGCTTAAGTAACAGACATTTATTATCTCATGGTTGTGGACGTTAGAAGCTCAAGACCTCGACAGCTTTGGATCCTTGCGAGACTGTGAAGGAGAGCTGCTCCTTGCCTCTCTCAGCTTCTGACAGTTTGCTGGCAGTCAGTGGTGTGTCTCCGTTTCTATACACACCACTCTGATGTCTGCCTTCATCTTAATCTCTTTTAACTGGAGCAATTTGTCTTCTGTGACTGACATGTTCAAAGTAGATAAGCCAGTTGTTTTATAGACCATCCCTCAATTCAGATGTGTGCTATTTCTTCATGATTTGATTCAGATGATGCATTTTTTGCAGGAATACCACAAAAACAATGTGTCTGTCTCAGTGTATTATATCCAGGCAGTACATGAAGGCTGTATTTGCTAACTTCCTTGACTGTGAAGTGGATTATTTTTCTCTCTGTAATTAATAGGCAGTCCATGGGCAGATATGTTGAAACCATGTAAATATCCTGTTCCTCATCAGACTTTTACCCAGTACGTGTAAGATCCATTGACGATTTTTCCCTGAATATATTTTTTACTCTGGTGATTGCAAAACCTATCAAGACAGTAAAACAATCTTTTTATTTGGTAAAATTCATGAAGATGAGATTAAATTTAAAATTTGTAGTAATTGGGGCACCTGTGTGGCTCAGTTGGTTAACCGTCTGCCTTTGGCTCAGGTCGTGATGTCAGGGTCCTGGGATCGAGCCCCGAGTCAGGCTCCCTGCTCATCAGGGAGTCTGCTTCTCCCTCTGCCTCTTCCTCCTCCCCCCTGCTCATGCTCTCTCTCTCTCAAATAAATAAATAAATAGTAAGAATCCCCATGTGATAGAATCTTTTGAGGCCAAAGTTCAAGTCTTGTGTTGTAACTTGACTTGTAATGTTGAAGACTCATTGTGCAATATAAGCTAATAAAGAATTGTAGCTTTGCAAACATTCATGAGGGGCGCCTGGGTGGCTTAGTCGGTTACACATCTGCCTTTGGCTCAGGTCATGATCCCGGGGTCCTGGGATGGAGCCCCCAGAGCAGGCTCCCTGCTCAGCAGGGAGTCTGCTTCTCCCTCTTCCTCTGCCCCTCCCTCTCCGCTCATGCTCTCTCTCACTTTCTCTCTCAAATACATAAAATCTTTAAAAACACACACACACACACACACACACACAACATTTCTGAGTTGCTTCCGGGTTGGTGAAGAGGAGGAGGGGCTGGGACTGAGCTGTGCTCCGAGGGAGAAGGTCCACGCCCCTTCCCACATACCTTGCTCCATGCATCTCTTCCATCTGGTTCTTCCTTTCATCCTTTTATAATAAACTGGTAATCTGTTTTAGTTGTGGAGTAGTACCATACACAATCAAGATTCCTATCTCCAAGAAAGAAACCCAAAGCTGATAAAAGCTATCATGAACTTAGTGACAGGTATTACTTTTCTGACTCAGTCCTACTACGGAAATCTTACCGATTGCTTCAGAAAAAAAAGAAGGCAGCAGTCAGATCCGGTTTCCATCCTTCCCATCCTTCTTCTACGGTATTTTCAAATTTCCCAGTCGTTAAAAAAAGAAAACTGTCTCTCTTGTTCATGCTGTGGGTTTTTCTCCCAGCGGCGGATGTTTTGCCTTGGGCAATGAAAAGGGCAAGGCTCTGCCGCGTAGCTTACACCATTACTCAGACTTGCAAAGACTGTACGTGAAATCTGGCTAAGCCGTAAGAAAAGCCAGTCTTGATTTATCTTCTCAGAAACTTTCTTGCATGTCTGATGACATATGGATAATGATTTACTGAGCCAGCTGTGCTTATGGAAATTAACAGAAATGTCTTAATAAACACATAGCAACTTTTGTTTGGAAAAAAAAAATCGGGTGGGGTGCCTGGGTGGCTCAGTTGGATGGGTGTCTGATTCTTGGGTTCAGCTCAGGTTGTGATCTCATGGGTTGTAGGATTGAGCCCTGCATAGGACTCTGCACTCAGCGGGGAGTCTGCTTGATGATTCTCTCCCTCTGCCCCTCACCCCCCCAAAATAAATAAATAAATCTTTAAAAAATTAATAAAATAAAAAATTGGGGCACCTGGGTGGCTCAGTCGGTGACGGGTCTGCCGTTGGGTCAGGTCATGATCCCAGGGCCCTGGGATTGAGCCCCACATCGGGCTCCCTGCTCAGTGGGGAGTCTGCTTCCCCCTCTCCCTCTGCCGCTCACCCCACTCATGTGTGCTTTCTCTCTCAAATAAATAAATAAAATCTTTAAAAATAAAGAAATGAATGAATAATCAATGATGGGGTGCCCGGCTGGTTCAGTCAGAAGAGTATGCTACTCTTTATTTTTTTAAGATTTTATTTATTTATTTGACAGAGAGACAGCGAGATAGGGAACACAAGCAGGGGGAGTTGGAGAAGGAGAAGCAGGCTTCCCCCTGAGCAGGGAGCCCGATGCGGGGCTCGATCCCAGGACCCTGGGATCATGACCTGAGCCAAAGGCAGACGCTTAACGACTGAGCCACCCAGGCACCCCAAGAGTATGCTACTCTTGAGCTCGGGGTCATGGGTTTGAGCTCCATGTGGGTATAGCAATTACTTAAATAAATAAATAAACTTGTTTATTTAAAATTTGCAAAAGCCTATACCCCTCCAAAGAGTCAATTCGCTATGATGATTAAAAAAATATTTAATGACATAGTTACTTACAGCGTAGCTTATAGTATATGTGGTACTGGAGAGTAGAAAAATTAAGATTTATTTATTTTAGAAGTGAAGAGAGACAGGGCGGGGGGAGGAGCAGAGGGAGAGAATCCTCAAGTAGACTGTCCACTGAGCAGGGAGCCCAATGCAGGGCTCGAGCCCAGGACCCTGAGATCACACACGACTCGAGCTGAAACCACTTAACTGACTAAACCACCCAGGCACCCCTAGAAAAATTACTCTCAAGAAAGGGTCTAAGTTTTCACCTTTTTACTAGATCGGACAGAATTGTCCTCATTATCCCAAAACAGGAACCAATACATTTTTTTCTTCTCTTGACTGATTTTTTATTTTGCTTTGTGGTTTGTTTTTTTTGTTTTGTTTTTGTTTTTTGTTTTTTNCATTTTTTTCTTCTCTTGACTGATTTTTTATTTTGCTTTGTGGTTTGTTTTTTTTGTTTTGTTTTTGTTTTTGTTTTTGTTTTTGTTTTGCTTCTCTCTCTCATGCCAGAGATGATTTGAGGGCTCTCTCATTTCTGGGGACAGGAACGGCTCTGCTCCCTGGTTGCAGGGACATAGAGTATCTGCAATAGGACTGGCCCTGGGCCAGTTGCCCTTGTGCTGTTGTTCTGTACACACTGTCTTGAGATGATCTTTGAAAATTGATCAGTGACACTGCCCTATGACCTCCTCATTAGAGGATACCGAAGCCAATTGTGCAAGGTTCTAGGTAACATTAGGTTTCTTTTTTTTTNGGTTTTTTTTTTTTTTTTTTTTTAAGTCGGCTCCATGCCCAGTGGAGAGCCCACCGTGGGGCTTGAACTCACGACCCTGACATCAAGACACGGGCTGAGATCAAGAGTCAGACGCTTGACTGGCTGAGCCACCCAGGCGCCCCCTAACATTAAGCTTTTGTGCTAAAGCTGTATCATCTGGCTTCTGCAAGGGTCTTACTTGGGAGGATTTCATTGCCATTTCCTGTCTTTCTGTTGCCCTTGGCTTATCCTATTGAACAGTTGAAGCCTGTCACCTTCAGGGTCCCTTTGTCATTGAATAATTACTCCCGAATCCCCACTTCTCTAACATTGTCTATACGTGGATCCCCGTGTTCTGGAGTGTTCTTTCACACATACACAGATGTACATGTCATATGTACATGCCTGCTCCTTACCTTTTTTCCTGATGGTCTGTCTTGGAGATCTTACCACATGACTGCATACAATGCTTCATTTTATTTTATTTTATTTTATTTTANATTGAACAGTTGAAGCCTGTCACCTTCAGGGTCCCTTTGTCATTGAATAATTACTCCCGAATCCCCACTTCTCTAACATTGTCTATACGTGGATCCCCGTGTTCTGGAGTGTTCTTTCACACATACACAGATGTACATGTCATATGTACATGCCTGCTCCTTACCTTTTTTCCTGATGGTCTGTCTTGGAGATCTTACCACATGACTGCATACAATGCTTCATTTTAAAAAACCCGCCAAGTGTCCTGTGCATCGTTATCACATGATTTATTGAACCAGTGTTTTCTTTCTCTTTTTAAAATTACTAACAAAACCTCATAACCCTAGTCTAACCATGAGAAAGACACCAGACAAACCCAGACGGAAGGTCATTCTACAAAATACCTGAGTGGTACACCTCAAAACTCTCAGGGGTAAAAAACAAGGAAAGTCTGAGAAACTGTCACAGCACAGAGGAGTCTCAAGAGACAACTGAATGGAGTGTGGTATTCTGGAAGGGCCTATGGAACCGAAAAGGGACATCAGGGAAAAAACTGAGGAAATCCAAATGAAGTGTGATGTTGGGTTAATAACCTATCAATACAGGTTCATTAATTGTGACGAATGTGTCATATTAATGTAAGATGTTAATTATAGGGAAAACTGGGTATGATGTACCATCTTTACAGGTTTGGTTGTTTTTTTAGAGGTGGGCAGAGGCAGAGGGAGGAAAAGAATCTTAAGCAGCCTCCATGCCCAGGGGGAGCCCTGCAAGCAGCTTGATCTCACAACCCTGAGATCAAGACCTGAGCTGAGATCAAGAGTTGGACGCCCAACTGACTGAGCCACCCAGGTGCACCGGGGTCTTCATTTTTTAAAAAAAAATTTTAAATTCTTTTTCCTTTTTTTTTCAAAATAAACTTTTTACTTTAGAGTAGTTTTAGATTTATATTAAAAAACAAAAACAAACCTGTAGGGGCATCTGTGTGGCTCAGTCAGTTGGGTGTCTAACTGTTGATCTCAGCTTGGCTCTTGATCTCAGGACTGTTGGTTCAAGCCCCACACTGGGCTCTGTGCTGTGTGTAGAGCCTACTGAAAAAAGAAAAAAGGGAGACTCACTTTATGTACAATTGTGAAAGAATGTCAAAATACCTTGTGGCACCTAGGTGGCTCAGTCGGTTAAGCATCTGCCTTTGGCTCAGGTCATGATCCCAGGGTCCTGGGATCGAGTCCTGCATCAGGCCCTTTGCTCAGCAGGGAGTCTGCTTCTCCCTCTGCCTGCCGCTCTCCCTGCTTGTGCTCTCTCTCTCTAATAAATAAATAAATAAAATCTTTTAAAAAAATGTTAAATGGAAAAAAAATCAAAATACAGAACAACATATATAGTATTGAGGGAAGGGGCTGGGCACCTGGTGGCTTAGTTCGTTAAGGATCCTACTCTTGATGTCGGCTCAGGTCATGATTTCAGGATCACGAGATTGAGCCCCGAGTCCGGTTCCACACTGCGTGATGGGTATGGAGATTCTCTCCCTCTTTCCCTCCCCCCACCCCTGCTCCTGCTCTCTCTCTCTCAAATAAATAAATAAAACCTTAAAAAAAAAAAGAAATTTATAGTATAGAGGGGAACTAAATATCGTGTCTTTGTTATTATTTGCATAATGAAACCCTGGAAGGTTACATAAGAAATGAATAAAAATGATTTTCTTTAAGGACCAGGGTTGGCAAACTTCATCGCAGATCAGATCCAGCTCATTGCATGTTTTTGTAAATAAAGCTTAAGGAGCAATGGCAGTGTTGAACAGTTGTGACAGATGGTGAGTTACCGTCTGCCCTTTTATAGACCCTTCTTCAGGGGATCAGGGTGGGAATGGATTGCAGAGGGGTTGGAGTGGGATGACAGTTCTCCATGTAGATTTTTTTTTAAAGATTTATGTATTTGTGAGAGAAAGCGTGCGTATGCTTGGGGGGCTACTCGTGGGGCAGAGGGAGAGAGAGTACCAAGCAGACTGCATGCAGAGCAAGGAACCCGACAAGGAGCTCGATCTCAGCACCCGAGGTCACGACCCAAGCTGAAACCCAAGAGTCCCACACCCAATGGAATGAGCCTCCCAGGTGCCCCATATCGTTTTGCTTTTTTTAAATTAGTGAATGCATAACCGATCAAAAATTATTTTAAAATATTAAACTACCACTCTTAAATATCTTCAAATATTAAACTACCACTAGAACTAGCCTTGTAGATGTCACTGGTCTCCAGTATCTGCTAATCTCAGTCTTGGGGTCTGCTTGGTTTGTCAGGAGTCTTCAGAAATCGCTCTCAGCTCCTTGAGATGCTGCCCAAACCTGGAATCTACTACTTCCCCTGGGAAGTCAGTGCCGGCCAAGTTCCTGATGGGGCCACGCTGAGAACATTCGGCAGGTGAGAATGGTTTTTTTCACATGGTGGGGGGATGTGTAAGTGCCTCCCACACACACACCCACCAGAAAAAAACAATTAAAATGGCGTTATTATAAGTGTGTCTAGTTTTGTTTTTGTTTTTTGTTTTTTTTAGTTTTATTTATTCAAGTAATCTCTGTACCCATGGTGGGGCTTGAACTCATGACCCCAAGATCAAGAGTCACACGAACCCCTGACTGAGCCAGCTGGGCATCCGTTGACAACTTTAAAAAAAATATATTATTTATTTATTTGACACAGAGAGAGAGAGTGTGCAGGAGAAGAAGCAAGCATGAGCAGGGGGGAAGGGTGGAGGGACAGGGACAAGCAGGCTCCCCTCTGAGCAGGAGCCCGATGCAGGACTCGATCTCCTGGGATCGTGACCTGAGCCAAAGGCAGGCACTTAACCCACTGAGCCACCCAGGCGCCCTCAACTTATTTTTTAAATGCTAAAACATTAATGTTTGTTCATTGGAAAAAATGTAGACAATCCATAAAAGTGGATTGAAAAACACGTGATTGAAAAAGAAAGCGAGCAAAAATCACCTGTAATCTCACTGTCTAGACAGACACTGCTAACCTTTTGGCGATTAATGTAGACACGCTCATGTGTGTGGATGTAGATGAACATGTGGATGGGTGTGTGATCACACCCATGTGTATAGCATCACTAGGGAAATGCAAATTAAAACCACAGCGAGATACTCCTCTATATATGCCCACTGCAGTGGCAGAATTCAGAGACTGATGAAACCGAATGCCAGTGAGGGTGTGGAGCAACTGGAACTCCTGTACACTTCCGGGGGAAATCTAAAATGGCGCAATGATTTTGGAAAACCACCTGCAGTGTCTTTAAAAGCTAAACATACATCTAACGCGGCACCTGGCGGGCTCGGTCAGTAGAACATGCGACTCTCCATCTCAGGGTTGTGAGTTTGAGCCTCACGTTGGGTATAGAGATTACTTTAAAAAAAGAAAAGAAAAGAAACCAGGCCCCCCAAAATTACATGTTGTATGGCTCCATTTATATAAAAGTTTAGAAAATGCAAAAAAAATCTATATGAAAAAAAAGCAGGCCACTTGCCTGCAAGGATGCCTGGATGTGACATGTTGGGGGATTACGAAAATGCCAGAGGGAACTTTTCAGGGTGATGAAGCCGTATGTTCATTACTGATTGTGTGGACAGTTGCTCAAGTGTATCCAATGTCAGATGTCAAGTTGTGTACCTTAAATATGTATAGTTTATTATATTTCAGTTATACCTAAGTAAAACCAAGGGGAAAAGCTTGTTACAGAATGTTAAAAAGGAGGGGGGCAAAAGACTTGAACAGACACTTCACAAAAGAGGATATACATAACACTTCGCAGTCATACGAAAAGTAAACAACTTTGCATGCGACAGTTAAAAAATATATGTATGTACACACACGAATGGATAATGAGCACATGAAAAGATGCTTGACATCATTAGTCACAGGGAAATGCAAATTAAAACCACAGCGAGGGCGCCCGAGTAGCTCAGTCGGTTGGGCGTCTGCCTTCGGCTCAGGTCATGATCCCAGGGTCCTGGGATCAAGCCCCGCATCGGGTTCCGCGCTCAGCAAGGAGCCTGCCTCTCCCTCTGCCCTTCCCTCCCACTTGTGCTCGTGCTCGCTCTCTCTAGCACTCTCTCAAATAAATACATAAAATCTTGTGTGTGTGTGTTTTTAAAGATTTTATGTATTTATTTGATACAGAGAGAGCGTGCACAAGTAGGGGGAGCAGCAGGCAGAGCGAGAGGAAGAAGCAGACTCCCCAGTGATCAGGAAACCTGATGCGGGGCTCGATCCCAGGACCCTGGGATCACAACCTGAGCCGAAGGCAGATGCTTAATGACTGAGCCACCCAGGCGCCCAAAATAAAATAAAATTAAAAAAATAATAGCCAAAATAAATAAAATCTTTAAAAACACACACACACACCACAATGATATGGTATTTTCACGCCCACTAGGACACTAGGATGGCTAAAATTAAAAAGACTGACCATACCAAGTACCGGCCGGGATGTGGAGTCACTGGAACCCCGCACACGTCGCTGCTGGGAGTGTACAAAGCACACCCACTTTGAAAAACAGTTCGCAGTTTCTTTTAGAGGTTAACAGACAGGCTGACCTTACGGTCCTGCACTCCCGCTTGGGTACCTACCTAAGAGAAATGAAAACATGCGTCAGCGAAGCGATTTGTCTTCCAAAGTTCATACCCGTTTATTCCTAATAGCCCAACACTGGAAGCAAACCAAACAGTCTGATGAATGGATACACACATTATTTTCAATAATTTCAGCAGAGTGAAATTGAACGACAGAAGGGATAAACCACGGATTTACCCAATAGCACAAACGAATCTCGAAACCATTATGCGACCGCTTCTTGCGGTATCCCACGCAAGGATACATGCTGTTGTGATCTTTCTAGGAGGTGCCTGAGCAGGAAAACGCCCCTGCAGAGACCAAGGCAGATCAGGGGTCGGCTGGCGTGGGAGATGCGGAGATTGACTTCAGAGTGGTGGCACAAGAGAACTTCTGGGGGTGATGGAAATGGGCCACATCTTAATCGGGGTGCTGTTACCTCAGTGTATACTTTTGGCCACACTCCTTAACCAGGTGCTTGTAACGCGTATCATTTATACCTTCACAGTGTAGACCAAAAACAGTGTTTCTGACTTGTTGCTGCCGTTTTTATTTCTCTGGTTAGAGGCCCCTGCGTTTATCGGCCTCCCAGAACCTTTTGAGCTTTTCGTGGTGGCTCCATGTGTGGACAGAAATGATTGCGCTTTCCCCAACCTGCAGGTTGTGCCTCTATGACGTGACCCAATCCCGAGTGACCCTGAGAGCTCAGCACGGATCTGACGAGCACCAGATCCTGGTCTGCACGAAGTTGGTGGAGCCGTTCCAAGCCCACGTGGACTCCCTGTACCTTGTCCTCGGAGAGCTCGAGCACCAGGGTAAGCCGTGGCTTCACGGTCCCCTTTCACGCTGGGTCCGGGGCGGGGCAGTCTTCAGTGAGGACTGGGCCTGGCTTCTGCCCCAACAGGAGTCCCTCACTGGGGTTAGCTTCCCTTCCACATCAGTCCACAAGTTCAGGGACTCATGGAAACAGATGTGATCCGGCCCAGTGGACCTGCTCTAGGGAAGTGAGAGGGGAGAGAAATCATTAATTTCTGAAGGCTTGCCTCATGCCAGGCCTGGTAGTACACGGCTTGCTTCGGTCTTTTTGAATTTGCCCACCAGGTCTTAAACTGAGTCCCATTGTCGCTGTTCCATAGATGAGAAAACTAAGGCAAGGAGAGGATGGGGCTGGAAAAACAGGCCAGGAAGTCAGGGTAAGAGAAATAGAAAGGAAGGAATCCCAGCAACCTGGGAGAAGCTCTCTGGTATCAAGAGTTGAAGGTTGCAGGGCACCTGGGTGGCTCAGTCAGAGAAGCGTCTGCCTTCGGCTCAGGTCGTGATCCCAGGGTCCTGGGATCGAGCCCCACGTCAGGCTCCCTGCTCAGCAGGGAGTCGGCTTCTCCCTCTTCCTCTAATTCCCGCACCCCACTTGTGCTCTCTCTCTCGCTATCTCAAATAAATGAATAAGATCTTAAAAAAAAAAAAGAGAGTTGAAGGTTGCTTTTTAAAACCTAGGTACTTGAATGAATTCTTTGCCTCCCTATCTGGGTGTCACCTTCCTTTACATGGTTGATATCATACATACTATGTAATGTTGTATCTGGTTATTTAGTCCTCACATTATATTGTAAACATTTCTCCATGTTTTTAAAATTTTTTAGATATAATAGTGTTTTATGGCTATATAATATTTTATAGATTAAATGTGTATCGATTCACAAGACCATGCACATTTATATTATTTCCATTTTTTGCTCTTCTGTACATTTACTGGATAAAGAAATTATCGTATATTCAGTCAGTAGGATATTATGCAGCCATTAAAAATGGTGTAAATTTATATTGGTTGACATGAAGAGATATTCACAGTATCTTCTTCTTTTTTTTTTTTTTTTTAAGTTTTTTTTATTTATTTGAGAGAGACAGAGGGAGAGTTAGAGAAGCAGACTCCCTGCTGAGCAGAGAGCCTGACTCGGTCTGGATCCCAGGAACCTGAGATCAGGACCTGAGCTGAAGGCAGATGCTTAATCAACTGAGCCACCAAGGCGCCCCCCCCCTTTTTTTTGAGAGGAGAGAGCATGAGAGCATTGGGGGGAGGAGGGGGGCGGGGGAAGGAGAGGAGAATCCCAAGCAGTCTCCATGCCCAGTGCAGAGCCCAATGCAGGGCTCCGTCCCACGACTCTGAGGTCATGACCTGAGCCAAAATCAAAAGTCGGGTGCTCAACCAGTTGAGCCACCCAGGCGCCCCGATGTTCATAATATCTTACTAAGAACAATCAGTTTACAATATAGTATGTATCGTATGATCCCATTTTTTTAAAGACTTTATTTTTAAGTAATCTCTGTACCCAACGTGTGGCTTGAATTTACAACCCCAAGATCAAAAGTCGCATGCTGTATGGACTGAGCCAGCCAGGTGCCCCAATATACATATTTTTATATACACAGAAGTTTGAAAGATATTCACCGAAATGTTAATAGGAGTTATTTCTGGGTGGTGGGACTGTGGGATTTTTTTTATTTTTTTAGCATTTTATAATGAAAATGTATTGCTTTTATAGCCGGAGGAGGAAAAACATTTTAAAAAAATCTATCTGTTGGGGCACCTGGGTGGCTTAGTTGGTTAAGCGTCTGGCTCTTGATCTCAGCTCAGGTCTTGATCTCAGTGTCATGAGTTCAAGCCCTGCATTGGGCCCCACGCTGGGCATGGAGCCTACTTACCAAAAAAAAAAAAAAAAAAAAAAAAAAAAAAAAAAGTAAAAGATTAAAAAAAACTATCTACCTCGATATATAGTAAAAATGCTACGATTAATATCCTCTTTGTCCATTTTCTGATTATTTCTTCAGGATAGTTTCCTAAAAATAGAATTGCTCTATTGAAGGATGCAAACATTTATGTTTCTTACTTTATACCGCTAACTTCCTTTCTAAAAGTCACGATGGTTTTTAACTCTGGATGAAATGTGCTAGAAGGAATGTTATTAGATGGTGCTTACTTTAATTATCTTTGGTTTAATAAAAATTAATCTTTATTCAGGCTTAAGCCTTTGAGTTAGTTCACAGAGTACCTGCCCTCATATTAATTTGAGAGAGGCATCCGGAACAGGGGTGGGAATGGGTACAAAGGGCCTTTGCACAAATGATTTCCACTTTGACTAGAGCCCGGGTCACCTGTACCCGCAGCCGTGCAGTGAATCCTGGGAGGTCCCGGCAGCCCACCGCCCAGTGTCCGGGATGCTAAGACCCGATTGCAAATATAGAGAGGAGGGTTGAAACTAAGGTGGGACAGCAGGCCAGGACAAGAACAGGACCTGGAGTGGACATTTAGAATTTCTGGTGGGGAGAAAAACGGAAGAAAAACTTTGTAAGTTCAACACATGTAATTTTTTTAATTTACTATTTTTGAGTCAAACGAGCACCTCCCTGTAGCCATCACCCAGATTCAGCAGGGACCCTCCGTCTGCCGAGTCTCCACTGCCTGCATTTATTTATTTATTTTGCTAGTGTCTTTTGGAGCAAATCTGACATCATTTCATTTCCCCGTAAACACCTCATACGCCTCTACCATTGCCACAATCAGACCCAACAAAATAGCTGTCCCTTGATAAAATCGAATACCTTGTCCGTGTTCACTGCCTTCCCTCCATGGCTTTTTAAAATTGGTTAGTTCAGATCCATTTATTGGATTTGGCTTCCATACCCCAAGTCTCTGGAACAGTTCTGTCCTCCACCTTTTTTTTTTTTTTTTTTTTTTAATGCCATTTATTAGAGAACTCGGGTCTGGAATTGGCTGATTGCTTCCTCCTGGTTGCATTAAAACTTCTTTCCCCTGCCTTTTTCTGAACGGATTATAGTTCAGGGACAGCTCACAGGTGAGGAGTAAAAGTTCTTCAGAGAAGAATCACAGTGCATAAATGCAGGAAATGTCGAAAGGCACCTCTTTAAAAGTCCTGATAAAATCGTGAATCCAGGCAACGATAGTTATCACTGGATACTCGCATCGCTCCATGGTCCCTGAAAGCACCGCAGGAACACAGCACAGCAGGGGTCAGCCAGCAACACCTGGGCCTGCTCCAAAGGCCTCGCTGTAGAAGCAGGTGTGTCAGCCCCAAGGCACCTGGAAGGCACAGGAAGGCACAGGCAGTGACACTCACAAGTGTCCTTGCCTCTGTTCCCCAGACCCGAGCCTGAATGATCGAGCCTCAGGTCAGGCAGCATTCTCCGGGGGCCTCTGGCTACTTGACTGCTTCTCATTTTCATCACAATCTATGTGTTTTTTTTCTTTCTTAAAAGAAAAAATTTCCCCTTAAATTTCTAATTTCTCAGTAAGACGTGCTCATCATTTGAAACTGACACACGGAAGGAAAGACAACGATGAGGAGGGAGGGGCAGAGTGTGGGCTGAGCATGCAGGCCGCTCCCATCCCTAGTCTGCAACGCTCCTGCCCGGCTGCTTCCAAACATCTGTGCGTCCATCCCCATCAGGTCGCGAGTCCCGTGGAAAACAGACATCAACTAGACATGGGTCTGTCGGGTGGCAAGGTTAGCAGCTCTGAGGACAGACAAGAGGCCACCCAAAGTCACCTTTCTGGGGCACCTGGCTAGCTCAGTCATAAGAGCATGTGATTCTTGATCTCGGGGTCGTGTGTTCGAGCCCCACGTTGGGCGTAGGGATGACTTAAATAGATAAAAGTAAACAAAGTCACAGTCCTGAAATTTGTGCACAGAGTGAGCCAAGGAGGCCAAAAAGGTGAAGAAATGGCTGCCATGTCAGAAACCCACTGGCTCTGACACGTGCTTGGGGCACCATCCAAGAGCCTGATGGCTTCCTGCCCAGGGTGGAGGTGTTGGGACACAGCCTTTCCTCAGTTCTGCTCCAGAGTCCCTAGGGGAATTCCCAGGCTGCAGGTGACCTTGCCTACAGCGAGAGGCTACCCTCGAACCCTTGCCATAAATCCCATAAATCCTCCCTGCCTGGTTTTCTCCTAGCTGACTGCTCTTCCCAGCCCTTACAAGGCTTCCTGTTCTGTCTTCTGGAAACTTCACTCCTCCCTGAAAGGCTCCTTTTTACGCCCTCGCCTTCACTGGGACGTGCCTGAAACCTGGCTCTTTCCCAGGACAGCAGTTCCCTGTGGAGCTTGGTCAGCCTCCCAGGTCACACACGCCACAGGGCCCAGAGGTGGGGCCAGCAGCCTGCTAGCTGCTCAGGTTTGCCGTTCACACCTTTGTCCTTCTCTGTGGCCAACCGGTTCTGTCCCGCTTCTGCCTCCCACGGCCACGGCCACACCTCTGCCACCTGCGACTACAGCCGTGACTCCTGTACCTCCCTGCTTTTCAGCCTGTGCACTTGGGGCGCCTCCTTTTTCTCCCGCCTCCTCTCCTGTTCACTTTCCTCCACTCCAGCCAGGCCTCATGCCATGGCAACCCCTTTCCTGGTGGACGGTTCCCGCCCTTGCCTTCCACCACCGCTGCCTGACAAAGCCCCACCCTGCGTCTCCCAGGTCCCACCGACTGCTGATGGAGAAGGCTCACGCGCTTGGTGGGTTCCTGGCATGATTTCAAGGCCTCTCGTCGCGCTGGGGCCTTCCGCGGGTCCCAGTCCACCCCCGCCCACCATCGGCAACAGCTGTTTCTGGGACTCACCTGTCACAGGAGACTCCTGCCCCTTTCAGCATAAGTGACTGCCTCACCTCCTACGTCCCAGGTCCAATGGAGGCCGCAGCAGCAGCCCCTCCTAAAATTACCTGTGTCCACACCTGCCAGTGGCTCCTTTCTTCCCGTCTGGGAGGCAGAGGGGCCGGTCTTCCCTGCGGCTCAGCCCCTGTGCTGTGACTCACAGCCTGGCCTCCCACGGGGACTTTGCCCTCCCAACTGAGTCCTTAACCTGTTACCACTGCCTCTTCCCTCTCAGCGTAGAAATCACTCAAGCTTCTCCTATATTAAAATAATAACAGTAACAGTGTCATCATCTTCTGCTCTGTGTCCCCACTTCGCTATGACCCTCCTTCCCTGCTCGGCGGACGTCCTAAAAGAAGATCTCTTCTTCCCTATCACCCCTTCCCTCTCTCCTGCCCGCGCCTCCACCCGTTGCATTCCCACCGTCCTTGTCATTCAGGCCTTCGGTTGCTCCGGGTTTGTTGAACTTGAAAGAAATTCCCCTAAAGGACTCTCTAGCCGTCTTGTCTGTAGACTCTGTTCTCCCCTCCCTGCAGTGTTTCTTCACACCCTGTTCCTTGCATCCCAGTTACAAGGACCTGCAGATGGACTGACAGAATTGCCTGGTTCGTCCCTTGCGATAATCATATTTCTTAAGGTCACCTCCATGTTTAATAATGTTTTTCATTTACAGAGAGAAACAGTATGTTCCTCAGTATGGATCTAGGCGGGTGGGTTTCCCCAGGCTGGCGGGAGGAAAGAGCTGACGGGCGTCATGTAAGGGAAGTTCTGTGCAGGGCGCCTGGGGGGCTTAGTCAGTTAAGCATCTGACTCTTGGTTTCTGCTCAGGCCATCATCTCGCGGTCTTGAGATCGAGCCTGGCGCGGGGCGGAGTCGGCTTCAGGTTCTCTCTCCCTCTCCCTCTGCTTCTCCCCCACTCGTGTGTGCTCTCTCTCTCTAAAATAAAGAAAATCTTTAAAATAAATCTTCTTTTAAAGATTTTTAAATTTATTTTTGCAAGAGACAGTGAGCAGGGGAAAGGGCAGAGGGACACACAGACCCCCCACTGAGTGGGGAGTCCAACGTGCAGCTCGATCCCAGGACACTGGGATCATGATCTGAGCTGAAGTCAGCCGCATAACCGACTGAGCCACCCAGGTGCCCCCAAAATAAATAAATCTTAAAAAAAAAAAAAGTTCTGTGTAATTAAGTCAAAGGAAGTTTTTCTTTTTAAAGATTTATTAGAGAGAGGGCAGGGGGGCAGGGGGAGAGAGAGAACTCAAGCAGACGCCCTGCTGAGTGAGGAGCCTGCCGCAGGGCTCCAGAAAGAATCAACAGTCTACACTGCGGGATAGATAGATCAAAATAGCGTCACACACCCACTCCTCTGTAGGCCACACAGTTTCTGCAGCCCCAGCACCAGGGCCAACCACCTGAGGACGCAGAGGCCACCTCCTGTTTCAAATAAGTTCATCTGCCTGTGTTGAAGGCTGGAATCTAGACAGTCTGACACTCTGAATTCTGCCCCCACGCTATGTTAAATCGAAAAAATGGGGCGCCTGGCTGGCTCCGTCAGTAGAGTGTGCAACTCTTGATCTCGAGGTCATGAGGTCAGGCCCCACGTTGGGTGTGGAGCCTACTTTAGAAAAAAGAAGGGAGGAAGGAAGGAAGGAAGGAAAGAAAGAAAGTGGTCTAGACTAGGAGGAAGGCAAGGCATGACCTATCTAACCAGAGAGCCTGTATCTCAAAACCACATCAAAAGGAAACAGGATGTCCTCGAACATTGAATGTGTTCATTGACATGACCAGGGAGCGTTAAGAACGTGGATGAAAAAAATGAAAGAAAAATCAGGGCACCTGGGTGGCTCCGTTGGTTGAGCATCTGACTCTTGACCTCAGCTCAGGTCTTGATCTCAGGGCTGTGAGTTGAGTTGCGCTGTCAACTTACGTGGAGCCAACTTAAAAAAAACAACAACCAACAACCAACCTGTTAGAGCAGGCCCAGATGCCTTTCCTGCTCGATGTCACCTGCACATTGACAAATCTGTCCGTCAGGTCAACACAGCATGCGCTAGAAGCACCTCCCAGCCCCTCTCCAGGGTGGCATGACTTGCTCCTACAAGTCCAAGCTCTCCCCTTGGATTTACTAATTATGGGGTTCTCTTTGCCCCAGTTTCCAATGCCGGTGGGGCCCAGTATGCCAAGGGAGCCCTTCCTTCAGTACACATGGAAAACTGGGATGGTGACTGAGACCCCTCCTCAGCCCTGGGCACTTGGGGCCTACAGAGAAGGTGGCAGGAATTAAGATGACAAAGGACAGAGGTAGAGGATACATTTCTCTGGCCCTCCCTCTGTGGAGAAGTGGGATTTTCAGGCTATCCCCTGAGTTCCAGACCCATGTGATAGTGTGCGCCAGGCCCACCGTTCTGAAGCCCAAGTAGGAAAGATTACCGGCATCCCGCATGCTGTCCTTCAAACTCAGCCCGAGAGCAAGTCTGGGGGAGACAGCCGGAATGCGTCCGTGAGGTGTGCTGCTGACGCGGGGATCAGTCACTGCTAGTGCCTCGCGCTTGTGTCTTTCAGACGGAGGCTCCGTGGTCAAGGCCCGGGTGCTGACTTGTGTGGAAGGAATGAATCTGCCCCTGTTAGAGCAAGCCGTCCGGGAGCAGAGGAGGTACCAGCAAGAGAGGGTCAGCCGCCAGTAGCAAATGGCAGTTCCTGCAACTGTCCCCCCCACCCTGCTCCCGAGGCCAAGCCCGCTGGAGTTGCCTGAGCTGAGAAGATGCGGGACCTTTCCCAGAGTGACAGCCTTTGTCTGCAGCCGGAGAGGAGGGGTTGTCAATTTGGATTGTTCCAGACACCCTGCCACCCCACCAGGAGCCTGCGGGAGGCTGCGCTGTGGGGTGTGGGGGCTGAGCCTCGAGTGGGAATATGGAGGGTTCTGGAAGGTCCTCACAAATAAAGGCCCCAGTGGGGGAGACCTTGCCTTGTGTGCACGTGGTGCAGCGCCGGCGGGGGCCAGGAGGGGGAGCCGCCGCTCAGGCAGTCTGCCAGCAGGGAGGCCCCAGGAGCACAGGGTTTCTGGTGATTTCTGGGCTGGGGTTTGTGGGAGGGGTGCTAGGGGCCCCCAGGGCCCGGGTGGCGGGCTCAGGACGCAGGGGGGCTGCCCCCACTGAAGTTCTGCCCTCAGAGGAGGCCGAGCGTCCCCAGACAGTTG
>NC_048230.1:40328346-40404154 GCF_002007445.2 Ailuropoda melanoleuca
GCCTGGGTGGGGGCTGGGCAGGGGGTTCTGTGGGGGCCGGAGGGGCAGCAGGGGTGCTGGGTGTGGCGGTGAATGCCCCAGGCGCCCTCTGTTTCCTGGGCAGCTCTGCGGCTATGGACGTGTTCCAGAAGGTAGAGAAGATCGGAGAGGGCACCTATGGGGTGGTGTATAAGGCCAAGAACAAGGAGACAGGGCAGCTTGTGGCCCTCAAGAAGATCAGGCTGGATTTGTGAGTGCCGCCACGGCCCCCGAGACACCCCACCCGGGGGCGACCCCTGCCCCCACCTCCGGGCTTTACCCTCAGCACTAGTGAGTGTGCCAGGCGCCTCGGGCGGCCGCGCAGGGGCAGCCCTCACTGCCCTCATTCCGGCTTTGCCCAGGGCCCTGGGCGGTGTAACAACGCGCTGGGGAGCACAGTGCCCTACTGCCGGGGGCCAGGCCGCTCTTACGGAATACAGAACACGCAGCTGACTCCGTCGGGCCCGAAGCCCCCTTCTTGGCTCCCTGCCGCCACTGCTGTACCCTCCTTTCCTGCAGGGAGACGGAGGGAGTCCCAAGCACGGCCATCAGGGAGATCTCCCTGCTCAAAGAGCTGAAGCACCCCAACATCGTCAGGTGAGGTGGGGGAAGGAGGTGGGGAAGCTGGGCCTGTCGCGGTCCCGCTGGGAACCGTGTGGTGACGGGTGTCCCCCGGCCAGGCTGCTGGACGTGGTGCACAGTGAGAAGAAGCTTTACCTGGTGTTTGAGTTCCTCAGCCAGGACCTGAAGAAGTACATGGACTCCGCCCCAGCCTCCGAGCTGCCCCTGCACTTGGTCAAGGTAGCGAGGGAAGGTCCGGGAAGGCCCGCTCTGCCCCGCCCCGCTCCGCCCGCCCCTCTCGCGCTCACCCAGCTCCTCCTTCCGCTCGGAGGGCAGAGCTACCTCCTCCAGCTGCTGCAGGGGGTGAATTTCTGCCACTCTCATCGGGTCATCCACCGAGACCTGAAGCCCCAGAATCTGCTCATCAACGAGCTGGGTGCCATCAAGCTGGCTGACTTCGGACTGGCTCGAGCCTTCGGGGTGCCCCTACGCACCTACACCCACGAGGTACTGCAGGACCGAGGGGAGACGGAGGACTGCTGAAGGGACGTCCCCTGAGCACTCAGCCACCCTGAAGGACGCTGTTTCCTTGCCCTCGCAGGTGGTGACACTCTGGTATCGCGCCCCTGAGATCCTCTTGGGCAGCAAGTTCTATTCCACAGCTGTGGATGTCTGGAGCATTGGTTGCATCTTTGCCGAGATGGTAGAAGGAGGGACAAACGTGGCCACGGGGAGGCCACAGGCAGGGTCGTGCTGGGGTGGGAGTGGGATCTGATTCTCCTGTGAGAGGTGGATTCAGGGGTGTTTGGGACTGGCTATGGGACTAAGGAAGCAAACCTTGTTCAGAAAAGGCCGGGATTCTTAGCCAGCCCTGGGAAGGCTATCTTAGCTGGGATTGGATTCTGTAGGACACGGGAGGGGACTGGAACCCCACACCTCCTCTTCCCATTTCAGGTGACCCGCAGAGCCCTGTTTCCCGGTGACTCTGAGATTGACCAGCTCTTTCGAATCTTTCGGACCCTGGGGACACCCAGTGAAGCCATGTGGCCAGGGGTCACCCAGCTGCCTGACTATAAGGGCAGTTTCCCCAAGTGGACCAGGAAGGGGCTGGAGGAGATCGTGCCCGGTCTGGAACCAGAGGGCAAGGACTTGCTCATGGTAGGTACAGGTGGGACGCAGCGGAGGGTAAGAAAGACTGCTGCTCCCACCGGAAGTGTCTCTTCGTCAGCCAGCCCCTTGTGTCACCCTCGCTCCTCCTGAGTCCAGCTGGTCGCTTTTCTGACACCTGAACACAACTAGCTCGTCCCTGTCCCTGTGCATCTTGATCGTTCAGCCTGGAGGCCCTTCCCCTCGTAAGTCCAGCAACATGAGACTCGATCCCAGGACCCTGGGATCATGGCCTGAGCCGAAGGCAAACACTTTACTGAGTCACCCAAGTGCCCGATACTTACCTTTTTCTGTAAACTTTCGCGGGCAGGGAGCATGCCTCCTCCACGTAGTTGCTCCTCACATGAGGCTGTTCCCTGCTGTCTGGGCCCCTGCCACAGTCTGTGCTCACCTGTCCTATTGCACCATCCTGATCTGTCGGGCTGACCCAGGCCAGACTGACCGGGAGCCCTTGGGCAGAGCCATCCATTGCCCACAAAGACTCAGAGCCACATCTGTCTATTTAATCTGGTGTTGGGCCAGAGGAAGGCAGGGCAGTATTTTCATCATTCATATACACAGGCCTGTGCATGCTGACCCACCCAGTGCCAGCAGGATGGTGTATGCCTCCAGCTAAGGCTCTTAGCACGCCGTCCTGGCTACTCCCTGGCGTGGGGTTCCTCCACAGCCTAGGTGGGGCTTTGGGACTCTGCGTTCCTGCCCCACCTGCAAGTATGCTCCCCAGACAGGTTTGGCCCTCTCCTTCCTGATACAGGGAGAGAAATCTGTCCCAGCCTGAAGTAGGCTGAGGCTTGGGAACCTCAGGTAAGAAGAGGACAGGTGGACTCAGCCTCTAGTCTGAAGGAGATGGGGATGACTTCCCAGGCTGGCCTGGAACTAGTTCTTTGTCCCCAGATTCTGGGAGTGGCCAGAACTGGCTCTCGAGCCGGGAGGTCGTGGTCGTGCCCTGTTCTGGTTTGAAGGCAGCTGCTCTGGGGCCTGGGGCCTGGAGGGTAACTCCACTCCGGGCCTGGCCACATCAAGGCTCAGGCTCTTTCCCCCTCCCCCTTCCTCCACAGCAACTCTTGCAGTACGACCCCAGCCGGCGGATCTCAGCCAAGGCTGCCCTCGTGCATCCGTACTTCTCGTCCACCGACACCCCCCGGACCCCCCACCAGTGCGTGCTGGAGCGGTACTGCCGCTGAGCAGGCCGAGCTTGCAGGCCTCTCTCCAGCCACCGCCCCCGCTGCCTCCCCACGCACTTCCCCAGAAAGAATTATCTGGGAGAGAGCAGAGCTCAGAGGAGCTTGGCTTCAGCCTCCAGAGGGCTGCGTTTGAGTTAGTTCTGCCTGCAGGTTAGCAAGTTCCGGTGTTGTTGGTTGGGCTTGACGATGCCGTTTCGAGATGGGGGCACAGAAGCTCCAAGTGCCAGGGGCTACGTGGTGCGGTGGAGACTGCATCCCCTGGCACTGGAACTACAGCTGCCAAGGAGAGCGCGAAGCCTGCCCCCCGCTGGCGGCAAGGCGGAGCCAGACCCCCAGTGAAAGGGTGCCCCCTGCTGGTGTTTATGGTTTTAAAATGTTTTCTAGGGAAGAGTAGCATTCCAGTGAAGAGTCCAAGTTAAACAGGAAGCGGGGCAAGGGGGAGAGAGGACATTTTCCTGATCCCAGAGAGGGAGAGGGTATGTGTGGCAGTTCTGACTAGTTGTCTTGTACTTACGATATGCTTGTGTTCGTTTGCCTCTGGTTTTAAGAACAGGAAATAAAAGTGATACATTCCTGAGTTTTCCAGCGTTTTTCTCCTCAAGGGGTTACCAGGGACTTGCTGCCAAGGGGGAGGTGGACAGAGGGCTGGAGACCGTTCCTGGCCCGATCTGAGAGACCCAGGACAGAGGTGGTGGGGAGGGGCTGTTGATGATCTTTCCGTGCGTGACCTGCCAACATACCCCCCGCCGCCAAGTCAAGGGAGCCGAAGCCCTTGGAAGCACCTGTTCCCTTGGCAGGGCTGGCTGGGCATGTCCACTTCCCACCTGGGAAGGGCCTCCAGCCACGCTGTCCCTTGTGCTCATGGCTCAGACAAATCGATTCTGCCTTCTCAAACATGAACTAGACGCTGGGAGAAGTTGTTTATTGGAAGCACTGGGTGGGAGAGGGGGGTTGGAAAAACAGATGTGCTGATCTCGGGGTCTGGGGATGGACTGGGCACCAGAGTTAGGGGAGGGGGTCCAACACCGCAAACTTTTGAGTAATAGCACCGCGATCAGAGGGAAGACCCAGCCCCTCGGGCTAGGCTGTGCTGGGGGTGAGGGTGCCTGCGTCCCACCCTCCCGCTCCCGCTGCTCCCCATGACCACTCGGCCCCGTCAGCGCAGGGAGCGCAGCGCCCGGGGGGAGGCGGAGCGGTAGCAGTGGTACCCCTCCAGCGTGGCTGGGAGCAGCAGCAGGCCGCTCAGGGGGTCTCTCCGGCAGCGCCCCATGGCCTCCTTGTAGCTCACCCGCTCCTTGGAGATGGGGTCTGTCAAATCCTTCTCGTAGCTGGACTCATCCTGCAGGAGCTGGGCCAGCTCTTCACTGATCATTCCGGACAGCACGGCCTGAGGGACAGGGATGCGGCCAGTCCTCTTGGGGTCGATGAGCCCCCCAGTCAGGTGCTGCACTTGCAGGTGTGGGAGCACGCTCTCCTGTGGCATCCAGCCCTTCTGGATGGCCTCACCCACCGACAGCCTCTTCTTGCTGATGGGATCCTCAATGCCCGTGAAGGCCTTCTGGGCGTTGAGCAGCCTCTGCATTGAAGTGTTCTCGATCAGTCCCCTCTCCATAGCCTTGTGCACGGAGTAGCGCTCCCGGCTGAGGAGGTCCACGATGCCCCCTGTGGCCGCCTGGGCCTCCAGCAGCTTCTGCCCCGTGATGGGGTCCAGCATGTTCTTGGCCACGGCCATCCTGATGGTGCATTTGTTGTCTGTGGTTGTGTCATAGATGCCAGCAATGGGAAAACTGTCATCGCTGAGCCCAAGAGAGACGCTGGGAGAGAAGAAGCCGGGGCCCTGGGGGGCTGGGGAGGTGAGCGGGGACTTGGAGATGATGGAGCCAATGGAGAGCGAGGAGCAGGGCTTGGTCTCCCCGGCCACGAGCAGTGCGAACTCGGAGATGGGGAGGTGGCCGTCCTTGTAGAGATGGTACTCCTCCTTGGAGATGCGCCGGCAGCGCAGGGCGGCCTCGATGGAGTACTGCTTCCCGCTCTTGCGGTCCAGGAGCACGGACTCCTCGCCGCAGGGGCCCGAGGTGGTGACCTCCTCCCAGTCGCACTCGAGCTCCTGCAGCTGGAGGTACTGGCCTCGATCGATGATGCCCCTCTTGTAGGCCTCGTACGGGGACATGTCCTTCCCTGTCTCAGGTTCGAGGATGGAGATCTTGGTGGAAAGGTTGGTCTCTCGAGTCTGGGTCTCCTGGTTGATCTCCTCTCTGCTCACTTTGGCATGCAGGTCCCGGAGGGTCCTCTCCTTCTCATAGATCTGGTCCTTCTCACGGAGGATGGCCGCCTCGAGCTGCGAGAGCTCCTGGCCCCGCTGGGCGGCCTTCTGACGCTCGCTCTCCGTCCTCTGGCTAAGCAGCTTCGCCTCCTCCTGCAGCTGCAGCACTTTCTGCTGCTTCTGCCTCTCCAGCTCCCGCAGCTCCTGCTGCAGCTGCCGGCACTCCCGGTCCGCCTGGTCCCGGGCCTTCTGGAGCTCGGCCTCCTCCCGGGCCCGGGTCCTCCCCAGCGCCTCGGCCCTGTCCAGCCGCTCCCGGAGGTGCCGCACCTCCTCCTCCCGGCTCTGCCGGGCCAAGCGCTCCCTGTTGAGCACCTCCCACGCCCGGGACCGCTCGCCCTCCAGCATCCGGTCCTTCTCCACCCTGATCACTTCCTTGTAGACGGTCTTCTCGTGCGATTTGGTGCTCTGGAGGACATCGATCTGCACCTGCAGGTTCTTGCACTCCCTATGCAACTCCGTCACCTGGGACTTCTCCTGGTCCAGGTCCTGCCGCAGGGCTTCCGTGGACTTCTCCAGAGCCGGGTCCTTTTCCAGCTTGACCACCTCCTCCATGATGATCTTCTCCTGCACCACGGGAAGCCGCTTTTCGAGCTCCTGAATCCTCAAGGTCAGCTGCCGCAGCTCCCTCTCCAGGGCCAGCTTCTTGCTCCGGTCCTCCTGGAAGCTGAGCAGGCTCTCCTTCTCCTGCACGCTGGCCCGGAGCTGCTGCACCTCCCGCTCCAGCTGCCGCCGCCGGCCTGCCTCCTCGTCCAGGCTCTGGCTCAGCCGGCTGTGGTCCTCGCGGAGCTTCGGGTCCTTCTGGCTGACCACCACCTCCTGCACCACCACCTTCTCCTCGGGCCGCCTCCTCTCCAGCAGCAGGTACCTGTTCTGCAGCTCGTGGACCAGGTCCTCGGCGGCCCGCCTCTTCTGTGCGGCTTCTCGCACCTCCTGGCGCAGCCGCTCGGCCTCCTTCTCCAGCACCGGGTCCTTCTCGTGGCGCACCACCTCCTTGTTCACGGTCTTGGTCTCCACCTTGGACCGCTCCCGCTTCCACTCATCGCGCTCCCCCTGCAGCCGGATGAGCTGCTCCTGGGCGCGCCCGCTGCCGTTGACCAGCTCATTGAGCTGGGCCTTCAGGTGGTCGATCTCCCGCAGCACCTCGGGGCTCCTCTCGTGCTTCACCACCTCCTGCGTCACCTCCTTGTACTCCACCGCCGGCTTCTGGGCCCGGAGGGCGGCCAGGTCGGGCAGCAGCCCCTCCACTTCCTGCTCCACGCGGCTCCTCTTGCCGGCCGTCTCCTGCAGCTGGGCCCTGAGCCGCACCATCTCCTGTTGCGTCTCCAGAGCCACGTGGAAGGTCTCATGGACGCGCTCCTGGAGCTCCACCTTGGGCGTCTGCTTCTCCACCACGCTGTACTTGCCACGCAGGTCCTCCAGCTCCCGTGCCAGCAGTGCGTTCTTGCTCCTGGCCTCCTCCAGGAGGCTCCTCAGCCTGGACGCCTCTTCAAGAAGGCCTGGGTCCTGCTCCACCTTCTTCACCTCCTTCACGATCACCTTGGGCTCCACGGCGCCGATTGCACACTCTAGTTCTTCCATGCGAGCCTGCAGCTTGGCCGCAGCCTCCACCGCCGCCTTCCTCCGCCCCGCATCCTCCTCCAACTGCCTCCTCAGGGCCTGGGCTGCCTTGAGCATTTCCAGGTCCTTTTCTACCTTGACCACTTCTTTCACCACCACCTTCTCCTTCACGTTGGGCGCCTTCTGCTCCAGGGCCAGCAGCTCCTTCTTTAGGGCCACTAGCTGGGCCGAGACAGTGGCGTTCTCCCCCCGCAGCTGCTGGATCTCACCACTGAGCTGGGCCGCCTGGCTATCCAAGCCAGGATCCCTCTCGATCTGGGTGACCTCCTTGGTCAGCAGGTGAGGCTGCATGGCCCTCCTCTTGCTCTCCAGCTGGACGACCTTCTGGGCCACTGCCTCCAGGTCTGCCTGCAGGCGGGCCCGCTTCTTGCCTTCATCCTCCACCTGGGACTTGGCCCTGGCCAGGCTGCTCTCCAGCTGGGGGTCGCGGTAGAACTCCACCACCTCCTTCTCTTCCAGCCTCTCCAAGGGCCGCTGCGTCCTCAGCTGTAGCAGCTGGCTCCTCTGCTCCTCCAGCTCCTGCTGCACCTGGGCAACCCGCTTCCTCTCCTCCTCCAACTGGGACTTCAGGGCCTCCGACTCCCTCCCCGCTCTGGCTGGGCCCTCAGACCCCTGCTGGGTGTCATGGGTCACCTGGATATCCTCACTGAGCTCCTTCTGCAGAGTGAGAGGAAGAAGGGAAGAGTACTGGAGCGGAGGGGAAGGAAAGGGAAGAGCCCCATTTCCACCAGACCCACCCCTACCCTGAGATCGAAGACCCCTCCCTGCTTCCTGAGACTTCGGGTAGGTCCTGGGAGTGGGAGCTGCAGACCTGAGGTGCTTGGATGCAGGATTTCGAGAGGACCCCTCAGCCCCACGATGTTAGGATGCAAGGCAGTGTTCGGGTGGAGTTTGCACTAGAACGTGCAAACAGGACAGGTCTCCTTTCCAAACCTTTCCCCCTCCCCTTCCATCCAGGCTCCCAGATATGGGCCCATGCTCCTCTGGGGGATGCTGGGGTACTCCTCTGGGTGAGGAAAGCTGGCAAGTCCCTCAGCCAGACATCAAGAGTCACAGAGGGCTTCTGTCTCCTGGTCCCCCAGGCGTGGAGACTTAGGTAGTCTCTTAACCCTTGTGGCTGGTCCTAAGGCTGAAGATATTGTGGGGATCTTTCTCCTGTCCCCTCCAGCGGACTGCCCAGTGGTGACACTGTGACTGCACTGAACGACATCTCCAGGGCCTGACTCTGAGATGGGTACCAGCCTGGAAGAGCTGCTGGGAGGAGGGCAGAGGGGGTAGGTGGGGAGCTGGCCCTCTCAGGCCACGGAGCCTGCCCCGGGGCTGCAGGCTGCAGGGCGAGGAAGAAGGGAAGCGGGAGCCAGGTCAACAAGCAGCCCAGGCCGCCTGGCACCAGGACGGAGGGGGTGTTGTCACCATACCTTCTCCAGCATCCTTCTGGCAAACTCCAGCTGGTGCAGCTGCTGCTGGTGTACAGCTGCGACCTCGGTGTAGGCCTTTGTCAGGCTCTTCTCCTAGAGAGGCCAAGGGGAGGCGGAGGGAGGGCAGGGTCAGCTCCAGCCGTAGCGCCTGCAGAGCTGGTGTGCAGGGACGCTGAGCCCCACTGGGTCTGTTCCATCTCACCTGCGCCTGGATGCTCTCCTGCAGGGGAGCCACTCGGGGTCTCTTGGGGGCTGACCCGGCCTGGGTGGTCTCCAGGGAGCAGCGATAGGTGTCTGCCTGCAACTCATAGTCCTGAGCAGGAAGGGAAGGACAACAGGCTCTTGGTCAGTGGGGGCTGCTGGGGGTGGGAGAGCGGGGGACTGGCAGAGGAAGGAGGGGAGAGGTAGGAAAGTACTCACCTGGAGAGCTGCCTGCAGGTCCTGAGAGAGGCGGGACACCATGGCCCTGTCCTGCTCTCGGCCCTGGACCTCCTGCTGCAGCCTCTGCGAGGGAGGAAGTGAGAGTCAGGGGACGTCAGCGAACACTACTCTCCCAGTCTCCCCTGCAGGGGCCTCCGGTGCGCACGCCACGGGGGCGGGAGGCCGCCTGAGGAACTGCCTTTCCAGGCATGATTCTCTCCAGGAATTCTTCCTTCATCTCTTTGGCAGAGTCCCTTCCTTCTGTCTTACCCCTTAGACTCCTGTTCTAGCAGGAACGTTCTCACCCAGTGCATCACAACCACCTAGAGAGCTTGTTAAAACAGAGATTGAAGGCCCCACCCCCAGAGAGTCCGGACAGATCTGGGTTGGGGCCCGAGAATTTGTATGTCTCTGGTCTCCACGATGCTGGTGCTGCTGGTCCCGGGACCACCCTCTAAGAACCACTGCTCTGTCCCAGTTGCTCTTAAGCCTGGCTGCCCCTTTTATTCACTTGGGGAACTTAAAAAAAAAAAAAAAAGTACGGATGCTCTGGTCCCAGTGATTCCAATTTAATCAGTCTGGAGTGGGGCTCTGGTACAGGGATGTTTTAAAACCCCCCTAGATGATTCTAATCTGCAGCCAGGTCTAAGAATCTCTGTCCCAAGCCAGCTTCCTGGCATTACCCTCTCACACTCATAGACACTGTCATCCTCCTGCGGCCCCAGGCCCTTGCCTTCCAGACCACTTACCCGCCCCCGACGTGTCCTGCCGTGGGCTCTCCCCCAGAGCACTTACCAGCATCATGGCCGGCAATGCACCGGCCTCCCCCACCAGACTGTGGGCTGTCTGAGAGCCGGATGTACCCACAGCCTCTGGTTCATCGCCAGTACATGGCCAGGGATTGGCAAGGAGGAGGAGGACGCGGTAGGAGTTGGAACCCCCACGCTGCCCCCCTCAGACCAGATGGAGACGGCCTTGCCGTTTCTGTGGGCCAGGTGGAGCATGGGGTGGGGGTGGGTGGGTGGTGGTCTCCCCAAGGCCTGTGGTCTGAGCTTTGAGGTCTAGAACACTGGCCACTAGGGGGCCCCACGCGCCCGGGCGGCTGTACCTGTGGGGAGGCGCCAGCCCATCTGCCCGCAGGTGGCCTGCAGCCCCAGTCTCACCTTCTGCGCCTGCAGCTTGTAGGCCAGCTGGCTGGGCCCGTCGCTGGGCCGCACCTGGTTGCGGGGCAGGTGCTCCAGCCAGAAGCTCAGGTTGTCCCTGCAGTTCTTGAACTGCTGGTAGGTGAGGCCGACATCCTGCAGCAACTTCTCCCTGCAGGAGAAGGCCCGGAGCAGACCCGGAGCAGAGGTGAGCGCTGCCCTCTGGGGATGGGTGAGGGGTGCACAGAGGAGGCTGGTGGGTGCCTCCCTCCCCGGGATGAGTCAGAAGGCCCGAGTGACCCACCAGGCTGACCCCCTCACTCTGGCCCTGTGCTGGAGCTGGGCATTCAGGGATGGACCAGACCGTCTCAGCCAGGGAGGTAGGTAGGCTCACCCTGGGAGATAGCTACTGTTATTATGCCATCTTAGAGCTGAGGAAACTAGCCTCGGAGAGGTGAAGTCACCAGTCCGAGGTCACACAGCTTAGCGGCGGCAGCTGCTGTGCACCGTGGGGGCGTGCCTGGAGCCCTGATGGCCCAGCCACTCACCGCAGGTCCAGCTGGTCCCCCACAGCGTGGTAGCGGTCGGTGAGGGCCCTCGCCTGGCGCTGCTGGCGAGGCAAGTCTTGGCAGAACTCATGGAAGTTGTTCTGCAGGGCGCTGCACGCATGCTCAGTGGCCTTCAGCTCCCGGTGCAGCCCCAGCACGCAGGCCTGCCGTTCCAGCAGCTCCCTCCGCAGGCGCTGGGAGAGGAGGGGACACGGTGCCATGCACCCTCGTGGTTCCACGAGTCGCCATGTGACCCCACTTGCCAGTTAATACTTGGTGAGGCCCCCTCCCACCAGGAGGCTGCCCAACCCCTCACCTGCAGCTCGCTGACCCTCTCTTGCAGCGCGCCCGGGCCGGCGGGGATGGGGGCCTCCTGCACCACGGAGGACTCGAAGCCTCGGATGACTCTGTCCGCGTCCTGGATCTGGTGCTCCAGACCCAGGGCAGCTCTGGCTCTATCTCGAGGGGGCCCAAGGTCAGGCACTCCGTCAGCCACACCCCAGAAGTGCCACCCAGCTGTCCCCCTTCCCCGGGCCCAAGAGCACTCACTTCTCCCCGTAGAGGCTGCAGAGCAGCTGCACGTCGCTGTACTTGTTCTTGACACTGTTGAGGGCCACGGGCAGGTGCAGGGCGGCGGGGCCCACTGGCCCGCCGGACAAAAACGCCTCACACTCCCGCTGGGCCGCCTCCTTCTCTGCTCCCAGGCCCTGTAGCCGCTGGGCTGTGCCCTGAGGCAGGGAGGGGCAGGGTCAGAGGTCTCCTTCCTGGGGGGGGGGGCAGACCCTGCCCACCAGGCCTCAGAGTGTGGTGTGTATGAGCCTGGGCACAGGCCAGAGACCCGGGGACAGTCCTGGCCCCGAGAGTCCCCATGTGAATGACCTTGGGCCAGTCAGCCTGGCTGAGCCCCAGTCTCCTCATCTGCCGAATGACTGGTGGGAGGAGGCAGCGTGACCCCATGCCACCGTGCCCTGCACAAAACGTCAGTTCCCTGCCCCGTCACCCCAGGCCAGACAGCAAAGCCCTAGCTCTGTCCACGTGGCATGGGTTCCTGTTCCTCATCATTCCCTCATCCCATCCGTAAGTCGTCGGGCCGCCTCACTGGGCTTCCTGTGGCCCCACCCTGACGTGGGAGATGCGCTGACTTCAAGACTCAAGGACGTACTTGGGGTCTGGCAGGTCCCTGTGCAGTCATAATCAGCGACTTGCCCACGACTTGCCCACACGGCTGACGCAGAGCCTCGGGCGGTGGTGGTGTCTGCTGTGCTATTGCCCTCAGCCTCCTTCTGCCCCGGCCTCTGCCCCCTGGTCTCCTTCCCTCGACGCTCCCGCAGAAACACCCAGCAGGCCAGCTCAGGGTGGAGACCCGACCTGCAGCACCTCGCGCGCGTCTGGCCCTGGCCCTCTGACCTGGGAAATGCTACGTCCTCCCTACGGTACAAGATGGAGTGGACAACAAGCTGCGCGACAATGTGTAAGGACAAGACTCAGAAATTTAAAAACCAAACCCAAAGGATATATTTGACTAGAAACCAGTTGGGAAAGACAGAACCAACTGCACCCCCAGGTGTGGGAGGGACGGCGTGCACTCCGGCGCCCAGAGGATGAGTTCCTTGTGACGGTGTTGACACACTGCAACCTTGCCAGGGAGGTGTCCTTGCTGCTCTCAGGACCCTCGCCAGAACACCTCCCCAGTGCGGGGCACAGGGCCTTTAATGTGGGCCCTGCCCTTCCAGAACCTTCCCGGGCCTTAGTACACTTCCTCCAGATGAGCTGGGTATCATGTACCTGTTTTCCGTGCTGAGGAAACCAAGGCCCAGAGAGGTAAAGTGACTTCCCCAGATCACACAGCTGTTCAGTGGAGGAGCCAGGACGGGAACCAGCTTGTCTTGAGCCCTGGACTGTCCACTCCCTTCCTCTGCCTTGGGTCCCTGCGGCTGCTCCCACACTTGCTTCATCCTTAGTTCATGCACCCCTAGCGCGGGACTGTTTCTTATTCCCGCTGTCCTCCCTCATCCACCCACCTTGTGGCTTTGGATGCGGCCCTCCAGGTCCTCCAGTGGATTTGCCCGGCTCAGCGGGGCCCGGGCCCAGGCCAGCAGCTGCTTCTCTATCTGCTTCAGGTCTCCATCCAGCCGGGTCATCTGTGTCAGGAGCTTCTGGGCCTGTGGGTCTACCGGGGCTGAGCCAGTGGGAGCTGGGGGCATAGGGTGCTGTGAGGGTCCAGGGCCCATCTGCCTGAGGACCAGCTCTTCCCTGGGTGCCCCCAGAGCATCCAGTGTGGGGGTAGGAAGGAAGGGGGAGAGCAGGCAGGGCCTAACCAGGGGAGGGGCAATGCTTGGGGCTTGCCAACCCAAGAGATGGAATCCCCTAGCAAAAGTCCCTAATCCAGGGCCACTCCCTACCCATCACAACCCCCCCAGTGACCAAGAAACCCCCCAAGTCCCCGGCCAGCCCTCAGTACCCTGCTGGCCTGTCCGTAAGGGCTGTGCAGCGCTGGCCGTCACATGGCTCTGGACTGTGGCCAATTTCTGCTTCAGGGCCTGAAGCTCTGAGGCCAGCCTAGAACAAGGAGGAGACCAGACAAGGACGTCTCCTCTCTCTCTGAGCCCCCACCCCACCCCAGGAGTCATGGGTCCAGGAGAAGGCCAGGCAATGTCCTCGAACACCACAGGACCGGGTCTGGTCCCACAGCCTGCCTCCTGCCCCTGAGGATCCCCAGGCAAACCCACTTGGAGGCCCTGGCCTCAGCTTCAGGGTCCGGAGCTGGGATGCAAAGGCAGGCGGCTGGGGCACGTTTGGTCTCCCCACCTGGGCCTTGAACGACCCAGGTGTGCTGGTCAGTGTTGTCCATCAGCAAATACCGCTCACCCCGCAGCAGCTGCACCTGGGGAGAATCAGGGCAGGGAACAAGGTAGGAACGAAGGCCAAGATGGGGTAGGGGTGGGGATGGGCCAGAGGCAGGGCAGGGCTTAGAGAGGGGTAGGACTGGGGCAGGGTGGGGATGGGTAGGAGTGGGGCGATGGTGGGACTAGAGGGGGCAGGGCCGGGGCTGGGCGGGCTGAGCCCGTACTTCTCCCGAGTCCCAGTCGCAGATGCTGTCCACGTGCAGGGGCTGCTGGGGTGGGGTCCTGCGCTGCTGCAGAGGGGCCACCTGCTGGCTCCGCCGCTGTAGGTCCCTAATGGTCTTCTCAGCGACAGCCAGCTGCTGCTTCTCTGCCTGTGGGGTCCCAGGCTGCCCTTGAGGCCTGCCCCATACCACCCCCCATGAGAGCCAGGGGTCTGGTCTTCATGGAGTCAGGGTCTCTAAGTCAGGAAAGTAAAAGAAACCTCTCCAGCAGGCCCAGGATTCTGGAATCTGCTGGTTGGAACAGAGGGGCTACCTGGCATCACTCAGGCCTCTAGAGTGGGGCCTGGGGAGGGGCTCAGAGCTCTTCTGGGTGGTCCCTGTCACATTACAGGTGAGGAAACAGGTCCAGGGTGGGGAAGGGCTTGCTGGTAACAGGGCAGCCCCCTCTTACTGGAGCAGACCCTCTTCTCCTGCCCTCCCTCCAGGATGGGCTCAGGACAGGACTAAGCCCCTGGGAAGGGTGAGGCCCAGACACAGGGGCTAGCCCCAATTCCTGGAGTGGAAAGCAGGTGGCCTGGGCTGGGGAGCATCCCCCCTCCCCTCCCCCGCCCCCGCTGCCTCACCTCCAGCTGCTGCAGCAGCTCTGTGAGGGCACCAGGGGGCGCCCCAGGGGCGGGGCTGTACTGGGTGTCCAGGCTGGAGTCCAGCTTTGCCAGGGTTTGGCTGATGGAGTCGGCCTCTTCCTGGAACTGAGGTAGGTGGTGGGCAGTCAGGGGCACAGCCCGGGGCAGCCCACTGTCCACCAACCCTGCAAGCCAGCTAAACGCACATTGTCCCAGGCCCTGGCACTGGCAGCTTTCCAGGCCGTGGGGCCTTATCCACTGGGGCACTCTGCAAATGGCGCATCTTGGGCTCAGCGGACTTGCTTCAGTGTTATAAAACACCTTGGCTTCTGTCTGCCCTGCCCAGGTGGAGGCGGTGCTCTCCTGCTCACTCCGGCTCCTGCAGTCATCCTGGCTGGGACCGGGGGTGGGGGCCAGGGCGTCGGGGCTGGAGTGGGAGCTGGGAGTGGGCTCTAAAAAGAACACCCCGCAGCTGAGTGATGCTGCGGAATTCCTGTCCCCGGGCATGATAATGGTATGGTGGTTGCGTAGGAAAATATTTTTTAAAAAAGGAAGAAAAAAACTCGTTGGCTTTTGTCCCTCTCAAAGCCTATGAAACATTTTGGGTGGAAGTTACCAAAAAAAAAAAAAAGAAAAGAAAAAAGTAAAAAAAGTTCCTGTTGTGTGTTCTGTCAATGTTTCTCAACCCTCTTTTCATTGTCATCCCTTCTAAGGAGAATTTTGGACATCTTCTCCTTAATCTCGCTACCATCCCTATAACATTGTAATGCTACAGATATGCTCTATATCCTTCCGGGATGGATACTGGTGATTTATGCATAAAAAGAGGAAGTTTCTTTCCCCCCTTAAGAACCAAGCCTCCTGGCAGCAGCACCACCCGGCCGCGAATGTTCGCATGACATCGTTCTCCTCTGGGACCTAGTCACAGGACACGGCTTTGCCACTTCTCAGAGGCACCCTGTCCCCCGCTGCACTCACGCGTCCCGTGGCGTTCCCAGGCCCCGCACCCCGCCGCCCGCAGGCTCACCTGGCGGTAGGCGTCCACGTGCTGCAGCTGGCTTTCCTGGCAGATGCACAGATTCAGGAAGTTCTGCCACTCGATCTTCAGGGCCTCCTGGTGGGTCTGCGGACGGCGGCACCGAGCCCTCGGACCATGCCCGCCCGGACCTGCGCCCCGTCGGCTGCCCAGACCTGGACCGTGTATCCTTCTCCCCAGCCTCCCCGGGAAGCCCCTCCTCCGCCCCCCACCGACTGAGGGAGCAGGTGTCCCTGCGACAACAGGCGGGATCTATCCTTTGCACCTGGATGGGCCCCACAGCCGGGTGCCCCAGCTCCACCATGCGCTCCCCGTCGTCCTCCAGCTGGTTCACGCTCTGCTCCTGGCTCAGCAGCTCGTGCTGCTTGAAGTGCTGGGGGGAGAGTCGGGAGCACGGGTGAGGAGAGGACAGGATGAGGATGGCCGGTGCCCCCTCCCAGCCCCAGTCTCCTGCACCCACCTCGTATTCCCGCCGCACGCCCTCGGGGTCCACCAGGAGGTCGCTCCAGTCCTGCTGCAGGATGCCCTGCTGCTGCTGGGCCAGGGCACTCAGCAGGCGCGTGCAGCCCTGCAGGTGTGTGTACAGGCTGCCCAGGCTCTGCCTGCGCCACGAGGCTGCCTTCTGTGCTTGGTGAGACGTGGGAGGGAGAAGGGGGAGCAGGGGGCGTCGTCAGCATGTGCCCGGAAACGCTGCCCCCCCACCCAAGGGTGCAGGCAGCTGGGCCCTGCCCCATTCCCAGCCCTTCCACTGCTTACCAGGAGGTCCCGGTATTGGCTCCTGATGGTAGCTGCATCCTGCCTCGACCAATGGGGGAGACAGAGCAAGCTCAGTGAGAGTCGGGGTGCAGGGGAGATGGCAGCCCACACCCCAAGCCGACTGTGCCCCCACCCGGACCCCTGGGCCGCACAGGATCTGATGGGAGAGATAGTGGGGGTAGGGCTGGAGGGCCAGGCAGGGATGGACGTCACGCACCGGCCCGATGAGGTTCCGGAGCTGCTGCCCGTAGGCCTCGATCTCCTTCTGCAGGATGTTGTGCTCGGCGATCTGCTGCTCCAGCTCTGCCGTGCCCGGCCCGTACTGACCCTCACGCACCTGCTTCTGCAGGACAGCCGGCCACTCAGCTCAGCCACTGGGCTGGGGTGGCGGCCCTCGCTTGTCCTCCCCACGTCCCCATAGGAAGGAGTGGAATTGGTCGTTTGGGCAGAGGGCAGACGGGCCAGCTGAGTGGCCTCAGGGAACGGCAGCCACTCACCCTGGGGGACATACTATTCTCCAGTGGCCTGGCTGAGGCCCGAGCATCAGTCCCTGACTCCTACGGGTCCCCAGAACGCAGGGCTCAGCCTCTAAAACATCTTCCTACTCTTCCCATGCCTCCTAACCTCCCTGGCCTCGGCACCTCCTGCCTAGAGACCTCTTGGCAGCCTCTGGGACCCTGTGACACCCTCCTCTGCCCATGCCCTCCCCACTGTCCCTTCATTGTCATCACGGCACCCCTTCTGTTGTGCCATCAAAGCACAATTCCTCACCTGATGTTCAGGGTGCCTGTGACCTGGCTTTGCCTGCCTGCCCAGAAAACCCCACTTCCCACCGTACTCTAGGCTGGAGCCTCTGTTTCTTCTTCTGGAATGTCCTCTCCTCACCATTTCACCCCAGCCTAACTAAGCTCTCCCACCTCTCTGAGGCCTCTTTATATGCCCCTTCCTACAGGAAGCCTTCCCTGACTGCACTGTCCCCTCTGCTCTCTCCCTGCCCTGAGCCTCCCACAGGTGCAAGCATACCAACAGGCCCCTGACGACAGCTCTGTTTTGCTCTCTGATTGTGCCAGGTGTGATTCTGAGCTCCTGGCGGTGTCTCTGACACGGAGGACAGCGCTGACCTGTTTTTGCTCCAGCACGCGTGCCCAGTCGACCCTGGGCCCCATGTCGGGCGGCAGCACTATCTTCTCGTACAGGGCACGGTACTCGGCACACTCCTGGGTCACCCGCTCGTGCAGCTGCTTGATGCTGCCAAGGAGGCGGCCAGCAGTTCAGGGCCGGGCCTGGGGCTCCCCTGGAACCCCAGCATCTCTGTCCCTAGGGCCCCGGCCCTGGCTGCCACCCCACTTACTCCTTCTCGATCTCCTCAGCCTGCGGGTGTTTGAGCCGCCGGGCCTTGTCCACATCCAGGAAGAGGTCCTTCAGCAGCACCTCGGCCTCCTTCAAGCTGCGGCCCACCTCCTGCCGGTGCTGCAGGGCCTGGCTCTGCTCGCCGTGCAGCCGGTCCTGTAGGTGGGGGACGACATCCCTGAGGCCCCTTATCACCGCCTGGGCCCCACCCTGAGTTCCCCAGGCTGCACAGCCAACCTCGGGGCCCACGCTGGCAGAGGGCCAGGCCGAGGGCATCTGTGGGGTGGGTGCAGGGACACAGGGGTGACCTGGGTCCCCCGCCCCGAGCCCCCAAGTTGGGAGTCCAACAGAAAAGGAGAGCTGAGCCCTCTCTCCCACTGTGTTTGGGGAAAGACCAGTAAAGGACAAGGGTTGTCTGCCCCACTTTAGCCGTCCCCAGTGGGCACTCTGGAGCTTTAGTGAGCCTCTCGTGCCCCCACGCCCCGCTGCTTGCCCCTGAGGACTTACCTGCTGCAGTCTCTTCTGGGTCTCCAGGATGTCCCTCTCCACCTGGTCAGCATTGGCCTGCATGCGGGAGATGAGCAGGGCCAACTCCGGGGCGGCAGCCCTGGGGTGCGGGGCGGGGGCGGGGAACAGAGCCAGCATGGTTGGAAAAGACCCCTCTGTTCCACCTGCATGGGGTCCCTCGTCTCCCTCTGCCCTGTCCTGCCCTCCAGCTGGGCTAACTGCCCGGGAGGGAGGCATCTAGGACCTGGGGAGGTCTGGTCTCTCTCTATAGGAGACTCTGTGAGATAACCAGCCCTGAAGGTGGGGGAGCACTGTCCTCACATGAGGGTTCAGAAAGTGGGGTCTCAGGTGTGCCCGGCACCATGGAGCAGGCCAACATCACTGTCCTGGCAGTGAGCTCCCAACCCCACCCAGCTCCTGCCACTTCCTTGGGAGTGAATCATGCCTCAGTCCCTAATACCCGAAACAGCAAGGCTGGGCTTTGGGGAGGGGCAGTTGCGCTGGCTGTCCCCCATCCCAACCTCCTCTCCCCCCAGCCCTGCCTGCCCCTCACCACCCCAGGCTTTGCCTGTGCCCAGGCCAACAAGCCTTTGGAGGAGGGGCACAGCACTGGGGCAGGGGGAGGCCAAGAGATTGCTGGGACACCCCGACAGTGCCCAGATTTAAGGATTAAGCCCAGATTGGGACCTGGCATGTTCCCGGTCACACAGCAAAGAGCAGAGCCAGCCTGATCTGACTCCCCAGGGTCCTTTCTACGGGGCACCTGCTGTGTGCTGAGCTCACTCTCTGGGGCCTAGAGGCCCAAGCAGACCTAATAAAAGTAGATTGGTCCAAGGCTCAGAAGCACAGCACCCTGTGAAGTTACAGTCCTGGGCAAGGGGAAGGCACACTGAGCTGGGCCTTGAACTAGGGGTGAAAGGATGAGCCCACCCCCACCCCACCCCCTGCCCGGGCAGAGGGGCAGTGCCAGGACAGACCCAGTCTGAAAGAACTCTGGCCAAACAGGCTGAGTTAGATCATTCTCTAGCACTACTGCTGTGTGGCCTTGGGCAAGTTACCTAAACTCTCTGTGCCCAAGGTTCCTCGCTTATAGAGTGGAGCTTTAACAACGCCTACATCACAGTGCTACTGTGTTAGGGGCATGGCCCATTGGAAGCACGCAGTGCACAGCCTGCGTGAGTCGGCATCCCGTGCGTGCTGGTGTTGATTCCACTAGGGAGTAAGCTCCATGAGGGCAAGGACCTGTTGGTTCTGTGCAAGGTGACATCCTCAGTGCCTAGAACAGTCCTGGCACACAGTAGGTGCTCAATAAAGGCGTGTTAAATGAATGGACCACGCAGCAGGGGACCAGTGAGCCCTGTTTGGGGGGCCGCAGCGGGAGCCGACCGGGCAGTCCCAGGTTAGGAGAGTACTGCCCAGGAGCCTACATGGGAGCAGGGAGCCGTGGGTCCTGACCCCCGGGTGACCTGTCCTCAGGCCCAGCCTCCTGGGAGGGCTGCTCCCACCGGGAGGCGCACACTCCACCCTGGGCAGGGCCGAGGAGCGCCAGGGAGGACAGGTCACTCCAGCGAGAGTCTTAACTGCTGTCTTTCCTGTCTGCCCAGAAGCCCAGCCTCCGTGTCATCGCCCCGATCCGATCCCTATCGGGGTAATGAGCCTTTCATCTCCGCTCCCAACTGCCACCTCCACCCTGCATAGGCCAGTGAGAAGGAAGAACAGGAGGGAAGCAGCCAAGTCTGTCTTTGGGCCATGTGGCTGCCGAGAGCCAGGCTGGGTCCGGCGGGGAGCTGGGGGAGCAGAGGAGGCTCTGAGGATGAACTGGCCTGCGGGCTCTCCTCTTCCCCCGCCCGCAGCACCCTCTCCTCATACCCACACGGTGCAAGAATCACCCCAACACTGTAACAAAACTCCAGGCCCGAGGGGAGAGCCTTGTGAGGAAAGCTGCAGCTTGGGCTCTGCGGCACAGCCCCGCCTCCCTGCACCTGGCACCCCACCTCCTCCTCCTGGCCTCGGTCCTTCTGCCCACCCTGGGCCCAGGTTCCAAGGGTTGGCCCAGCCCAAGCAGAGCCTCCAGGGCAGAGCCACAGAGAGAGAGCCAAGCAATCCAGTCTCCCAGCCCCCAGGGCCCTCCCCCTTCAGTGCATCTCCTGCAGAGAACCCCTATCCATAGCCCTCAGGTCCCCTGGACAATGCGGGAGCCCCAGGCCAGCCCTGGCTTCCTGCCAGGGCTGGAACTCGGTCTGGGCTTGGGTGCAAGTCCACCCCACCACCACCCCCAGATTTCTGGCCTCGGGACACTAAATGCCAGTACTGGGCTAGTCCTGAATTCCGGGCTGCCATCTCCAGGAGGCTAGAGCACCTGGGCGTTGCACCACCCCTGCCCCAGCCCACTGTCCCAGGCCCCGCTCACCGGCTGTGCTTGCTGGGGGAGCCCTTCGGAGAGCCCTTGGCTGGGGAGCTCTTAGGGGACCCCTTCCCCTGGGAGCCTTTGCTCAGACCCTTGAACATGGTTGTAAAGGCAGGTGCCGGCTCAGGCTGGGCTCGGCCGGTGTAGGCAGGTGGCGGGCGGCAGGCGTGCGTCCTCGCTGGCTGTTTAGCTGGGCTCTGGTGAGGTGGGGTGGCTGGGCACTGGGCAGGCAGTTTCTGGGAGGCCCCTCCCCGCAGGTGAGGCAGCAAGCGAGCGCGGGCTGGGGCTCCACGCATGCACCCACACTGCCCACACTCAGCGGCTCCTGCACAACCAGTTTGGGAGGAAAGGGCACGGCCCAGAGGGCGGGGCGCCCGAGCCTGCCCGACTCCCAGAGAAGGTCTGGACTTGTTACACCCACACACCCAGAGGGAACCGGCAGAGATCACACCCAGACGGGGAAATAGCCAGGCCCAGGAGGGACAGGGCTACAGACAGACAGATGCTCGCACAGGCTCAGGGACAGAGGCCCAGCCTCAGAGCTTGGGCTGGGGGTTAATAAACACTTCCAGGCAGCCCGGGGCACCCGGCTATCAGGCTATCAGGCATGCCCCCACCCACAGCTCTCACCCCACCCCAGCAGAGGTGGGGCTGCTCCTCCACCACCACTATGGGGCAGCCAGGGGCATTCACCCCAGACAACTGGTACAAGGTACATTTTAAAAGTGGCCACCACCCAGTCGGCTCCCCAGATGACAACCTCATGGTCCCACTGCCTGATCTTCCTGGCTGGCTCAGTGTCATCCTGTCTGTGGCTCTGGGATCCTCCAAAGAGTTTCGGACCAGCGCCAGAGGGGCTGGGACGCCCCCTGTACCCCTCGCCCCAGGACCCCCAGCATTAGCCTCCAGGTGCTGCTGACCCTAGGGTCTGGCTGAGCCCCCTGGGAACCACTGTACTGGGGTTTTTCTGCCTGCCTCTCCTCACTCAGTCCCCCAGAGGTGGCCCCTGGTGGAGTCAGATGGGGTGGTGGACCGTGGTGCCAGCTTATCGGCCTCTTCCTTAAGTGCCAGGGAGGCCATCCTGGTAGCTGCCTTCTCCTGCAGTGCCCCCCTATTTCCAGGCCCTCCCTCCACTGTCCCACCTCAAAGAATCCTACAGCTCGAGAGAGGCACTCCCTGGAACCATTACAGTGTTGGTGGGGGGTGGGCTGGATGAATAGCAAAGGGGAGGGATGCAGCTGTGCTGGCTTTAGAGCACGGGGACATCCTGGCAGGCCCAGCTGGGGGTAGAAAACAGAGAAGATGTAAGGATGGATCCCTCCAGCTAGAGAGGGCAGGGGAAGAACTGAGACTGGCCATAGGCCCCAGTGGGACAAAAGAGGCTGAAGTCCCTTTTGCCTGCGTCTCATGGACAAATCACTGAACATGGTCCTAGAGAGGGGACAGGAGTCACCCATCCTGGCAGGGGTGGGGAGGGCACCAGGGGGCCTTGAGAAAAAGTAGCAACAGGGAAGCAGAGTGTCTCCAAAGTTCGGCTCCTGGCTGCTGATTGTGAGCTGGAGCCAGAGACGGAAGGCCAGGCCCAGAGGCCACGCAGCCCCTGCCCCTGCCCTTCCTCCATGTTATTGCTGGGTGACAATTTTCTTTGAACCACTACTAGCAGGCCTGCAATCTACTGTCCTCAGAAAGGGGCCATTGTTTAAAGGACCGCAGGATCCAGGAGCCAGCCCTGAACGCCAGCCTCTCATCTCCAACCGGAGAGCTCACTTCCTTATCTTTGAGATTGGACAAGTGATGGCAATGCCCAGGAAAGCCAAGATGGGAGGCAGGAGATTTCAGCCCTCAGCCCACTGGCCTGCCTCCCCGAAGACTCTGGGCCCTTTCCTGGGAGGTGGTAGTCATTGGAGGTAGGGGGCCCAGGGGGAAAAGATGTCTAGACTCCAGCCCTGGGAGCAGAAGCAGCCAGGGGAGCACCCCCCCCACACACCAACCTGGACAGGGGAGAGGGATGCAGACCCCAGCTGCCGATGGCAGGAGGCAAAAGGCGGCCAGGCTGAGATTTGCAACAGTTGAGCTTTGTCTCCTGTCTGCAGAAGCTCTCCTGGAAATAAATGAGCGCCATAGGAGTCTCTCACACGCCCCAGAGATTAAGGGTAACTGATTCACTGCAAGAAAAACAAGAGCTGAATTCCTGGCGTGACTGTCTAATGCCAAATCAAATCAGCCCCCGGCTCCCCAGATTGGGGCTGACATGCAGCCGGCAGGAACAGCCTGGCCTTGGAGGTGCTCCTAGTCAGACGGCCGTGACTCTGAACCCCAAGACCAAAGCACAGGAGAATGGACAGAGACAAAGACCGGGTTTTAAATACGTGAGAAAGACAAGAGTCATTTAGAAGGCCAGGACGGGACAGAGCCTTCGTGGAGAACTGCACTGTCCCACACGGCAGCCACAAGATTTCAGCCACTGGATTTCAAAGACTCAGTGTGAAAAAAAGATGTGCAATATCTCATCAATAATTTTTTATCTTGATTAAAGCCACAAGATTTTGGATATACTGTGTTAAATGAAATGTACTTTCAAAAATCAGTTTCATCTGTTGCTTTTTACTTTTTTAAAATGTGGCTACTAGAAAACTTAAAATTACACATGTGGTTTGCATTTGTGGCTCACATTAAGTTGACCTTTGAGCAACGTGGGGGTTAGAGATGCCGTCCCCCTCCCAACCCCCGTGCAGTTGAAAATCTCTGTATAACTTTTGACTCCCCCAAAACTTAACTACTACCAGCCTACTGTTGACCGGAAGCCTTACTGGTAACAGAAATGGTCGATCAATACACCTTTTGTGTGAGAGACGTATTATATACTGTATTCCCACAATGAAGAAAGCTAGAGAAAAGATGTCTTTAAGAAAATCGTAAGGAAGAGAAAATATATTTACAGTACTGGACTGTATTTATATAAAAAAAAAAGCGCCCCATATAAGTGGACCTGCGCAGTACAAACCCATGCTTTTCAAGGGTTAACTGACAACTGTGCCAAACAGCCGTGGCCTAGAAGCTGGACAGGACAACAACTTTCGGCCTTCCCAGACCTCGTCCTGCCACATCTCCTCCTTTTGAACCAGGCAGGAAGCCCAGGACTGGCTCCCTGTCCCGCCCCCAGGGCCTCCCCTCCCCTGGCACTTGCTTCCTCCTCTGTGGAGTGAGAGGTTGAGGCCCACTGGCCCGGGGTCTCCCCCCAGAACCGTGCCAGCTAGGACTTCAAGTAGCAGCTTCTCACATCCCTTAGCCTGGAGCTGGCAGGCAGGCCGACGCGGGCCACTCACAGCTCATGGGTGGGAGGCCAGAGCGGGCGAGCTGATCAGAACTGAAAGCCGCCAAGCAACCAGCTCCAAGGCCGCTGTGCACGCATGCAGCTAGGCAACGGGGTAGCAGCTTGAATAGTGTGCCAGGGCTTAAGCTACCCGTTCTCTCCTTCAGCTCTTGGGGCTCCTGCAGGGGACATTCTTCTCCCTGCTGAAGCAGATGGTGACGATCCCTGACTTTGCCCCGGAAGCCATAACCTGCCAAGCTCCCATATGTTCCTCGATCAGGACAAGCTTTGCCATCTCAGGAAATTACCCTCTGTTTGTACAAAAGCTCTGCCACCAGACCCTTGGAGCCAAGCTGGCTGATAACCTCTCCTGCCTCATACTTGCTTGGCCCGCCGAGGAGCAAAGGTGCCTCCGCCAGCTGGGCCTAGAGAAGACGAGGGCCGGTGAGGAGGGGAGCTAGCACTGAGTCTCCCTCTGTGTGCAGGCGCCAAGGGAGGCAGAGCTGAGGCCCCAGGAATCTACAGAGTGCTCTGGGGGAGGCTCTCTTGGCTGTGAGTGTGCCCAATGAGCCTGCTAAAAACGATGCTGAAGGTCCGGCTGGAGAGAAGCAGAAGGTGACTATCACTTGCCCAACTAGAGCAGAACAGGCAGGAAAAGGAGCTGGTTATTCCTTTTGGGCCTTTTACAGGGAGAGTCTAGAGGAAGCAATTCAAACCTACCAACCAACCCACCCTACCTGTCGGGAGATCAGGGTCCCCCATACTAGATGACAAGACAGAGGATAAGGGGTGACCTCAGGAGTCCTCAAGTCCCAAGTCTGCCTCAGAGGACAAGGCCAAAGCTGTTCCCCTCTAGGACTGCCTCCCTTTCCCTAGCCTTGGGCCACGGCGGCAGGCCTAGTCCAGGCGTGGGACCGGTGCCGGGACAGCTACGTCTCTGGACCACAGCATAGCCTGTCGTTGCGTGAGCAAGCCCTACATTCCCGGTCTGCAGCTGCCCATGCTCTCAGGAGCTGCTGGGCCTCCAGCTCTCCCCAGGTGCCCAAGGGCTCCAGGCCCTCCTGTGAAGTTCAGGTCTGCCGGTGGTGACCAGGCAATTGTGGGGCTCTGGAGCTCAGCAGCGGGAGTCACCCTGGCCGCACCAAAGCGGCACTGGCTAACCTGCACTGAGCCCCGGTCACCGGTCTGAAGAAGGGAAAGGTTTATAAAACAAAACAGAAAGAATAACAGTCTCCGTAGCTGAGAAGCAACCCTTCCTAATTAGCCTTTGCGGCCAGGAAATTGGAAGCACACAGGGCAGCTCAGTGCACTCGCTTGTTGTCCTGGTGACGCTGCTTAGACCGAGCGAGGAGCGGGGCCTGGCTAGAGGCTCGCGGCAGAACAAGGCCGTGGGGGCGCACTGAGGGAAGGGGGAAGGGCAGGTGTCAGTGGAAGGGGCCCCACCAACTCCCCGCACAGCAGCCCCGCCTCTGGGACCCTGGGCTCCCGCTGTCCCCGGAGAGAGCTGCTCACTGCAGGGCTACAGTCAGGAGAAGAGAGTTTCCTAGCTCAGTCCTAGCCAGGCAGGGGCTCCTCCCGCGAGGCCCCAGGTCCCAGCCAGGACAGCGTGCAGGCTACAGGCGCCGTCCAGGCGGGGCGGGGCGGGGGGGGGGAATTCCTATTTGTCAAGTGCCTCTTGGGTACTAAGTAAGCCCTTCGCACATTTTCCTTCTCAGTCAGAGAAGCAGATGCCCTTCTTTTCCAGGTGAGGACCCCCACGCCCTCTCCATTCCACAGACGAGCCAGAGCTGACGAACATCACAGCTTTGGGGGACCGGTCACCTGCCTGTTAACTGCACTGCCTCTTGCCAGAAGACCCCTGGGAAAAGTTCAGCCGAATAGAAGGGATGTGGTTCTTTTCCAAGTGTGAGGAGTCACTGAATCACAGACTGAGCAGGAGGACACATACTGCAGTTAGTGGAGGTGAAGAAACCATCTGCCGAAAATGGGGACTACGGAGAAGCCAGGGTCCCCCCCCCCCAACGCCATGAAAATCCCCGCAGAGGGTATGGCCGAGGGCATGGCAGGGCCCTGTCCGCTCGGCGTTTCCCGTAGGGCTTGGTACCAGCACAGAGCAGCTCATCAGACTGACGGGCTGTCACAATCCTGCCCCAAAGCAAAAATAAAAACCAAACCTTAGAACCTGAGATCACAGTCCCTTAACAGCTCAGCAAGGTCAGACAAAAGGTTCTCACGAGTACTCCATCAGTATTCGTTCATCTGAGATCACATTTCATCTAACTTATATCAACTAATAACACGGCGAACACTGCAGAACTGCCCTGCACGGGGGGGGGGGGGGGNGGGAGGGTTGCGGCGGCGGGGGGCTTGCTTGCCACTCGTGCAGTCCCGCCCGCGCCCCGCCTCTGACATGCTGCAGACCAACAGGCTAGATTCTTCCAGCTGGTGCTGTCAGGATGCAGGCAGCGTCCAATCTGTCTCTCTGCTTTGGAACATCAATAAATTTTACAGCTAAACCTGGTTTCTGTCTCTTCTGTAGCAACAACTGTCTTAAAAATAAAATTAGAACCAACACATATTTTTGCTATCTTTGGGTGTTTTCCTAGACCTCTGAAGGGTCCAAGCTTGTGAAGGCTGTGGACAGCAACATGCTGTTCAGAAGTCTGCGATCGGCTAGCTCTGGGTATTAACAATGCCAGGTGTGCAAGACCAGCACTGCCACAGCAGTGACGGCAGCCAGGCAGAGTGCAGCCCCTACCCCCGCAGTCCCCGAATCAAGTGTCCCTCTAGAGGGGGTGAGGCCAAGGCCTCAGTGGGAGGAGAGATCAGGATGGTCTCCAGCCACAGTACGGGCAGGGGCGCACTGCCACCACAGGCTGTCACCTCCTGGCCATGGTGAAAGGCTCAGGTTGCCACCAGAGAAAGCCTGGCAGTATTTCATTTCCAACAGGGGAATCCAAGAATTCTCATTGCTTAAAGTAAAACTAGAGAGTGCCTTGAAACAATGCAGACAGGGAGGAGAAAGCACCCAGGAAACTGAGCAGTCAGGGCCCCTCCAGCCCCGGCTGCCTCAACGCTCTGTTTTTCCAAACAGAACCAACAGAGTTAGAGGCCACAAACTTGGCCAAATTATGTCTTACAATCTGATGCTCAGCGTTACCTCCTGGTAACGAAAGTTAGCTTTTCACCACTCATGTTTCCGCAAGTCAAGCCCACCACCACTCAACAGCCAGTAAGAACCAGTAGCACAGCCACAGTGAGGCCCAACCCGACGCAAGCTTCTCCTCCTCTCTGGATCTGGGGAGACAGAGGCCTCTCGCAGGGTCCAAGCCTCCTGAGCAACCACAGCTCATCCTGGGGAGGAATGGGAGCCCCAACTGCCAGAACGAGCAGGGGAAGAAATGCAGGTACCCACATCCACCCCTTACACCTCGAGACCTCACTCTTGTTCCCTGGGAAGGACGGACTGTGTGGCTGCTGGTCTCGGTCTGTGAATCTAGCCAGCAAAATGTGCTGGCCCAAGGAGCGGCCCGGGGCTCGGACTCTGAACTGAGTGCCGTGAGAGATGCTTCCTGGCCTGAGGACACCATGGGGTCCTGCTTTTGGCACAGTCTCCCATGACAGCCTGTTTAATGTCCAGGGATCCTACGTGAAGGGATGTGCAAGCTAACCAGAGACCTTGGCCCTGCCAGGGCTGTCTTCTTATGTAAACACGTGCTCTTAATACTAACCATGTCTTGTTATGGCCTCACTGGCTGACCACAGCCTCTACTACTCAGAGCAGCTGCCAGAGACACCAGGAGGAAGGGAATTTCTAGTGTGGCCACAAGAAAGGAAAAGCTTAGAAAAGGTCAATCAGAATGACTGACTCCGGATTCCGCCTCCCCAGTGATGCCAGCACTCACAAGAGAGCAGGAGGGGTGGGAATGGCTGTGAGCAAGACAAAGGGACGTCTTCCCAGATGAGGGCAAGAGGGGACACTGGCTCAAGCTGGAGGGCTGCCCCCCTGGAGGCCTGCAGTGGGGGGCCCGGCCCAGCTGTGGCTGCAGCCGGTGGGCACAAGGAATGGGGCGAGGGAAGCACAGAACCTAGCTCACAGCCTGCTGCTGCCAAGCTGGGGAGCCGAAAGGAGGACGAGGAAAAGCATAAAGACCCCCAGGGCTCCCTCAGCCCATGAGGGACACAGTCCTAAGCCTTCGGGACCAAAATCCAAGACCTCATGCTCAGGTCATCTGTGTTGTATCTTCAGAGGGCGGGAGGATAAACCCTGACGTGTATGGCACAGACGATAAAACAAAATCTGGGGGCACCTGGATGGCTCAGTTGGTTAAGCGTCTGCCTTTGGTTCAGGACATGATCCCAGGGTCCCGGGATCGAGCTTCGCATTGGGCTCCCTGCTCAGAGGGGAGCCTGCTTCTCCCTCTCCCTGCACTGCTCCCCCTGCTCGTGCACTGTCTCTCTCAAATAAATAAAATCTTCTGAAAAATAAATAAAATAGAAATAAAATCAGCTTCCTAAGGCTCTTTGACACAAAGCAAATCCTCAGGGGGAGAGAGATTACAATCTGAGCCTCTGGAGTCCTCGAAAACATTCAATTCTAACAAAGAAGACTGATTTTGTCTTCCTGTCTTCTAACTTCTGGCAAGCCCCCTGCAGTTCCCTGGGAAAACAAGAGGCACTGCTGTACCCACCATGGGTCCAGCTTGAAACAATGCTCTCAGGTCTTTAACCACGCAGCCTTCCCTTCAAGCTGCTCTCATCAGCTCCAGGTGTGTGCCACACTTCAGGAAAGCGCATTTCCATCTCCAAAGGGATACAGAGGTTTCAGATACATCTCATGTATAAATCACTTTTATTCCTTGCTTTCCTTCACTGCTTTTGGGACTTCTATTATCGATGCTATGACAGAAATAGAAAAAGGTTCACTAAGGGAAAAACTTAAAAAGGAAATCGGGGGAGGGGCACCTGGGTGGCTCAGAGGGTGAAGCGTTTGCCTTCAGCTCAGGTCATGGTCTCCAGGTCCTGGGATCCAGCCCCACATCAGGCTCCCAGCTCAGCAGGGAGTCCGCTTCTCCCTCTCCCCCTTGCTTGTGCTCTCTCTCTCTCTTATGAATAAAATCTTAAAAAAAAAAAAAAAGAAAGGGAAATTGGGGGCGCCTGGCTGGCTCAGTCTATAGAGCACATGACTCTTGATCTCGGGGGCATGATTTTGAGTCCCACGTTAGGTGAAGAGCTTACTTAAAAAAAAAAAAAAAGGAAATTGATTTAAATATAACCTATGGCATCTAAAAATTTCAGATTTAGAAAGTGCCTCTAACACTCCCTTAACTGGCCTCAGACACACCCGAGCTGCCAGAAGTCAGGGGACACCTGACAGGACAAGATCGAGCGACAAGGCCCCCAGGAGGGCACTGGGATCAGATGTGAGTGAGAGCATGTAAAAAATGGGCAGAGTCTCCAGCATCTTTGCCTTTTAATATAAGATTTGTTTTCATCATTTCTGAGTGTAACACATTTCTTCTAAAAATAGAGCTCTTTGCTTGTTCTGAAACTGAACTTCCACTTGGAGGTGACAGGGCATAAGGCTGACTGTAGTTGTGGGGCGACGCTGCCAGTGTTTCCTGGTCAGACTCGTCACGGGACTCTGGGTGCTCACGGCGAGGAGGAGTCCATTTCAAATCCACGGTACTGAAGAAACATGACAGAAAGTTCCGAGCTCCCATCCATGCCTGGCGTGGACCCACCCGAGCATAGCTCCCACAGGCCACGGGGCCAGATGGCAGCAGGCCTTCCCCCAGGAGGTGCGGACAGAAGGACCCTGCACACATCCACCCGAAGACGGCAGGGCCCCGTTCTAGCACACCGGTAAGAATGGCAAGTGCACAAACACACAAGACACAGCGACGCGGGGCTGAGGGTGTTACTCTCCTGCCCTGGGCCAATGCAGACCTGGATTTAATATCATGGAACTTGCTGGGGTTCTCACAACACAGACGAAGAGTGAGAATCTCCCCTTGCCCCCAAGAAGAGCCTGGTTAGCTCCTGAACCCAAAGATGCCCTTGATGTATCCAGTGAGGCCACTCTTGGTCTTCTGCTCCAGCTTGTCCTCAAGAGGTGGGAAAGCCACGTGGTTGAGGGCCAGGTCAAAGAACAAAGGCTTGCAAGGGATGGGCTGGAATCCAGGCGGGAAGTGTACGAGGTTGGCCTGCTTGGTGACGAGGGAAGGGTCCAGGCAGAATGTCTCAAATCGTTCGACCAGAGGCTGGGAGTCAAACCAAAGGGAGGAACCCAGGAGTTAATCACAGACCACCAGTGGAACATTCACTACGTGCTGAGCACCCAGTTCGGAGCCTATAAGGGCTATCTCGCTTGACCCCCACAAATCTACCACGAGGGCGCTGTCACGTCCCCATCTCATAGCTGAGAGTCACTGAAACCTAGAGAGGGTGAGAGAGGCATGGGCCGGGACTGGGGCAGGAGTACGGGCTGTCCAAGGCCGAGTTCCTAGCCAGCTGCGCTGCACAGCGCGTGTTCCTAAGCTCCTTATCCGGGACCATCTAGCTGACACGAACAAACCTTATACAAGGAGCTCGGAGGTCTCTGAGTAAAAGAAGCAAGGCAAGTAGGGTGTTTACTTAGAAATGAAGGGCTCTCTGTTCTACAACTGAGCACACATTTCTAATGAGTTATGAATTCTACTCTTTATTCCTCAAAAGCCACAACCCAGACATACCTTGTTGTCCTTGACTTGGGAGGAAGTCTCCGTTTGGTGGGAGTCACTTGCATCTGAAAGATGCCATAGGGATTCAGTAAGAACAGGGACTTAACATGCACCAGTCACAAACGACACCTGTCACATGTATGGGTTCTAAATCCCAAAAGGAAAAGTAACAACACGTGGGGAAGTTAGTGCTTTCCTTCCTGGGCTGAAGTCTGCTTAGCAGTGCAGACAAACACGATAAACCCCAGAAGCAATGTAGTCAGGCCAGTGGCGCCCCCCCCCGATCACACGAAAAATACTGTTAGGGAGATGGGACCGCGTAACTGGTTCTCTAAATTCTTTCACACAGGGGCACCCGGGTGGCTCAGTTGGTCAAGCATCTGCCTTCGGCTCAGGTCATGATCCCGGAGTCCCAGATCAAACCCCGCATCGGGCTCTCTGCTCAGTGGGGAGCTTACTTCTCCCTCTACCCCTCTCTCTGCTTGTGCTCGTTCTCTCGGTCTCTCTCTCTCAAATAAATAATCTTAAAAATCAGTAAATAAATGAATTCTTCCACACAGTTTGATGCCTTCATGTGACAGAATGGCAGAAAAAAATAAAAATCTTACAGATTAACCAGAACGGGAGTGTAGGGGGTGGGAGAGAGGAGGGATAGCAGCGAAGGAAATTCGGGAACACAGTCAGCAAAGAACAGGCACGGGGCTCACCCAGGATTGCTGCCGCCTGCAGAGAACACTTTTCTGACCTCACTTGCGTGATGAGCTCTTGCACGTCGGGCAGGTCCTGTAACAATTCAGAAAACATACTCACGAGCTAGAGCCGAGCCAGACAAGTGCGTCAAACTAACCTGAGCTAAGCAATCCCACTGGTATTTTCATAGGATTTTAGACTTTATAAACGGTTTACCCTATTAAAAAAACAACAACAAAAAAACCCCGCTAGCTTGGGGCACCTGGCTATCTCTGTGGATAGAGCGGGTGACTCTTAATCTCAGGGTTATGAGGTCAAGCCCCACGGTGGGCGTGGAGCCTACTGAGAAAAACAAAGCACTAACTCTGTTTCAGACAGAGAAAGCGATGCCTTGGCTTAAGTAATAATGCCTGGAGGGGCGCCTGGGTGGCACAGCGGTTAGGTTAAGCGTCTGCCTTCGGCTCAGGGCGTGATCCCGGCGTTATGGGATCGAGCCCCACATCAGGCTCTTCAGCTATGAGCCTGCTTCTTCCTCTCCCACTCCCCCTGCTTGTGTTCCCTCTCTCGCTGGCTGTCTCTATCTCTGTCGAATAAATAAATAAAAATCTTAAAAAAAAAAAATAATGCCTGGAGACAGCAGTGAGGATAACTATTAGTGAGTAAGTGTAACACACGCTACATGCACGATGGGCAAGGCACCTNGCACGATGGGCCAGGCATTCTGAGCCATTCACACAGCTGCTAATTACATTTTCGTAATAATCCTGAATTAATATGTACTCTGTTTTAGAGGAGGAGACTGAAGCACAAAGAGGCCCTGTGGCCGGCTGCAGTCTCTCGCCTAGCAAAATCCGGAAAGATCTGAACCCCTCCCACCTCTTCCTGCCTCCTGGGATAACCATCCACACTGTCTACCTCAACATCCTGGGGCCAAGGACACCCCATCATTACGCTGCCGCCATGCTGGTCACACACCCCCTCACCCACTCCTTCCCATCTCCACCTTCACTGAAGGACCGCCTCCTTCCCACAGGCGACTCTGTGGCTCAACAGAACCATATGCTCTCTGAAGGCAGAAGCCTGGTATTCACTCCAGAACCCAGTGCTGTTCTAAGGGATCAGGCGAACGTCCAGAGAGCAGCGGCTCCCGCGCCGGCCTGACCAGGGCGATCCCGGGTTGCCTTTCTAAACGGTCTCTACTAATAAATCTGCCTGGATTCCTCGGACCAGCTGGTGCTTCGATCCCTACATCATCACAGCAGGCCACAGCTTAAAAAGCCAGCTGTCATTCAACAAGCAGTAAAATGAACCAAGCCACCAGGTACTTTCGATCAGCAGGCCTGGAGTAGGGCCTGGGAGTCTGCATTTCTAGCAAGTTCCCAAATGCTGCCGGTGCAGGCACACTTTGTGCGGCAAGGCTTCATCAGTGGTTCTCAACCTGGCTGCGCAGTCCAATCACCGAGGGGCTTAACAAAATCCCAGTGCGCACCCCAGACCCCATAGGGATTAGAACCAGAATCTCGGGGGGTGGGACTCAGTCATCTTTTAAAAATCTTCCCAGGTGACTAGAACACGCAGCTGAATCTGAGACCTGTACTTCAGGTTTATTTTAACCAGAGGAAAGGCTTTCCTTCTTAGTCCCCGAGTCCATCTCAGGCCTGGAGTGCTCAGGGCTGCACGGCACCCGCAGCTGGCCAGGGAGGACGGGCCTGAGGAGGCCTTGCTGCACAGCTTCCCTGGGCTTGCGGGCAAGGAGCAGAGGCGCACCTTTAAGCTGTTCCTGAAGGCCCCGGCGTCAGAATTTACTTCGTTTGCATACTTCAGGACTCGGTCATACAGGACAAGGGCTTCGCTCCACTTCTTCACCAACACGTAGGACTGAGCAATGAAAAAACACCTGGCGGGGAAGCGAAAGAGCCAGAGTATTCTAGAGCAACAGTTACCCAAGATCAAGGCCTTCTTTGAAGTTCAGGCTCAATTTTAAATTTGGAAAGAGGCTTCTTAACCTCAGGATCATGCAGGAAGACCCCAACGTTCGCCATGCCACAGCCTGCCAGGCTACCCTCCAGTCTTCCTGCACTGGGCAGGTCCCACACTGTAAATACCCACTGTCTTCTACTTACTGTCTCTGTGGCTCCCAAAGGCACATGGTGGAAGACGGGACAGGCACGAAGGAGGAACGAGGCCTGGCCCAAATATGAATCCCACTGCCCACAAGTGCAGCCAGCTCGCTCATGCCTGCTCACCTTTCTCAAAAACCAAACCCGAGAATCCTCTTCCTAATGGAACTATTCCACTGGGGTCAACAGAGCCTGAGGGCTGCTGGTCCCTGACAGGACATAGGCCAGGAGGAGGGTTAACAAGAACGAAGACAGAGCATGCCGGACAGTCAGAGAGCGCTGGGGTGTGAGGGCCAGGGGGTGGGGGGTGGGCAATTACACACCTGGCTCTATTGTGCCATTCTGTGCACACCCTTCTCTTGGTCCACACTGCCCACCTCCAAGTTACAAAGACCACAATTCATTTCAAAACAAAAACAAAAAACAGAGGCTTAGCTTTCTCCTAATTCAGTTCAGTTCTACTCTGGTTCTGTTAACTAACACCTTCTCCTACACTCGTTCCTTTTCCACCGGGAGGAAGGAGGGAAGAGGAGGGAGAAGACCTTTAACGTGTGCTCCCTCACCTCCTCCGCCCTGTCCAAAGAGCAAATGAGGTAGACCGGAAACTCCCAGCCAGTACCTTTAATAAAGACTTCCCTTGAACATGCTGGGCTGACTGTTCTGACCATCAGCAAGGTAACCATACAGTCAACGACCCAATCTTCTGGAGTCTGGTCCATGCTCCCAAGGCTTACAGAGCCAGTGGGCAGCACAAGAGAGCCCCATCCGCCTCATGGGACTTTACCTGTAAGCCTTAAACACCAGCGTCTTGAGGCCTATCTCTTTCTGGAAGGCTCGGTCCTCCTCTAAGCCAGGAAGCTGGAGCAATTCCACCAGATTCTGCATAAGAGATGTAACAAGAAAACTCATGAAGAGCAGGCTTCAGACTGGGTTTTTGACAGGAGACCTTGTAAAAACACACACAGGCAAAAAGAGAGCCCAGGCCAGAAATATCAGGAAGGTCTGTGAGGAGTGGCTTGGCAGCAGCCACACCTGCTGTCACTGCCACCCCCTCTCTGCTACTGAAAGCCTATTTGTCCCTTACGACTCCGCTCACACCTCACCTCCTTCCAAGACTTCTCAGACCAGGTCAGCTACCAGGGAATCTCTTGGTCTGATCTTTCATTTCAGAGTGGCCCTCCGTTTGGCCTCTCCCATAGATGCCATGGTGTGCACATGTCTCTCAATCTTACTCACTGACCAACTCCCAGTGGGCCAAGACAGCGTGGCCTCAGGTCTCAGGAAGTCCCACAGCACATGGGAGAGGATCTGGCATAGGTGAAGCGCTCAGGGAACACCCGAGGGCTTGCTGGCCTCCACACATCAACACGTCGTGCGTTGGGGCTCCCACGCTGCTGAGCAAAAACACTGCCTCTCCTCCCGAGCCACTACCAGCGGCTGCTGCTCACAGCCCCTTCGCTACGTAAAGCTAAGTCATTCCGTATCCAACACATGCAAAGGACAGGCTGTGGCTTCCCCAGTCCTCGAGGGTCACCTGCAGAATGATGTCATACAGCCGGATGAGGTCCTGGGGCCGTGGGGAGCGCTTGCTGTCGTCTTCCGGCTGCTGCTGCAGCGCTTTCTGCAGCCCCTTAGCCATGTTCTCGTTCCGCCTGATGGCCGTTGACAGCTTGATGTAAGTCAGGTAGCTGGAATGTACCACACGTCAGCTCAGGTTATGCTCAGGGAAGCTGGAGTTCTGAGAAGAGCACTGGACCACAAGTTGGGACTGACCTAGGGGAAGGGCGTGGGGGCGAGGGCGTGTCACTCAGCAGGGCCATTTGACCTGGGCCTCAAGCTCGAGGGGCCCTCAATTCTGGCTGCTATTAGGTGGCAGATCTGCAGGGGGCCGGTATGAGACCTTATGATGAAATCTGATTTTAGTTGGAATTATATCTTCTGTTTCTGTCTTGAAGAGCCACAAAGCTACTGACTTCAGAGGTCACTGTTAGTCCTTGAGATGATGCATGAATGGCAAGCCCGTTCCTGGAACAAGGATCGGTTAACTGGCTGGCCCACACTACAAGGATACCGAGCTTGCACAACAGCTGCTCCTACTCATCCGCTGACCTTCTCGTCTCAGAAGGTACTAGGGGACGGTCTCTTTGGATGGTTACGCGTACTGAACACCTGCATATACCGGAGACTATGCCTGCTTATTTTAACCGTACCACCTGGAAAGTCTCTTTTAATATCTGGGGATAAAAATACAGTAACGACTGAAAAGTCTGTTTAAAAAGCATTTGGGGGGACAGTATTTAGGGCTCTAGATCTCCATCCTACTCTGATAGAAGACTGGAGGCATCCTTGGGAGAAGATACAGCCTGGGGACACCCATACATGCACGATGAACACCGGGGATTCAGAGACTGTCAAGTCCTAGGTGCTGGCCCCCTAGCCTTCTCCCACACGGCTTCTAGAACAAGAGCTGCTGGTACATTCTGGGGATCTGACCCACCCAAGAAAGTGCACTCCAAAATTTTGGAGTCAGGGTCCTGGGAGAAGAGCAGAACCAGAACACCTCCAGAGAAGCCCACAGCTGATGAGCCCCACGCAGCCAGTGCAGAGTTCCCACCACATAAGCCATATTCTTTAACAGGAGTAGATGTCGATGAATCACCAGTTAAAAAAACATCTAACAAGACCAGAGAGACCAAAACCGGGGGGTGGGTGTGGAAGCAACTTGAAGAATCAGACTTTGCAAGAAGAAAATTTCAGAAAACTATTATTAATAACCTCAGAGAGGGAAGACTTTCTGGTCATAAGCTTAGAATGAGAAACTATTTTACAAAATCAATATTCAGGGGCACATGGGTGGCTCAGTCAGTTAAGTATCTGCCTTTGGCTCAGGTCATGATTCCAGGGTACTGGGATCAAGCCCCACATCAGGCTCCCTGCTCAGCGGGGAGTCTGCTTCTCCCTCTGCCCCTCCACCCACCCCTGCTTGCACTGTCTTTCTCTAATAAAATCTAAAAAAAATAAATAAATCAATATTCAAAGAACACGCACAAGCCCTTAGAAATTAAAATGGTACATGAAGTGAGAAGGCCTATAAGGAAGTCAGCTGCGAGGTCAGGAAGAATCAGGGTGGAGAGTGGGAGCGCAGGAGAAACGAGGGCTATCCTGGGAAGTGGTACGAAACACCTAAATCCAAAAATCAGTAAGTAGCGACACACACGTCATTTGGACACATAGAGGTAAATACCAAAAATATTTGTTTAAAGAATTAAAAGGGGCTGCTTCTGAGAAATGGGAGAGAAAGGTCAAGAAATGGATTTTCCTAAAGCTTTTCAGGAAAAGAAGATTCTCCAAGTATTATTCAGAGTGGCAGAGGAATGCAGATACCTCTTTAAAAAGTTTTATTAAAATACAAGAGCTACCTGATTCCTGTTATCAAAGCTGGGCTCTAGTTCTTTTATTTATTTTTTTGTTAAGATTTTTTTTTTTTTTTAAAGATTTATTTATTTGACAGAGAGAGCAGAAGCAGGCAGAGGGGCAGGCAAAGGAAGATGGAGATGCGGGCTCCCCACTGAGCAGGGGATCGACGTGAGGCTTGATCCCAGGTTCCTGGGATCATGACCTGAGCCAAAGACAGTTACCCAACCGACTGAGCCACCCAGGCACCCAAAGATTGTTTATTTACTTATCTGACAGAGGGAGTGAGCAAGCGAGGGAGCAAAAGCAGGTGGAGTAGCAGGCTGATGCGGGACTCGATCCCAGGACCCTGGGATCATGATCTGAGCCAAAGGCAGATACTTAACTGACTGAGCCACCCAGGCACCCCTGGGCTAGTTCCTAACTGAAATCCACGATCCTGATGCCAGCTAGATGTGATGGTGGGAGGATGGATCTGAGGGCGTGGGGGCATCACAATCTGAAAGTTTTCTGAGCCCTGTTACAGCTCTCAGAGTCTTTTCAAGGTTAGGAAGTGGGATCAATTCCTGATTCTAACTCTCTGTGGCTGTTAACTACAAACACGTCCCTTAATCTCCTGGGCCTCGGCTTTCTCACAGGACTGCTGAATATAAGACGTCAAACAGTCGTTGTTGTTTGATACCCCTCGGACTCATCTGGCACTCAATTTGACATTCACATAATATTGAATTCCCTAATGTAGATTAAGGTACGGGGAGGTAATTTTACAAAAAAAGGGAAGGGTTAGGGGAATGGCTGAAAATAGTGCCAGGTTCAGGAAAAAAGTTACAAGCAGTAACTAACAATGAAGAGTTCAAGGTCACACGGGGTAGAGAATCTGATGAGAAGTGCAGTTTTCCCAAGCCATTTTACTTCTCCCCTCAAAGTTCCAAAACTGTCCCTCTTCCTTCCACCCCTCCTCGGGGTGAACAGAAAGATCCACACTTTAAAACAAAATGAAACTTGACAAGGCGATTTAAAAATGTATTTCAAAGAGCAAAGGGACAGAACGAGTCCAGCTATGTCCGAGGAAAAACCTGGTGGGGGACTTGCTCCATCAGACACGAAGACTCGAGTCACAGGCATCCACTGCGCTGGCACAAGTACAGGACGTAAATCAGCAGAGGAGCGTCCAGAAAAGAGCACGCGAGGAGAAAATGGGCTGCATGCCAGATGGAACTGGCACTGCAGGTGAGTAGGGAAAGGATGGTGTAGTCAGTAAACTGCACCGGAACAATCCATCATCTTCGTTCAGAAAGGTGAAACAGATCCTTACACCACACTCAAAAATAAACTCCAGAGAGAATCAAACGGGAGTCGAAACTGATCTTAAATTTAAAAGGGATGACAGAGAACATATGGAACACAGAGGAGAGTAACTTTTGGAGCCTGGCACAAGGAGAGCAGTAACCTCTAGACTCTGACTGAGCCACCTCTAGAAGAGAGAAAGGAATAACCAGGGTGGGGCCACAGGGAGCTTCAAAGTTGCTGGTTTTATTCTCATTCTTACTGTATAAAATTTAAAATTATATGTGTAAAAGAATAATATACAAACACAATATATATACTCCTGTATGAGAAAAACATGCATATGTACATTAGTATTATCTGCTATACAATAAATCAGAAATTAAAACATATAAACATTATACATACTCTTTCATTCCAAGAATATATTTTACTACAGTGTTAAAAAAAAAAATTATAGCCCCTACCTGTGCAGGTATTGAAGATTAGATACCTTCCCCGACTCCCCATCAAGGGTATAATCTCTCTGTTTCTGTGGAAAGCAATGAAGGTAAAGATAAAACAGATGATCCTGTCCTTGGCTCTGACCACCTCATTCCGTGGTGTGGGCCCCAAAGTGCCTGGGAACACAGGCACAGGCTCTAGTAAATGAGGGGTCCTGAAATATCAAACATCTCCTGGGCATATTCTAGAAAAACAAGGCCACTCAGCTGTCACCAGCATCTAAAAACTGGACTTAAGTAGGAGAGTTCAGAGTAACAGCCAGTCAGGCTTCCTTCCACTGCTCCCATGTCCAGACCCAAAGCAGGAACAGCACAGTCCACAGCCCACGGCGCCATTTTAGGGTTTGTGCCTTAGACCCATATTCTGAGATCCAACCCCTTAGGCTGTCAGCTCAGCCTTTTGAGGTTGGCTGAACAATGGCTCCTAAAGATGTATACGTCCTAATTGCAAGACTTGTGAACGTGTTACCTCACACGGTAAGAGACGGGATGAAGTTAAGGATCTCTTAATTAGCCTGGATCATCCAGGTGGGACCAGTATAATTACAGGTTCTTTCTAAGAGGGAGGCAGGAAGGCCGGTAACAGAGAGAAGGTATTGGGACGGAAGCAGAGGTCAGAGAGGAGTGAAGGTGCTAAGCCGCTGGCCACAAGGCAAGAAGTGTAGGTGGCCTCTAGAAGTTGGAAAATCATTCTCTGGAATGCTACAAATAATGCTCCCTTAGAACTTCCAAAGGAGGGGTGCCTGGGTGGTTCGGTCCGACTCTTGGTTTTGGCTCAGGTCATGATCTCAGGGTCAGGGGATCCAGCCCAGAGTCGGGCTCCATGCTTAGCATGGAGTCTGCTTGAGATTCTTTCCCTCCCCCTCAGTTCCTCCCCCTGCTCACGCTCTCCCCCCCCGCCAAAATAAATAAAAATCTTAAAAAAACAAAAACAAAACCACAAAAACCATTCCAAAGGAATGCAGCCCTATGAACCTTTTTTAGATGAACCACCACCCAGAGCTGTGAGACAATCTATTTGTGCTGTTTAAAGCCACTAAGTTTGTGGCAATGTTATAGCAGCCATAGGACAAATTAAGACACCCTGGTCTCACCATCTTCATTACATTCTGTGAGGTGTCCCTGCAACTACTGTTGAGTTCAAGGTGTATGATGGAGAGCAGGGCTCTGTACCTACCCATTAAGTGGATGAAGGGAAGTATAATATACAAAGGTAGCTTAATGGGAAAAGGAAATGGGACTACAGCTTAACAAGTATTTATTGAACGTTTTATACTCGAGGCACCATGGGCAGATGCTAAACTATGTATCTGCTTTTAGTATGCTTATAATCTTGGAAAAAAATATATGACAGAAAAATAAATATAAAACCATACACAAAATGTTAAAAAGCAATTCTTCATTAACTACCAAACAAAAATTACAGCCACGAGTACCAGATATTTAAGCACACAGGGAGATGCTGGGCTAGGACGGTGCCTGCAGGCGTCTCAGAGATGAACTATGAGCTGGACGCTGAACACCAGACAGGGTCTGGACAGGTGAAGAGGGAGAGGAACGACAAGTCAGGTGTGAGGAGGGAAAGGAGAACAGTATAGTTAGTGCACTGGGGTGGGAAAGGCATACTAACAAGACGGTGAGTACAGCAGCTTGAGGCAGAGGACCCAGCGGGGAGCAGCAAAGTATGATCTGGAAACAGACATCAGCTCATGGAATTGGAACTGCACTTGCTAAGCCAATGGGCTCTCAAGCAGGGTGCACACGACCCAACGAGTGTGGTATAAGAAGAAAATCAGAACTTCTATTTTTCTCATTTCTATTAAATTTACAAAGTAGATAACACACAAATAAACGTATCAGGTACCTGCTCTATTTTACTTACGGGGTGCATTACCGTGAAAGTTTGGAGCTCCCTGCTCTAGACCTGTTTGCTGCTGACAGGAAAGACCTGGAGAACTGAACCCAGACCAAGATGGGAAAAGCCATCAGACCTCTGAGGCAGTCCAGACAGAGGACAAAAGGCTAATCAAAAACAGGGCAGGGGCAAGGGACAGAAAAGTAGAGAAGTCAAAGGGAGAGATAGTAGGGTTTCTGATGGTAGGGAAGAAGGAAACAAAGACAGTCCCGAGGTTTTCAGCCTAGGTGCCCGAATGAATCATAGGGACATTAAAAAAAAAGAGCACTGGAGAAGTCCATCTGGAGCCATGAATTTGCGACCAAAGGCTTAACAGGTAATAAATGAACCCATTAGGAAGAACAGGATGGAGAAAATTTCTCAACCTGATGGAGTTCAGAGGCTTCTGTTTGTCAGCCCATCACTAGATCTAAAAATACTATGGCTAAGAGTCTGTGCACTCAGACCACTGGGCCCGCCTCCCCCCCACCCCGCCCCGCCCTGCCAAGAACAAGACACAGACTGAGAAGGACCTCAGCCTGGAGCAAGAGCTGGTGGCCCAGCTGACAATCCTACCTGATCTGGCTTGAGCTCTTCCCGAACGGCCTGGATGGCGTCCCGACACTCACTGAGCATGGATTCAAACAGACGCTCCTTGGTTTCCTCACTTTCAGCCTAAACAAAGGCAGAAAAAAATTTGCCTCTCAATAAGCCATAGTATTTTAATGCGAGGAGGGCATAACTGTGCCTTGATTCCCCCCATTATATACAAACACACACATCCAGCCAGAAACACCCCAAATCAGAGATCGTTTCAACTGTCACTAGTCTCCACCAGGTAAGATTTTTCTTATAGACTTATTCGTTATTCATACGGAAACGGAATGACATATATACACACGTATGTATAAATATAAAGTGAACACACTGAAAAAGAATCTGCATAACTGGTCTGAAACTATCTGTCAAACAACAGATGCTTTAAATTTTTTCCCATCATAGAACTTTCTACTACTTTCCTCCACCATTTCTGCCTCTGCTCAGGACCTGCCCGACATCCCTGAAACAGCACATGAGAACAAATGGTCTCAAGCTGTACGGTGTGCCAGCAGTTACCCTCACAAACGTAACCCCAAAGACGTGCAGGTCCTGGATTTCTTTTAGGTCCAAGCAAGTGAGTAATGTTATTAACCAATACCAAGTCAAAAATGTATTTCTGCTAAGGATCATACAAAACTCCCTTCACCATAGATTGTGCACTTAGATATTTCCTGTGGCTACGATGAGGTTGACAAGCACTCCGTGACAGTCTCTGCACAAGTTCCAGGGCATCGCCCCTCTGCTAGCCAGCTGGGAAAAGGGAAAAGTGATTCATTAACGGAGTACCTGCCAAACCACATTACAATTCTAAAGAATCTGACTGAGCTGGTAGGAGTGGATTAGAGGCAGAAAGGAGATGAACTTGTGGTGCCGGCAGACCCACTGTGACATTAAGACATCAACACTCCATTATTATATTTGACTTTCCACAGAAACATCCAATCTGATCTCTTGACATTCAACTGACCTCTAAGACAGCCCAAAAGAAAACCCATTACTGCCCATTCCTTTAAGAGGTTGGTAGCGGCTTAAAGAAAAACCTTTTCTTCTCTTAAGAACTCTTATGTTTTTCCTAGTTTTCCCAGTGTGTGTGTGGGGGGAAACTTCCTTGTACATTACCCAACATAAATCAAACAAACTTTTCTACTTATATTGACTTTTCTGTTGCTCACTAACTTAGGAAAAAATCAAGGGCACGGTCATTCTATAAATCTCTCAAGGCAAACACCGCCACTATTAATTTACTGAAACCTAAACAGCACTGTCCAACAGAACTCTCTGTGACAGGGCGCCTGGCTGGCTCAATCCAGGGAAACATGAGACTCTCCATCTCCAGGTTGTGAGTTTAAGCCCCACACTGGGTGTAGACATTACTTAAAAATAAAATCTTTGGGGCGCCTGAGTGGCTCAGTCGGTGAAGCATCTGCCTTCAGCTCAGGTCATGCTCTTGGGGTCCTGGGATCGAGCCCTGCATCGGGCTCCCTGCTCAGCGGGAAGTCTGCTTCTCCCTCTGCCTCTGCCCCTCCCCACCACTCATTCTCTCAAATAAATAAAATCTTTAAAAGATAATAATAAAATAAAATCCTTATTAAAAAAAAAAAGAATTTTCTGTGATGATGGAAACACTCTCTAGCTGCCCTGTCCAGTAGAGCAGTCATCGGCCACATGTGGCTACTGAGCACCTGAAATTTTCATTAATTTAAGCATCAACAGCCACAGATGTTCATGTGTCTAGTGTACTCAACAGCGCAGAGAAATGCTTCACATAACACAGCGTAAGCAGCACCTCAAGTCAGCAAGACTCTTTGTGATAACTGAGTCAAACTTGCTGGCCAATGTTCTGAAGTACAAATCCTGCGGACTGGGGCAGCCATGAAACAGTTAACAGCTGGAATCGGATCTGTGAATAGACGCGGCAGCAGGTGCGCGCACACGTGCGCATGCACACACGCGCACGCACATGCGCGCCCACACTGTTAGCAGGCAGGATAAGCTCGTGCATCAGTTCTGATGTCATGCAATCCAGCAGATATGCCACCAACACCACTTTAAGAAGGGTGCGGTTCGACGTTTGGAGCAAGGGGTATATAGAGTAAGAGAGGAGTAAATCTCATTTCACCAGCTACACAGGATTTGTCTGCTTTCCTGTAGAGAGTGCAGCTCAAATAAAAAAAAACTAAAATGATGCAAAATGCTAAACCTCTTTACTGCCATGTATTACTCTCCCTTCCTTGGAATAAGGTCACCTCGGCATCAAGGTGCTGAACATACGCAAACTTTCCCTCTGCTTCCACAGAAGTCTAAGTTCCACTGGGATCTTTACCGAAGACTGAAACCACACCGCAGGAAAAAGCTCAACAGAAGGGGAAGGCTTCGGTCAGTTGGGTTTTCTGCCACCCACACTACCCAGTGACTCAGAGATCACTCATCTTTGCAGCAGAACTTCTCAGAGTTCTCCCTGGGCTGGACAAAATGTCTTCAAACAGGGAGCCTGAAATGTACTTGCTACTTTCACTAGTATTTACATACCTATCTTGGAGGCTAAAATCATCCTGAAAATAAAATGGAATAAGAACACCTCTACATGCAGAGGCAGGATTTCTCAGCATCTACACGCAGACCTCCCAAGTCAGCCACGGAACCCACAAGAATGTGCTCCTCAACCCATGTGGCAAACTCCCTGCATAAGAATTTGTGGTCTGCCTGCACTTTTTTTCCAGGTGTGCCTATAAGACAGAGAAATCTTCAGCCTAGAAGTAATGTGTTACTTGGACCTAATAAATAAAAACAAATTGTAGATCGATTTTTGTAAAACTTGGAACACTCCAGGATGTGCTTTTTGACAGCCTTAAGACATGTCTCAAGGACCTGTACAGAAGAAAACCAGCTGTGTTTCCTGAGGTAGAGACCCCCTGCTGTTCAAAAGCCTTTCCAGATTGTTTCACTTGTCTACAAAGACTGCTGGAAGGTGGCGGTGTGACTAACAGACAGACAAGGCAAGTCTGACCACATTCTCCACCACACCCATAGGAGAACCAAGGGAATGGGAATCAAGCCTTCCCCAGGACACTAAGGTCCAGGAAACAACACATGGACATCTGGTAAAGGAGAATACAAACCTCACTTAAGAACAGCTTTTCTTTTCTTTCTTTCTTTTTAAGATTTTTTTTTTTTTAATTCGACAGAGACAGAAACAGCCAGGGAGAGAGAGAACACAAGCAGGGGGAGTGGGAGAGGAAGAAGCAGGCTCACAGCAGAAGAGCCTGATGTGGGGCTCGATCCTGTAACGCCGGGATCACGCCCTGAGCTGAAGGCAGACTCTTAACTGCTGTGCCACCCAGGCGCCCCTCTTTTTTTTTTTTTTATAGAGAAGGACAAATGGTCTCCCTTTCACTCATTCATTGAAGTATTAACCATAACGCAAGGATAAAACTCATCAAACCTGCCATCTTCTCCAAAAGAGTTGCCTGACATCCTCACAACGCAACCACCAGTGACGAGTCAGGAACAGTCAAGTGTTAATAAAGCAAAATAGAAACAAATTATAAAGTAAGGCAACTACTTAGCCCTTGAAGACGTAAAACCTGGCTCAGGAGACCAAGAATTTTGCAACTGGATTTTGGCAGCAGATTAATTCCCTGCTCCAGTCTTTTCAGTCTAACACTTTATCTCCCTGAATTATTTCTTCCTTCTATGCTTTTCAGTAAACTGCTGTTCTAGTATTTAAATGTCATAAAACGTCTACAAGCAAGCATAAACTGGGCCTACCAAATTCTTGCATTCCAGTCCCTACAGGGGAGGCAATACCAACACCAGCTAGGTGAAGGGGCACCTGACCGGCTCAGTCGGTGGAACACACTACTCTTGATCTCTCGGTTATGGGTTCGAACCCCATGTTGGGTGTGGACATTACTTAAAAATAAAATCTTTAAGAAGAAAAAAAGAAACACTGAAACCAAGAGCCCTGCATCTCCAAGGCACAGCTCTTGGTTCCCAGCGGAGGAAACAACGCCACATAATGACAACAGGCAAGGTGGAGAAGACCTGTGTGGCATCCGGCCAAATAATCTGGTAGTGGCACCAAGGGGCATATGGTTCTTCCTGGGATTAACTTCAAATGGCCAGAGGGCATTTTCCCTAGTTAATAATCCATGCTTGATTCAATTCAGTAGACATTTAATCAGCTACAGTGCTAGACCGACTTCTAAGGATTTAACTGAACTTTATCTCATACTGAACTTGAATTATTTTACTTACCACTAGACTTGATACACATGTGTATATAGAACAGTAGGCACTGAGCTGTTTTAATGTTAAAGCCTTACCGGGATTCCCTGGGACTGACACATATTTTGTTTCATCTACATCTTCTACACCTACCACATCATTTAAAGACCTCTGATACTCAGAAGTGACCCTAATGCACCGTAAGATCCTTAACAGCCAGAGAGAACTGTATTCATTGCAATCAGCACACTAACTAGGCACTTAATAGAGTCTAACGCCACACATCCTACAAACACTGGAACGATAAGGAAACTCTATAAACTTTGTCAATAAAGTCAACAATGTACATGAAATTAATAAATGCCTTTTAAAAGTAAGACTCACCCAAAGGACACAAGACGAAACAGAAAATCTGAGTAGTTCTTTATCTCATAAAGGAATTATATTTGTTTAAAACAAGCAAAAACAGGGGTGCCTGGGTGGCTCAGTTGTTGGGCGTCTGCCTTCGGCTCAGGGCATGATCCCAGCGTTCTGGGATCGAGCCCCGCATCAGGCTCCTCTGCTGGGAGCCTGCTTCTTCCTCTCCCACTCCCCCCTGCTTGTGTTCCCTCTCTCGCTGGCTGTCTCTATCTCTGTCGAATAAATAAATAAAATCTTAAAAAAAAAAATAAAACAAGCAAAAACAAATTTTAAAAACCTTCCTGTGAATATCAAATCACTGTTATACACCTGAAACTAATGTTTTACATCAGTTATATCCAATTCCAAAAAAGAAAAAACCCTTCCTACAAAAAAACCTCTAGGCCCAATAGTTTCACTGGTGAATTACAATAAACATCTGAGAAAGAAAAACACTGATATTACATACATTCTTTCAGAAACAAGGAAGATCTCTAAACTCGTTTTATGAGGTATATATAACCCTGATACCAAATCCAAAAAAAAGACATTATAAGAAAATTATAAGCCACTTCCTCATAAAAATAGATGCAAAATTCTTAAATATTAACAAATGAAATCTAGCAATGTCTAAAAAGTACTATGATATACCATAACCAAGTGGGATTACCTCAGATATACAAGATTTAACACTGAAAATTAATCAAAGTAATTCACGTTAATAGCCTTCAAATATTCCTCCCTCTTCAGCCTTTACTCTCAAATTGAAAGATGTGAAACTGTCCTCATTATGGCTCCTTCTAACCCTTTGCTTTCTTACAGCCTTCACACACTCCACTGTATTCCATGAACAGCAATTAAACACGCATATGCTATTCCCGCTTGCCAAAGCCTTTTAATTTTCTTTCATCTCGTCATAAATGTCTGATAAATAATTAAGATTTATAGAGCTATTCAGGGGCACTGGGGTAGCTCAGTCAGTTAAGAGTCTGCGTTCGGCTCAGGTCATGATCCCAGAGTCCTGGGATCAAGTCCCACACTGGGCTCCCTGCTCAGCGGGGAGTCTGCTTCTCCCTCTGCCCTTCACCCTGCTCGTGCTTGCTCTTGCGTGCTCTCTCAAACAAATAAAATCTTAAAAAAAAAAAAAAAAGAAGAGAAAAGAAAAAGATTTGTAGAGCTATCCAAAGCATGGTCCTGGGACCAGCAGAATTAGCATCACATGGGAGCTTATAAAAGAAGCAAATTCTTGGGTCCCAACACAGACTTACTAAATCAAAATCTCTGGGGAGTGGGGCCTTGAGTATTTTTTTAAATGATTTTATAATTTTTTTCATCAGTGTACTCTTTTCCCATCCTGCCCACCCAACCTCCTCTCTGGTATATCCTAGATTCTATATATTACAATTTAGGTTATATACTGTATTCCTATAATAAAGTATGCTAGAGAAGAGAAAACATGTAGAAAATCATATGGAAAATACATTCACAGCATTGTATTGTATTTATCAAAAGAATGTCCACCTATAAGTGGACGTGCACAATTCAAACCTGTGTTGTTCAAGAGTCAACTGTATTTTTTTTTAATCTATTCAATGTTGGAGTAACATTGCTGTTTTGGCTTTTTATGTTTTAAGTAGGCTCCACGCCCAACACAGGTCTTGAATTCAGGACCCTGAGATCAAGAGTTGCACGTGCCACTGACTGAGACAGCCAGGTACCCCAACACTGCCGGATTTTTCTTGCCAATACTACCAAAATTTTGGCCAATCTTGAACAATTTTAGAAGGAGCAGCTATGGGGCACCTGGGTAGCTCAGTCAGTGGGGCATCCAACTCTTGGTTTCAGCTCAGGTCATGATCTCAGGGTCCAGGGTCATAAGACTGAGCCCCTGTGTTAGACTCCTTACTCAGTGAGGAGTCGGCTTGAGATTCTCTCTCCCTCTCCTCCTGGAGAGCACACTCTCTAATAAATAAATCCTTTAAAAAAAAAAAAAAAAGGAGCAACTATGACCTGAAGACCCAGAAGTCAACCCTTTAAATATGCTAACACTCAAATCTGAGAGTAATCCTTTTAAAAATGTACAAAGCTCAACTAGTCATCATATGATTGAAAGGATCCTCAATTTTGAAAGCAATGCTTCACAAGCAGTTGTAAAATGCTTTTATTTCATTATCTAATTTAGCTCAAGCTGATTTCATGAATAAGGCAAAAAGATCTCCCCCATGTGGGTTTTATTTTCTCATTATGCATATAAAGCAGGAGAAAGATAAAACCCCTCTATCCCTTCTCCTTCCACATAGGAAACTCCCCGGCCCCCACTAATCTACTGAACTGGAGAGGATTCCCTGCCAAGGACTATTTGTCTCAATTAACGCTCTGTCCATTAGATCTTTCCCAGGGGCCCAGACCCTGCTTGTGTACCGTGTACCACATTAAGATTACATTAGCTATTCACCAAACCCAAGTGAAATGATGCGGTTACTAGCCTTCCTGATATGTGGAAAAGTTCAAGAACACAAGTTTTGGAGTCAAAAGGGCATGGTTTACAGGCAAGCACTCCCTTCTATCAAACGTGTATGGCTGTGGACAAGTTATATGGTCTCTCTCAGATCTGTTTTCCCATCTGTACAATGAGAGTAATCACCCACCAATAGGATTAAAAAGGTAAAAACATGAAAGCTTTAAATAGCGCATCTGGGACATTAAGGAGGACTGTTACCCTCCTTTGCTCATCTCCGTGGTGTCTCTGTCCAGGTGACCACCGTGTATTTTTAAATTTTGTGAACTGATACATAAGACCACGGAAAATCTTTACAATACGCTAAGAAAAACAGGACTCAAAATCAGATCGCAGTATGGTTTCAACAAGTAAAAAACACATAACATCGCTCATGAACATGAAAAAGACTAAAAGGAAACACACTGTTGGCCTTTTTATGAGCATAACGCCACATCAATGAAGGTATATGGGAAGTGGGACTTAAAAACATTTAATTTTTCTAAACTTTAAGCTAAATAAATTTAAAATTAATAAACGTTAGCTTTCCTTGTCCTTTACCTAATATATGTCTGTGGCCCCATTCCCAAGGAGCTCCCTCCCCTTTAATCTGCCCCGTGGGCTTCCCCCAAACCCGACCACAGCCAGAACTCCTGCCCCACTGTCACTGATGGCTGCTCTTCTCTTCCAGAACATACCACTTTGAAACAAAAAAATTAACCCAACCACATAAGCTCAAGGGCTGCTACAAGAATTGTAGTCCAGAAGAGACACTATCATACAACAGTGCTGATGAAATGCTCTCCAGAAAAGCTTCTCGGTCTTTTAAAGAACAAATCAACTTACTAGTATTGCTCTCGTCTTCCGCCCTTTAAGCAAATCGAAGAGAAACAAGAGGAGCAATACACAACCCAGACAGAGGCACAAAGAAGTTCTCCCACCGTGGAAAGCTGTCCTCAACCCAGAGTAGCTACTTTGGAACAAGTCACTGAAAAGTTTGGACGCTTAAAACAACTCATAAGCACAACTAACAAAGCACTCCCACGTACAAATTATTCAGGGTGCATGGCTTACTGCGAAGTGGCAGGAAACGCCCCTGGGGCAGGCTGCAGACATGCTCAGCAGCTGGGTGTTTTTTCTTTTTAGATGCTCTTCACCTCATGGAGGAAGAGATCCAAAAAGTGCCTTCATCACTATCTACTTTGTACAAACTAAGATCACCAGATCTCTCATTTTCTGGAGCTTATTCAGTTGTTCGTACTCACGAACAGGTAACAATTATGTCCGTAAGCAACATCAAGTAGTACCGCTTTGCAGGAACATGGCATAAATGCCACATGTAAAACGAGACATTCTGGCTTAGCCAGACTCTCCTGAAAAGGCTCAGGAATGAGAGGGGCCCCTTTAGAAGGCTAGGACAAGAGGTCAGACAGACACAAGTTAGGCTGCGGCACCACCTGCTGGGCCGGACGGGACCCCCTGCATTAAGCCAGCCTCTCGCCGCTCCCAGTTCCATGTCCATGTCCAGGACTGCCACTGCCCATTTCTTTGCCCTCCCAACGCAAGAACTCTACTACGAGCTCAGCTTTTACAATAACTTGGTGACCAAATCCCAAATAGCGTGAAGACAAATTTCTGTTTTGTGAGAAATAAGCAGCCACCTACATTGTAAACACACAGGGACAACTTCAGACACGCACGGAAGAGAACAGGCAGCTGCTTCTCACCTGGGCAACGGCTGCTTCATTATCAGCCAATCCCAATAAAAAGATCCTCACTTTGTCGATCTTCACTGGAACCGTTCTCCCTCTCCATTCCACTTCGCTCATGGTGGCTGCCTGTTTGGCCCGAGTCTGAGTGATCAACGCCTGGAAAGTAGTTTTCAAAAGTCAAAGCTTTACCTTCTGGTGGCGAAAGGAAGAAAGACCTACTAGTTGTCTCTTTCTATAATTAATATATTACTCCTTACAAAGTACTACATAAATTGTATTTAAATTCCTCCTTGGTATCATCTGTCTTAGCTTATAGAAACTCAGACATTGAAAGGACATAACAGAAGGTTAGAAAGAGTAACAGTGGGGCGTCTGGTTGGCTCAGTCGGTAGACCATGTGACTCTTGGCCTCGGGGTAGTAAGTTCAAGCTCCACGTTGGATGTGGAGCCTACTTAGAATAATAATGATAAAAAATTTTTTAAAAACTTGAAAAAATTAAAAAGACCAACAACAAGTTTCGGTAATGGCGTAGGAGAAAAACGTTATCTGTATATGCTGTAAGCAAAAACGTAAACTAGTAGAAACGTAAAGGTATTTATCAATATGAATCAAAAGATTCCAAAATATTCAATCCCATGTTTAGGAGTGGATCCTAAGGAAAGAACTAAGAATGTGTACAAAACCATGGATATTCATGGTAATACTATTTATCACTTAATCAACAATAGTGAAGTGCTCACGTGAGGCAGACTTCGGTATGACAGAGCACCACGTGGCTAACAAAACATGACAGTGTAGGAATATTTACTGAAGTGGAAAAAAAACCACTCGAGACGTTATATTTAAAAAGCACGTTACTAAACAGTATATACTGAGATCCCATTTAGAAAATATATGCCTTTTTCGGGCAACTGTGTGGTTCAGTCAGCTGGGCATCCGACTCTTGGTTTCAGCTCAGATTGTGGTCTTGGGGTCATGGGATCAAGCCCTGCGTCAGGCTCCGCACTCAGCGGCCAATCTGCTTGGGATTCTCTCTCCCCTCTCCCTCTCTTTCCACCCAGGCTCTTTCTCGCTCTAAATAAATAAAATCTTAAAAAAAATAAAAAATATATATGTATATATATATGTGCCTTTCTTTCCTACATATACAAAAATCTGTAAGTTATTCATCATGCTATTAGCAGTGGTTACCTCTGATTTTACCATGTGATTTTAGTTTTCCCCCATCTTTCGTATTTCCCACTTTTCCTACCTGCCTACATTACTTGCTTAGAAAATAAATGAGATAATAAAATGAATACTTTAAAATATTAGATGAAAAAAGCTTTTTGTTAAAAATACAGGGATATAAACACGCATATATTTACAGCAATTACAATGACTATAAGATTATGGATTACTTCTTTTTCTGGACTTTTTCAAACCAAAGACTTCACAAAAACATACAAACTAGATTACCTCCAATTTTTCAGCCAGAAGACCCTCAGTGCCCCCAGACCTCAATCTCATCTGCATGAGTTCATTGATAGCTGACTGGTCCCCTGAGAAAGAGAGAGCTGTTGAGTCGACATCTTCAAGGGTCTGGTCTGATCTCTCAAGAAGCACTAGCTTCAACTCCGAGCCCTTCCCCTTGCATGAGCACATTTCAGTGAACACCAAATCCTTTCACAAAGCTCTTGAGCAGTACAGAAGTGGGCAGGATGGAAATAAAGCAAAAGAACTGCCTTCCGTGACTTTACGCTGGGCTGACTTCAACAGCTCTACTTTTCTCATCAGCCGAAACCCGTGCCAAGAACGGACGCAGGGACAAGGAAAGCACGAAGTTAAACAAATCCTCTAGTCTCTCTGAGATGAACCACCACCAACCCACCCATCTTCGCTCGACTTAGCCCCTGCTCACCAATGTTATATGCACAGTAGCGGATATTGGGTGAGATCTCTTCCACACGCTGGTTGTACAGCACAGCCTGCTCTTCTGTGAAAGCACTGGCTAGTTTCTCATAGATAGTTCTGCGAGGAAAGAAACACCAGCTTTCACAGCAGCCTTACTTCAAGAAATAAAAAGGAACACAATGGCTAAAAACAGAACATGGCACTTTGAGACCCTTCTACCAACTATGAGAACTGGCATGGTTCTAAGGATGACCAAGAATAATCAATATTCCTAAAGAGAAAGAAAAAAAATAAATAAGTGGGGCTTGCTCAGTCAACTGGGTGGCCAACTCTCAATTTCGGCTCAGGTCATGATCTTGGGGTCACGAGATCAAGCCCCATGTCAGGCTCCTTGCTCAGCAGGGAGTCTGCTTGGGATTCTCTGCCCCTCCCCACCATGTGCTCTCTCCCACGTGCACATTCTAAAATAAATAAAATTTAACTAAATAAATAACTGTACTACTGTAGAAAAAATCATCAGGTGATCTGCAGCTCGAACGGGACTATGTACGATCGAAATTGGCGGTGTCTTTTGAACCAGGGGACTTACTTGCATTTGTTAAAAGCCTCAATCGCAGCTTTCCATTCTTGATGCTCAAAACGCAGCATTCCTGAGAGGTAAGCGGTGTAAGCCTGGAAAGGGGGAGAAGGGAACTGCTTCAACACCCAAGAGCCAATGCCACCGCTCAATCTCCTCCACCTACTTTCAGCTTTGACACCAGGATTACAGAGATATCCATCGGGGTGATTTTACTTTATTTTTAAGAAGGCTTCAAGCCCAGCCTGGAGCCCAACATGGGGCTTGAACTCAACCCTAAGATCAAGACCCAAACTGAGATCAAGAGTCAGACACTCAACCAACTGGGCCACCCAGACACCCTTATTTCAGGGTGATTTTAAAAGAGAAAACGTATTGGGGCGCCCTGGTGGCGCAGTCAGCGGAGCGTCCAGCTCTTGGTTTCAGCTCAGGCCATCATCTCAGGGTCATGGGACTGAGCCCACATCGGGCTCCGTGCTCAGAGAGCACAGTCTGCTGAAGACTCTCTCTGCCCTCCCTGTGGCACACGCACTCTCGTTCTTAAAAATAAATAAATCTTAAAAAAGAGAGAGAGAGAGAACTTTACTTAATAAAATGTGATACAAAGATAATTCACCATAATTCATTTACTGCCTAGAGAGTGTAAAAAAAAAAAAAATCTGTTTTCTTCATGTGACTTAACAATTAGTTTCCAGGATATAACATTCGGTATCAGAAGCTGAATGTAAATTTGCAGTATCTCTTTCTAAAAATTCATTTCAGAGGTGCCTGGGTGGCTCAGTTGGTTAAGCATCTGCCTTTGGCTCAGGCCATGCTCTTGGGGTCCTGGGATCAAGCCCCACACCAGGCTCCCTGCTCAGCAGGAAGTCGGCTTCTCCCTCTCCCTTTGTCCTTCTGCCCTGCTCGTCTGTGCACACGCTCCAATAAATAAATCTTTAAAGGGGCGCCTGGGTGGTTCAGTCGTTAAGCATCTGCCTTTAGCTCAGGTCGTGATCCCAGGGTCATGGGATCGAGCCCCGCATCAGGCTCCCTCCTCCGCTGGGAGCCTGCTTCTTCCTCTCCCACTCCCCCTGCTTGTGTACCCACTCTTGCTGGCTCTCTCTCTGTCAAATAAATAAATAAAATCTTAAAAAAAAAAATGCATTTCAAGAAATTCTCATTTCTCTGAAATAATACACCGTATGTTAACTGAATCTATTTTTTTCTGAATTTAAATAAAATTTAAAAATGCAGAGAGCCCTGAAAAAAATTCTTATTTTGTGAACTTCCCAGATCTAAGAGTCAAGCTTTCTAGCTCCATTTCAAGAGATGTGTGAATTTTTTTTTTTTAAAGTTAAAGCTAATTATTAAATAACAAAGAGCTCAGGGCACCTAGCTGGCTCAGTTGGTATGACTCTTGATTTTGGGGTCATGAGTTCAAGGCCCACACTGGGTGCAGAGATTACACACACACACACACATACATACATACATAAAGTTAGGGGGGAAGAAAATAAACCAAGAGCTCAAAAAAAAAAAAAAGAGATGTCAGCTTCACCTTGAGATAGCAACACTATGTTATTTCCTCTCCTGTCAATTTATAACATTAAGAAACTGTTCTGTTTAACTATAAAGTCACGTCTCTAATCTCCGCAATAAAGCAAAGCTGAAGTTAAGATACTAACCTGAGCCTCTAACTTGGTCTTGGCATCCACGCGATTGCTCTCACACAAGCGTTCCAATTCCTCCGCGTGCTTCACGGCTTTGCGCAGGCGAGACAACAAGTGGAACCGTTTCCGGGGTTCAGTGTTGGCTTCCTGTTTCAGCTGCATGGCATAGCTCCAGGCTCGCTCAGCATCCATCAGAACCAGAAGCAAATACCTAAACGAGAGAGAATAGGCAACCTGAACAATGAATGCCAGGGGCATCAGACTTTGATATTCCCCAAGGCACAATCTTCAGCCTCTCAACTTCTCCCTACGCCCTCCCTGGCTTTCCTCCTCAGAACTACTCTTCTCGGGGCACCTCGGCGGCACAATCGGTTAAGTGTCTGACTCTTGGTTTCGGCTCAGGTCATGATTTCAGAGCTGTGAGATCGAGCCCCGCCTTGGGCTGTGCGGTAAGCGTGGAGTCTACTTGAGATTCTTTCTCCCTCTGCCCCTCCCACTCAGGCTCTAAAATTTTTTTTTTTCAAGATTTTATTTATTCATTTGACAGAAAGAGAGGCAGCGAGGGAGGGAACACAAGCAGGGGGAGTGGGAGAGGGAGAAGCAGGCTTCCCGCTGAGCAGGGAGCCCGATGTGGGGCTCGATCCCAGAATGCTGGGATCACGACCTGAGCCAAAGGCAGACGCTTAAGGACTGAGCCACCCAGGTGACCCTCAGGCTCTAAAAAAAATTTTTTTAAAGATTTTATTTATTTATTTGACAGAGATAGAGACAGCCAGCGAGAAAGGGAACACAAGCAGGGGGAGTGGGAGAGGAAGGAGCAGGCTCATAGCGGAGGAGCCTGACGTGGGGATCGATCCCAGAACGCCAGGATCACGCCCTGAGCCGAAGGCAGATGCTTAACAACTGAGCCACCCAGGCGCCCCTTAAGCTCTAATATTAAAAAAAAAAAAAAGCAAAAAAAAAAAAAAAAACCCCCAAAACTCTACTCTTTTCACAGTATCAGTCATGGCACCCAACCAGTATCTATGATCAGGCTCCACCTCAAGTTTCTAACCACCTACCAGACACATCTCACTAAAAACACCTGCTACCACTGCAAATTTGGCAAATACAGACTTACTCTTCCCCAATTTTAGCAAAGAGGCAGTCCAGGCACACAATCTGGCCTCATCTTTCAATCAACACCTCCTCCATCCCAACCCAGCTGAAAACCAAGTACTTAAGAGATATTATATTGAAGTGGTTTAGAAAAAGGCTCTAGAATCAGGGTTGGAATCTCAGTGCCATCTGTCACTAGCTATGTGACACTGGACAAAGTACTAATCTTTCTTTGCCTCAGTCTCTCGTGTAGTAATATATATAACACACTTAAACCAGAGTCTGGCACTTACTAAGGGCTGAATAAATTAGCCACTTTAATATTGTAATGGAAAATTTTTTGTTCAGCTACTGCCTTGATTAATCTTCCTTAAACATTAGCTTAATCTTATCTCTTCAAAATGAAGGATCTCCATCACAGAGATCCTTCCTAACCTGTTCTCATCAGATTTAACCAATACCTCTGGCTGAATCCCACCATGGGCTCTATGCTCTAGTTTCCTGTGTCTCCATACACCAAGCTCCCAGCCTCTGCTGCCCGAGCAGCAGCTAACTGCCTAGAGCATCCTAATTCCTGAAGTACATTCAGATACCAAGGCATACTGTCTCCCCTCACACAGAATGCTCTTTCCTCTCAGAAACCCCTCAAGGTCCAGCCTCCTCAATGCAGGCTTCCTGGTTTCCCTATCAAAAACCTCCTGGGGCGCCTTGCTGGCTCAGTCAGTAGAGCATGCAACTCTGGATCTCTGGGTTGTGAGTTCAAGCCCCATGTTGGGTGTAGAGATTACTTAAAAAAACAAAACAAGGAGCGCCTGGGTGGCTCAGTCTACCCAGCGTCTACCTTCAGCTCAGGTCATGATCCCAGGGTCCTGGGATTGAGCCTGGCATCCATCGGGCTTCCTGCCCAGTAGGGAGTCTGCTTCTCCCTCTCCCTTTGCCCCTTCCGCCTCTTGTGTGTGTGTGCACGCACGAGTGCTTGCTCTCTCTCAAAAAAAAAAAAAAAAAAAAAAAAAAAAAAAAAAAAAAGACAAAAACAAACAAAACACTATAAAAACAGGTGGCAAAAGAACCAATTTGGCCCATAGGGTGAAATTTGAGGAACTGGCCTAGAGACCTTTAATACATGTTGCCTGACAGACTGATCCTCTGCAAATGTTAAGCATGGTTGCATTCAACACTGAAACATAAAACTCTTCTGAAGTAATTCACACACAGCAGATTTTATTTAAGATATATGGATTTAAGTAAGCACTTATACACTGAAACTTGCATTCCAGAACCCTTACCCAATACCCCATCAGGTTCTAATCACAGACTCAGCATTTAGCACTCCGACAAAGCTCCTGAAAAGGTTACTGAACCTCTCTGAGCACAGTCTCCTCATCCCATAACTTAAGAATAGTAAACATGTCTATTCCAGAGAGCTGCTAGAAGAATCATCTAGGTAATTAAAGAGTTTTGGCACAGTGTCTAACACATAATTGTTCAATAAATGTATTAGCGAGAAGTATTTAACAGTTAGCACAGAGCAGTCAATACCTGTTATCAGTCAGAAGATCTTCAGTCACTTTTTTCCCTATAAATTTGTGTCTGTTCCCCATCTTGAAGTTGAGTGTTTTCCGAAGACGTCTTTGTCTACGGGAACAGTAGCCCCTGAAAGAAAAAAGAACAATTAATTCAGGCAAGCTGATAGTACTTTCAATAGCAGATTCTATAATGAAGTAGGTCAAAGGTTTGAGGTGTTCTACTTAAGGTTACCACAGACACTACACATCATCTTGCAAACATTTAGTGATCTAAAACCTTCAGGATGGTATGACTGGTGTCATCGGAAACATTTCAAACCTAATCGAATGTGTCAGACATCATGACTGGGGTGAACTTTGGAGGGAAGGGTTTGTGATTAGAAGAACCAAAGGGGGTCTTCTGAGATGCTGGTAATGTCTGCTGGTTACAGGCTATGAAAAAGTCATCTCTTTCTGTATACTTCTCTGAATATAAATTACACTGCAACAGAATAGTTAAAAAAAAAAAAATCCTTCAATAAAAAAGTATTTTTTTAAAAAAGGAAAGGGAACAGGGGCACCTAGGTGGCTCAGGCAGTTAAGTGTCCAATTCTCGATCTCGGCTCAGATCTTGTGAGTTCAAGGCCCACACTGGGCTCTATGTTCAGTGTGGAGCCTAACTTAAAAAGAAAAAAGGGAGGGGCGCCTGGGTGGCACAGCGGTTAAGCGTCTGCCTTCGGCTCAGGGCGTGATCCCGGCGTTGTGGGATCGAGCCCCCACATCAGGCTCCTCTGCTGTGAGCCTGCTTCTTCCTCTCCCACTCCCCCTGTGTGTTCCCTCTCTCGCTGGCTGTCTCTATCTCTCTCGAATAAATAAATAAAATCTTTAAAAAAAAAAAAAAAAAGAAAAAAGGGAACAGATAAAATAAAAGAGCAGGAAGCTGATTACTGTAATAATGTGAGTGATGGATTCACTGTAATATCATCTCTACATCTGTTATTGAAAATTTCCTTAATAATTAAAAAAAAAACACCCTCAAGTTATAACAGTCTCCAATTTAAACTTTTTCGTAGCTTCCCATCACGCCTACATTAACACCTGAACGAGTTACCCTGGCTTACAGGACCCTACCCATTCTGGCCCCACTAATTTCTCCATCTTCTACCACTCCCCACCTTGCTCACGTCACCCCAGTGCTGTGGACCATTTATGACATGGCTCACTCCTTAGAATCTGCAGAGTGTTTTGTTCAGTAGCACTTTTAAAAGTCCGGTAGCCACGGGCGCCTGGGTGGCTCAGTCAGTTGAGCTTCTGCCTTAGGCTGAGGTCATGATCCCAGGCTCCTGGGATCCAGCCCCACACTGGGCTCTACTCAGCTGGGAATCTGCTTCTCCCTCTCCCCCTGCCGCTCCCCCGCAAAGCCTGTATCTTCAATATAAACTGGTTGGCTATTTCTGCTTTCAAAGTACTGGATTATACATCAGGAATCTATTCTATTTTTAAGAGTCATATTAAATATGTTTTCTAACTTGAAGGCTATTACAAAGTTTACCAATAAGTTATAATGATATCATAGAAATTCCCCTTATACGGGGCACCCGGCTGGCTCAGTTGGTGGAGCATGTGGCTCTTGAACTCGGGGTTGTGAGTTCAAGCCCCACATTGGACATAAAGCTTACTTTAAAATAAATAAAGAAATAACTGAAAAACTTTGCATTTAACCAAGATGCTGACAATATGGTTAAGTTTAAAAAAATTATTACCATAACTGCTTGCTATTTTCAGCAGAAGCCTCCAATGTATCTGCAATATTGTGAGGCAAAATGGATTTAAAAAGTTGGCTCCTTTTATTCAGTCAAATTTTAAATTCAAAAAGTACATTTTGAGGACTCAGTGTAAGTTCAGAGTCAGACTTTCCAAGTATACTTTCTGGCAGAGCAAAATAAGTAGGATATTAACAAAAGCAAACCAAGCCTGAAAATTCTGCAATAATTTCCATACTTCTTACACAGGATACTAACCTATACCTCTGAAAATCTCCATGCCGTAAACCATGCTGCTGCTGGGATTCCTTAATAATCTGAAGAACTAGAGCCAAGATTAAGGAAAAGCTTACAACGGTAAGAATCCAAATAAATCAAAACATATTCCCATTAGTCTATATTTGTATCAAACCATAGCACATTAAACATTTCTGAAATGCTTAGTACATTAACTACTGAAATCTCTCGTATTCTTTTTCAATAGGTATCTTGTCATAGGACTGGGCAAAGCAAATAGAAAAACTGATGGCCTGAACTGTTACTTCCAAACTAAAAAAGGAGGGCGTTATTCGCCATTGAGGATTACTGAAATCCAACAGCTTAAATAAAGTTGCTGGATTCTAACTATTGATTATAACTGGGGTAGTTCCCACTGATTTACACCTGGACCCAGTATTCTACTCATTCAAGCAGATTCAGGTTATAAATGACGTGTACTACTCCTCCATTTGCATAACTTCCTATATCTGCCAAATCTAACTTTCCTTAACAGCTGTGATGCTGCATGAGCCTGTGGTTAGCACATGCCAACCAAACTAGGCCACAGCTTGCATAAAAATATTAGTGTTTCTTTTAAAGAAAAAGCCCTGACCAAACTCTCCATTTTAAGAATCTTAAAATATTTTAAGATTATGTACCAAACTTTAGGAGGTCCAGTGACCTTTATTTACAATTTTAGTTCTCTTTTAAAGTTTCCTCAATGCTCCTTTACAGACTTATGTTAAAATACTGAACACACAAAAGGACTATTTCAACAACTAAAAGGAATAAGAAGCTATAAGGTTAGTAAAAAATCAAGGCATTCTAGTATCGATTTGGAACTAGACCACCAGTTCAAAAAGTAAAACTCCAATCCCCTGAAAACTACATTAAGAAGTCAAGCTAAATGTGTTATTTCAGGGGTGCCTGGGTGGATCAGCGTCAAGCGTCTGCCTTCAGCTCAGGTCATGATTCCAGGGTCCTGGGATCGAGCCCTATATCAGGCTCCCTGCTCGGCAGGAAGCCTGCTTCTTCCCCTCCCACTCCCCCTGCTTGTGTTCCCTCTCTCGCTGGCTGTCTTTCTCTGTCAAATAAATAAATAAAATCTTAAAAAAAAATAAATAAATGTGTTATTTCAGAAATTCACTTACATTTTCTCTGTTATTCATTTCACAAAAGCCACAAACTAGTGTCTCAGGCACTCAGTTGTGAAACACTCTGATGAAAACTACAGACCCATTCCACCAGATCAACTAAATTCTCTCAACAAGATAAAATGCCTACAGGCCTATTAAGAAAGTTATACAAGAGATGTTAAGGTACGTTTATATTCAAAATGGGCAACAAGCTCTTCCTCGGAGCAATCATCTTTGCCTCCACTGAGAGAGCATCAAACTGTAATTTTTACTATCCATTCTCCGACGGCTGTCGAACAAAAGTAAGCTAAAACGTCAATACTGCAGTTTCCTCTCTTCAGTTCAGGGACTCAAGATGCTAAGACAGCAGGTCACTGGGGTGGCCACAGTGTCATCCCCGTCACCAGCCCTCCAAACGGGCAACTGCGGGGGAACTGCAGAAATATGCCTAGTATCCCTGTGGCCCTTGAGAGAAAAGAACGTTCCCCAGCCTGGAAAGCGAATGAAAAGCGACAAAAGACCGGTCGAAATACAGACCCTGTAACTCTTGAGTGCCAGAAAGTAAAGGCAAGAGAAACTGCAACCCTCAGCCTCTCCTGCCCGGGAGTGCCGGACCCGCCGCCTCTCCCGCCCCCGGCCCTGCATATCGACACGTAGTCATTGCGAGTTAGGCCCGATTACTCTAGGATACTCTCCAAACTCAGGCTATCCCCGAATTCTTTGTTTGCCTTCGATCCAGCTGAAGGCCGTTCGTTTTCCTTATTTTCCTCTCCTCCGGCACCGCGTCCACCGCCGCTACCGCCGCCGCCACCTCCACTGCCGCCGCCGCCGCCGCCGCCGCCACCGGGAACCTGTTTCTCGGCAGCCATCTTGCCCCAGCGCCGCAGAGGCAGACGGGATAGAGGAGGCGGGACGACGGAGGCGGAAGAGAGCGAGACCTGCCTCGACGGCCTGACGGGATAGTGGCGGACTCCGCCGCCGACGGCCCGGCCAGCAGGCACGAGCCACTTGGAGCGCGCCTGGGCGTGGTCTCGGGTTCCTGAGTCGTGGCGGGCGGGGCTGAGGGTTTGCTCACTCGGGGAGACCAGAGTTATTGAGATCTTTTCCGGGCAACCCTTCCTCTGGTCCACCGAGGGCAGAAGACTCGGAGATGCCTCCTCCCTCCACTTCCTGCATCCCTGCACGGGAGATCCGTCTCATTTCCTAAGCGCAGAGGGTGGGGGCGGTTGGCTAAGGATTTTGGGTTTTGGGGTGTCTACCTCCCTGGAAACTGGGGAAATGTGGTTCCCATGCTACCCGAATGAAGCACTCCACCTGTGAGGGAATCGCCTCTGTGCTCTCCTCTGGGACCCACCCTGAGAAAGACATGGCCAGAGGGAGCGCTGGCGGGGTCAGGGGTCAGCAAGCGGAGACTCGGTGTAAGAACTTCTGGGACTGCTGGGGACCTATGTCTTCGGACTTTGGAGCGAGCAGTCCAACAGTTCAGGACGGAGAACTGTGGAGGCGAGGGAGACTCAATTGCTCTGTAATATGGCACCGTGAGCTCTGGAGACTGAGTCCTGCTTCTCCAATCCTGGCTCCACTCTTACTGGTTGGGAGATGTTAGGCAAAGAACACAGTCTCGCTCTAAACCTTTTCCCTACTTTGTGAAATGAGGATGACTAACTAAGACAGTTTTTATGAAGATGAAATGAGGCAATTCAGGGGCACCAGGGTGGCTCAGGAGTTAAGTGTCTGCCTTCCTTTCAGGTCATGATCTCAGGGTCCTGGGATCTGCCAGGGTTGGAGATGGGCTCTCTGCTCAGCGGGGAGTCCGCTTCGCCCTCTCCCTCTGTCCCTCTCCCTGCTCATGGGTGCACATGCTGTCTCTCAAATAAAGAAATAAAATCTTTTAAAGAAGAGAAATGATGCAATTTAAAGTCTCTACTCAGTATCACTAATCATTAGGGAAATGCAAATCAAAGCCACAATGAATTACCATACCCATTAGGATGATTACTATTTTTTAAAATTTTTGGATGGTTACTATTTTTTTAAAAGATTTTATTTATTTATTTATTTGAGAGAGAGAGAGTGCGCCCACAAGTAGGGATAGGGGCAGAGGGAGAGAGAGAAGCAGACTCCCTACTGAGCAGAGAACCTGTCTGTGACCCCAGCCAATCCCAGGACCCTGAGATCACGCTGAGCAGAAGTCAGACTCTCCACCAAATGAGCTACCCAGCGCCCCTGGATGGTTACTATTTAAATAATAATAATAATAACAACAACAACAATATGTATTGGTGAGGATATGGAGAAATCAGAACCTTGGTGTGCTTTTGGTGCAAGTGTAAAATGGTGCAGCCACTGTGAAAAACGCTATGACCATTCTTTGGAAAATTGAAGAATTATGATTTGATCTAGCCATTCCATTTCTGGGTGTATATCCGCAAGAATTGAAAGCAGGGTCTCCAAGAGGTATTTGTACATTCGCATTCATAGAAGCATTATTCACAATAACCAACAGATGGAAGCAACCCAGTGGTCCTCAAGGGATAAACAGAAAGTGGTATGACCATACAATAGAATAATATTAAGCCTTAAAAAGGAAGGAAATTCTGACACAAGCTCCAACATGGCTGGAGCTTGAAAATATTGTGCAAAATGAAGTAACCCCGTCACAAAAAGACTAATATGGTATGATTCCATTTATATGAGGTATCTACTGTAGTCAGATTCATAGAAAGTACAATGGTGGCTACCAGGAGCTGGAGACAGGAGAAATGGGGAGTGATTGTTTAACAGACAGAGTTTCAATTTTGCAGGATTAAAGAGCCCTGGAGATTGGTTACACAACAATATGAATATACCTTTTTGGGGGGAATTTATTTTCAGAGAGAAAGCGTGCAAGCAGGGGGAGGGGCAGAGGGAGAGGGAAAGAGAGAGAATCTCTAGCAGACTCCCTGCTGAGTGTGGAGCTGGAAACGAGGCTCTATCCCACGACCCAGAAATCATGACCTGAGCCAAAACCAAGAGTTGAACACTCAACCAACTGAGCCTCCCAGGTGCCCTTGCATATACTTAATATTACTGAATCGTACACTTTAAAATGTCCGAGATGGTAAATTGTATGTTTTGTGTATTTCACCACAATGAAAAATAAATCTTGAATAGGTCTCAAGGCACCTGGCTGGCTCACTCAGTGGAGTGTGAGACTCTTGATCTCAGAGTTGTGGGTTCGAGCCCCATGTTGGATGTAGAGATAACTAAAAAAAATAAAATAAAATAGCTCTTTGCTCAGCAGGGAGCCTGCTTCTCCCTCTACCTGCTCTTCCCCCTGCTTGTGCTCTCTCTCTCTCTGACAAATAAATAAAATCTTTAAAATATAAACAAATAAAGTAAAATCTTTAAGAAAAATAATAAGTCTCCCAAACGTTCATCAACAAATAAGTGGATAAATAGAATTGGTATAACCATACAATGGAATATTATTTGGCCATAAAAAGCAATGAAGTACTAATACATGCCTCAGAGCAGATGAATCCTGAAAATATTATGCTAAGTGAATAAAGCTGCTCAAAGGACCACATATTGTGTTATTCCATTTATAGGAAATGTCCAGCGACACCTGGCTGGCTCATTTGGTAGAGCAACTGACTCTTGATCTCAAGGTCATGGGTTTGAGCCCCATGCTGGGTGTAGAGATTACTTAAATAAGTAAATAAACTTTAAAAAAGTAAAATAAAATCTTAAGAAAATAAAATAAAATAATATATATGAAATGTCCAGAACAGGTAAATCCATAGAGACAGAAAGTGGTTGCCTGGGGCTGGGGGTGTGGGTGGAGATTGGGGATCTATGGCTAAAGGGCAGGAGTTTTTTGGGGAAGAACATCCTAAAATTCATTGCGGTGATAGCTGCATAACTCGGCGACTATATTAAAAACCAAATGCACCCTTTCATGGGGTAAATTGTATGATATGGGGATTATATTTCACTAAAGATTTTTTTTTTAACAAGTAAGTCAGATGGTGTCAGTCCTGTAGTCAAAACTCTGCAGTGGTTCCTCCTTTCACTCAGACTAGAAGCCATGTTCCTTGCAATGGAAAGAGCCCTGCATGTCATGCCTGTCACCTCCTCTCCTGGCAATCTCCTTCCTATTCATCAACTCAAGCCATAGGAGCTTCCAAATTTAGGGAGACAGGCACACTCCTGCTTTGCAGTCTCTGCACTGACTGCTCTCTCTGGAATGCTCTTCCCCTAGATATCTGCTACTCTACATTCCTCATCTCCTTCAAATCTTTGTTCAAATAGCACTTTCCTAATGAGGTTTGTCTGGCCACTTTGTTATTTTATTTTATTTTATTTTATTTTATTTTATTTTATTTTATTTTATTTTATTTTATTATTTTATTTTAGTAGGCTCAATGCCCAGCATGGAGCCTGGTGTAGGGCTTGAACTCACTACCCTGATATTAAGACCTGAGCTGAAATCAAGTGTCAGATGCTCAACTGACTGAGCCACCCCAGTGCCTCTGGCCACTGTATTTTAAATTGCACCATCACCATCACCACGGTTCTCCCAATTCCTTCACCCTGATCTATTTTTCCTGCAAGTACTTATCAATTTGTAATAGGTTAATAACTTATTTGAGTTATGTTTAAAGGAAGAAGAGTAGGGCTTCAGGGCTGAAATCCTGGGGTGGGGGTGGAGAGGAACAAGAATGTTCCACACTGGGCAGGGAACAGAGCAGGGAAAGGTGAAGCAGAGATCGAGCTACAGTGGCAGAAGGTGGTGATTTTCAGACCCAGTGAACCAGGAGTGGGGATGTGGGCCATTCTATAGAAACAGCAATGATTCCTAGTCACAAGCGTTTGATGCTTAATATGTCAAAATTAGAAACAATTATTTCAGTTTTATTGCAACCTAGACATCCTCCTGGCCACGCAGGAAAATGCTCCCGGTGTATGGAACTCTGCTATTTTGTATTTCCTTAATGTTTTCCCTTTTTGGATCTCTGACTAGGGGAAGGAGACAGGAATTTGATTCACTGAGATTCGACTAACTGGCTTCAGGCCACGTATCTCATTCCATGCTCACTAGAGCCCTCCCAGAAGGTACTCTGATCCCACAGTACTGAAGAAACTGAGGCCCAGCGCCAAGGACAGAGACTGGCACACAGAAGAGGCGCGCGGAGCACGCGGCAGTGCCGTCCCCCTCGCCAGGGATGGAAAGCCTTGGTCCCTCCGTCCACCTCCGCGTCTTGTCACCTCCCCGCCACCCCTGAGGGGCCGCCCGGAAATCTTCCGAGGACGCCCCCAAGCCAGCGCCGAGAGGCCCGGCGCTCCGGCCAGGCTGCGGGAGAGGTATGCGTGGTCCCAGGCGGGCACTCCCGGCTCCGCGGCGCACACGGAGGTCGGTCCCTCCACCGCTCCCGCCTTCCTCCGGGATGTCAGTTCGCCGCTCAGCGAGGCACAGAGCGGCTCTGGGTGCTGGGGCGCGTCGAGGACGCGGGCGGGCGGGCGGGGGAGCAGGCACCAGCGCCGGGCCCTGTCCCTGGGGTGGGCCACCCCACAGCTTCCCCCCGCGCGGCCGGCTGCCACGGGGCCCATCCCACCCCTCCGGCTGCTCGCTCCTCCCCCTGACCCCAGCGCACCCCCACCTCCCGCCCCAGCCAGGCGAGGCTCGCTCCGCCCGCGGCTCCGGCGACTCGCGCTGGGCGCAGCAGCGGCTGGAGCCGCGGGAGCTGCGCGCTCGCCAGAGCCCAGACGGCGCCAGGAGCCCGGGCAGCGTCGGGTTCGGGGGCGCCATGAATGGCTCGGGTGGCCCCGGGGCCGAGGACGCGAGTGAGGCGGGCGGCAGGGACAGCTGGCAGCCCGAGGCCGTTATCGTGCCCATGCTATTCGCGCTCATCTTCTTGGTGGGCACCGTGGGCAACGCACTGGTACTGGCCGTGCTGCTGCGCAGCGGCCAGGCGGTCAGCACCACCAATCTGTTCATCCTCAACCTGGGCGTGGCCGACCTGTGTTTCATCGTGTGCTGCGTGCCCTTCCAGGCCACGATCTACACCCTGGACGGCTGGGTGTTCGGCTCGCTGCTCTGCAAGGCCGTGCACTTCCTCATCTTCCTCACCATGTACGCCAGCAGCTTCACGCTGGCCGCCGTCTCCCTGGACAGGTGAGCCTGAGCCCTGGCGGCCCCCGGGGTCAGGCACCCAGGTGGGGGCCGGAGAAGAGAGCGAGACTGGAGGCTCAAGGAGGGGCGCACGGAGAGTAGAAAAGGACACTAAGAAGGCAAAGGGAGCGGGAGAGAGTGAAAGACAAGCTGGAGTGGAGAAGGAAAGAGGGGAATAAGAATAGGGGACGGCGATGTCCTCCGTTAGGTGCGACCTCGCGGCTCCACGCGGCAGACCTCAGCTCTCCAGCGCCGCCGGCGCCTGATAAAGCGCGCCGTTTCCAGGCACATTGAGGGTTTTGCGTGCTTCACCTCGCTTGAGCTCAGTGCCCTTGTAAAGGTGGGACGGGAGGGATTACTGTGCCCAATTTACAGATGAGATGGACCTCAGAAGTGACTTGTTCAGAGTCTCCCATCCAGTAATCGTGTGCGTGGAGCCAATGGTCTGTCTCCTGGTGTCAAACTCAGGCGCCTCCACCTCGGTAGCCTCGAAGCCACGGTTTGCTCGGTGCAGTGGTCCGGACTGCGGAATCTGGGTCCTTCGCCAGGGCCCACACCAAAGTTCAAGCGAACACGCCCGAGGGTCCCTAGACCCAACCCCTGCCACCCCTCCCCCTACCTCCAGGCCCAGAGAGAGGAGAGCTCGGGAGGATCTTCTCTATCCTCCCCGCTGGAGCTTGGAAGGACACCTGGATGATTGCTGGGGAGAAAATCTGGGTTGACTCCAGTATCTCCCCGGACCCCTCTATCCCCACATCCTCTTGACATCCCCTGGACAGGCAGGGAGGTGAAGCCACCTCCCCCATATACCTCCCAGTTCCACTGAGCTCGGAGTGTGTCGGGAGCGCTGGTGGGACCCATAGAGGGTTGGCTTCTCTAAAGAATTCCCTCGCGGGTGCCTCGCGGTGTCTCCAGGCTGTCTGCTAGAGCCTCAAGGCGCCTGGGTCCTACCTCTCCGGGCACCGTCACTGGTGGGTAATCACAGCCTCCCGGAACCCCAAACCCGGGCCAACCTTGGGGTGCCTTCCCGGGTGGAGTGTGACTGTGGTCATAGTCCCAAGAAGAGCAGATGAGTGGCCTACACCCGCGCCTTTCCCGCTGCCGGGTCCCGCCCCACATCTCAAAGCAGCTGAGAAGGTGTGGGCTGCTGCCGGCGAGTGCGCTGCGACCGTGCGCTAGGGGACCTTCCTCGAGAGAGGGTGAGGGGTTCGAGGTGTAAGGGTCTGGCCCTACCCCCGCGAATCCACCTGTTCACCCGTCTCCCTTCCCGGCCTGACCCACAGGTATCTGGCCATCCGCTATCCGCTGCACTCCCGCGAGCTGCGCACGCCTCGCAACGCGCTGGCTGCCATCGGGCTCATCTGGGGGCTATCTCTGCTCTTCTCCGGGCCCTACCTGAGTTACTACCGCCAGTCGCAGTTGGCCAACCTGACTGTGTGCCACCCGGCGTGGAGCGCGCCTCGTCGCCGCGCCATGGACCTCTGCACCTTTGTCTTCAGCTACCTGCTGCCCATGCTGGTGCTCGGCCTGACCTACGCGCGCACCCTGCGCTACCTCTGGCGCGCCGTTGACCCGGTGGCCGCCGGCTCCAGCGCCCGGCGCGCCAAGCGCAAGGTGACGCGCATGATCATCATCGTGGCTGCGCTCTTCTGCCTCTGTTGGATGCCTCACCACGCGCTTATCCTCTGCGTGTGGTTTGGCCGCTTCCCGCTTACGCCTGCCACCTACGCGCTGCGCATCCTCTCACACCTGGTCTCCTACGCCAACTCCTGTGTCAACCCCATCGTCTACGCGCTGGTCTCCAAGCACTTCCGCAAGGGCTTCCGCAAGATCTGCACGGGTCTGCTGCGCCGTGCCCCACGGAGAGCCTCAGGCCGCGTGTGCATCGCGGCGCCCGGCACCCGCGGCAGCAGCGTGCTGGAGCGCGAGTCCACCGACCTGACGCACGTGAGCGAGGCGGCCGGGACCTCCGCCCCTGTGCTGGCGACTCTCAGCAGCCCGGCCTTGAGCCTGGTACCCGGCGCGTCCCGGCGGGACCAAAATGCCCCCAGCGGCATCCCGACAGTTAACGCGACCTGAGGACACTTAGCGAGTATGCTTTGGTGTTAAAGGATTGGAGTCAGAGGTCGGGGGATCGGGAGGGAATTTCATCGGTTAATAAACTACGCAAACCTTTTCACGTGCAATCACGCGCTGTGTCTCGCCATGTCTCATGGTTACGAGGCTCCGTGGTCTGAAGCCTCTGGGACTTCGCAGGGGAGCTCTGGGTGAATGGGTGCAGGGTGGTTTGGTGATCCACAGGGAAAGAGGGCGGTCCGCACCGAAGGCAGCCACGTTAAAGTCCCCGCAGAAATCCGAGACGGGAAAGAGCAGGACGACCAAGGCGCTCTGCTGTGGCCATCCAGAGGCGCCCGGTATATACAGATCCGCGAACCAGTAGCTACCTCTGCGTGCGACAAAGGCAGGCAGAGTGTTCAAGCGCGCTTGATAAGTGGGTCGATGGCTAGGCGCAGACATTATGTGTGTTCCTAGTAACGTTCCTGCGCCAGCGAGGCGCAGGTCCCTCCCTGCTCCCAGCTCTCTGGGGCCCCTTCTGAGTGTCTGCAGCCCAATCTATGCCCACCCACTTTCAGCCTTGGGGTTTCCTTCCCTCGCTACAGGTGTGCTACCGCTGTGGGGGTCAGGTCTCCATTTCTGTGGGGCTAGGAAAGTCGTCCTCCAGGGCACCCAGGAACGGTTCTAAGGCACCGCTGGGCTGGAGCACGCTGAGAATCCGGTGCTGGAGCCGGAACGTTACAGGGCTTTGCTCATGAGCTAGCCTCTACCCTGCCCCGGGTTTGCCCCACTCCTGGCGCTCTTGAGCCTTTCAAGGCTTTTTACATGGAATCAGTTCAGTGTTTGAGGAGAGGCAGGAAAACTCTCAAGGGCTTACGGGTCTCACGATGTTGAGCGCAGGGCACTCTGGCAAGGGCTTGAGTATTTAACCAGGCAGGCACCCACTGCAGAAACACATGGAAGGCCTGTGGCATCTGCACAGACTGGAAGCATCAAGTTGGGAAAGGTGTGTGTGTTGTGGTGGTGGTGGTGGGGGGGGAGTCTGTGCTTGCCCGGTCCCCTTGGCAGTCTCTGAATGGGGCAACTGATTCCAGGTGGTGGAAATGGAGCGGGGCAGGGAAGCCTAGGCAGGTGCAGGGTGGGCGGGGCTGGGTCCTGTGCTTTGTCTTCAGGTGTTTGCGGAACCCCAGGCGGGATGTCTGCTCCAAGGCCCCCGGAGCCCTTGCATAGAGCACCTGCTTCTAGCTGCCCAGTCAGCCAGAGAAGCAACAGAAACAGTGTGGTCTCTGTGGCTCCATCCAGCCTTCCATGCAGCCACTGATGATGGCCCTGCAGCTCCGGCTGCTCCATTTGGCCTTCCTCGGGCTGGGCACCACCGGGCCCTTGGTCCAGGGGCGTGGCTTTCACTTGCCAACCGTTGGTAGGTAGAGTGTACAGTCCTTAAGCTTTAGGATTTGGACCCCAGGGCACCCACCCAAATGACCTTGACCTCCATCCTTCAGCCTGGCCATCCTTCTTTGACTTCACCCGGCGCCAGGAGGTTCAGGAAACCATCCAGATTCCGAAAAATGGGAGTGCGCCCCTGCTCATGGATGTGCAGGTGTTCGTGTCCAACGTATTTAACGTGGTAAGTGTCCTCTGGCCATGGAGGGAGCAGGGCCCAGGTGCTGAGCTGGGGATGGGCCAGGACAGCCCCAGCCAGTGGTGGGTGCTCCTGCCTTCTTGTGTCCCGTAGCGCCCGCCCCCAGGTGACACACTGCCCCCTTCCTCAGGACATCCTGCGGTACACAGTGTCCTCCACGCTGCTCCTTCGGCTGGTAAGCACCCGGGGGCGGGGAAGGTGGGATGGGAGAAACTTCTCTTCATCCAGCTCAGAAGTACCAGCCTTCGTCAAACTGCCAAGTGGCTTGTATATATATGGGAGCGGGAGGCTTAGTGGCTTCTTTGTGTCCCCAGTCCTGGCTGGACACTCGCCTGGCCTGGAACACAAGTGTCCGCCCACAGCATGCAGTCACACTGCCCTGGGACTCACTCTGGACTCCGGGACTCACTATTCAGGAGGCGTAAGTGAGGCGAGAGTTTTTGTGCCGGGAGGCCCTCCTTAGTGACTGTCCCCCTCCCTGGTGGCCCTACCAGACCACAGGCACACCCCACTGCCTCGTGTCCTCCTCACCCTTCCGGAACCTGGATGGCAGTGGAGGGCAGCTGGGCTAGGCTGCGGTCTCCCCCACCTCCCCCTTCTGAGAAGCAACCGAGCCTCCAGCTGTGCTGTCTCCTCCCACCAACAGGCTCTGGGTGGACTGGCAGGACCAGAGCCCGCGGGCCCGAGTGGACTCCAACGGCCACGTCGACCTGTATTTGGCCCTCACCACGGAGACCAACTGTGACTTTGAGCTCCTCCACTTCCCCAGGGACCAGAGCGACTGCAACCTCAGCTTCTACGCTCTCAGCAATACGGGTAGGGTAGTGACCCGACAGGAGCTGGGGGGTGGTGGGGAGAGGAGGGGAAGCCTCCGGCCTCCAGCAGACATACTAGTCCACCCCAGGCTTAGGGGAGCTGAAGAGAACCTGGAGCAGAGTGTGCTTCTCAGGTGCACCTCCCACTCAAACGGCGGCCCACCTCCTGGCTCGCCCCCGCCCCAGGCTGCAGCCCCCCACGCTCCCCCGCGGCTGCAGAGAATGTGGGGTGCTGCCCAGCCCATGCCCAGAGCGTGTTCACCTCCCGCGCTGCCCCAGCCACCATCAGAAGTCTCCACGAGCCCTGGATGCCGGCTAGTCCCTGCCGCGTACTCCCAAGAGAGAGTCAGGGCCAGGGGCACCTCCTTCCTACTTCCCGCCCCCCCTGCCCCTTCAGTGCTAGAGCTGGAGTTCCGGGCCCGCGTGGTGAACGAGATCGTGAGTGTCAAGAGGGAATACGTAGTGCAGGCTTTGAAGACCCAAGTCCCACCCCAGCAACTGGTGCCCTGTTTCCAGGTGACGGTGAGTCAGGACGTGGCTGAAGGAGGGCTGATGGGGCGTGAAGCTTGCGGTGGGAGGCCACGCTGCCACTTCCAGCTGCCCAGCCCGCGCACCCTCCCACAGAGCCCGACTTCCTCCCTTCCAGTTGCGCCTGCAGAACACCGCGCTGAAGGCCATCATAGCTCTGCTGGTCCCCGGGGAGACGCTGCTGCTGGCTGACCTGTGCGGGGGGCTACTGCCCCTCCGGGCCACCGAGCGCATCGCCTACAAGGTGACCCTGCTGCTGGGCTACCTTGTCTTCCACTCCTCCCTGGTGCAGGCCCTGCCCAGCTCCTCCTCCTGCAACCCGCTGCTCAGTGAGTTGTGCGCCCCTCCTCTGGGCCCGGGGCGGGGGGAGCGCTGCTCAGCTCCCGGCACGAGGGGTGCAGGCTGGCCCTGACCTCCCGAACCCACCCCGTCCCCAGTTTACCACTTCACCGTGCTGCTGCTGTTGCTCGTCGTCAGCACCACGGAGACCGTGCTGCTGGCCGCGCTGCTGGCCCGGGGAGACCTCAGGGCCGAGAACAGCCTCAGCCCAGCCCCGAGAAGGGAGCGGCAAGATCGTGGGGACCCGGGGCCACATCCTGAAGGTGGGCAGGGGCCCCTTCCTGGAGCGGGGGGTAGAGGGAGGAATAAGGCTAAGAGCAGGTCCGATCAGGGCAGAGCTGGCAGGCTGCCCACTTCAGGCTAAGGCCAGGGGGCACTAGGCTAGTCGGGGGCTCCCTGCATTCACTCTGCTCGTTCCAGTGCCCCTGGGCTCCACCGTGTCTGTCCTTGGCAGATGCAGGGATGGCGCAGGGAGCAAGGGTAGCTTCCCTAAGGGCCCAGGTGACTTCAGACTCCCTGAGATAAGCCTATGCCCCTTGGAGCCTCTCTACAAGGGTGCTTCTTCAGCTCGACACGGTCTGGAATGGGCCAGACCCCAACATTCATTGGTTATAAATCTAAGCAAGGAGAGCTACAGGTTGACAGCCCCCGGGGGTCACCCTCCTGTTCTGGGCCAGCATGTTGGGTGAGCCCTGAAAAACTGCCTGTCTCTTCCCCCACCAGAAGTTCCCAGAGTGAAGGGGTCAAGGAGGAGCTGGGCTGAGGCCGCTGACCGCATCTTCTTCCTGGTGTATGTGGTGGGGGTAGTGTGTAGCCAATTCTTCTTCGTTGGATTCTGGATGTGGGCGACGTGCAAGTCTCACCCAGCCCCTGGCAAGGCCATACCCCACGGCGGGGCAGCCCAGGCTGTAACAGGGCCGGCTGGGCCCGAGGCTGCACGGGGAGGGCCATGACAGGGTCTCTGGAGAGAGGAGGAGGGAGGACGTTCTCTTCCCCAAGCCTGGAGGATCCCAGGCCACCCTGAGCTCTCCCTTCTGATAGCAGGCAAGCAGAGCGTGAAATAAACCCATCACCCCGGTGCCGTGCGCCTGCGCCTCAAGGGTCTGTCTTCGCTGAGCTCAGCTATCCGCTCTTGTGCTAAGTAGGTGGAGCCAACACTTCGCGCTCAACTCCCACTATGCCCCTGAACTTGTCACCACCATTGTGCACCAGTCATCTGGTCCCCATTTCTGCAACTACTGCTGCTCGGCCTTGGGCCTGGGGACACTGGGCACCAGGAGACAGGGGCCTGAGTCAGGCCACACAGGGTGGCTGGAGCTTCTCGGAACTTCTACAGTGTGCTGGACCCCAGAGGGTGCGGGGAGAGGGCACTCCTGCTCCAGCCACGTGGGGGATGATGAGAGGTAGAACACGCCTGATTTTCAGGACCGTGGGTGATGGGGAATACATTTTCTGCACTAAATCCATGAGCGGGACAATCCTGCTTGCTTTTTCTCCATGCCCGCTGGCTGCTCTATGGCCTGCCCCTCTGGGCCCTACCCACGTTTCTGGGCTGGAGGGGGCGTTCTCCACCCCCAGTTCTGAACTGGGCTGGAGGCGGGCTGTTTGCCCTCCCACTCGTATACACGAGGGAGCTGTGGGCTCAGGCCCTTTGTCTTTCTTCTCTGTCCTTTCCTGTCTGGAAGCCAACATGTGGCCCATGCAGGCTCAGGGTCAGGAGACCTAAGGCGGGAAGGAACCCCAGTATTCTGGCAGAGTGCTGGTCTGGGGGCTCCAGGAAGAAATGCAGATCAGGACTCAAGGGCTCGGGGACAGGGCTCCGGGCTGGAGAAGGGATGGAAAAAGGTCCCTGTCCCAAAGGATGTCAAACTCACCAGGCCCAGAGGCAAGGTAACACTGATTTATCTGTGCAATAACATGGCTGATCTGGCAGACCCAGGCGGGGACAGCAGCAGGCTCAGGCGGATGTGTCAAAGAGCCGATCGATCATGTCGCCCACCTGTTCCACGCGGTACTTGATGTACTTCTCCGGGTTCTTGGTGAAGGGCACGCTGCCATACCTGACCAGGCGCTGAGGTCAGGGGCAGGCTAGCAGCCCCCCGGCTCCACCTCAGCCTAGGGCACTCCCGACAGGGTGCCCCTGAGTGACGGCCCTGTCTGGCCCCACAGCAAAGCCCAGGACACTGGCCCTGCCACCCACACCCACACGCCCGTCCGTGTTTTCTTCAAGAGGAACAGAGCAGAGACCCAGCAGGGGAAGTGAGGGGCACAGGGCTGGGGAGGTGGAGACAGAGGGCTCACCTGTGCAGAAAGGCCCCGTAGGTCTCCCTGACAATGTTTTTCTGAGCTTGGCGAATCTTGTCTCTCTGCTCCATGTCAGGAATAGCCCAGGCCTTCTGGATCTTGCATAATTCTTCAAGGCCATCATTGAAACCCTGGCCACCAAAAATAGGTGGATATAGAAGTGACCCAAAGACAAAGACTCTGGGCCCGTGTCCCTGCAACAGCAGCAGGGAGCAGTGGAGGGGAGAGGAGCCCAACTCACCTTGAACCGCTCCTTGATCATCTGCCGCTCCTTGTCCCTCAGCTGGGGGGGGGGGGCGAGAAAGGGCAGAGAAAGTGTTCCTCAGAGCAGAACCGCCCGGCCACTGGCTCCTTCCCCCCAAACACCTGAGCCCAGCCCTTCCTCCTGCTGCCCTGATGGCCACAAGCATCCTTCGCTCATCCCAGCGGGATGCTTGTCCATTTTTTCTCAGAGACGTGACGAAAAGTATCACATCTGCTAGACACCCCTTCCCAGCCCAGGCCTTCCGCCCACCTTGACTCCTGGTTGGAACACAGGTAGATTCTTCTCGGAGATGTAGTCAGTCACCTTTAACCAGCTGCCAGGTGGGGAGAAAAGCAGAAGGCAGAGGAGGGACAGCCTCAGGGACAGGCTGGTTTGTTTTGTTTTTTAAATCTCTTCATCTACTAGGGGAGGGGAAAGTTGGCAATCGATCAGGGTCACAACTAAGCAGAGCACAACTGAGATTTTTCCTTGGGAAAAGAAAATGTTCAAGCTGGTGGCTTTTAAAATTAAGAAGAGGAAACGGAATTCAATAAATTGAACAAATACTAGCAGCTACATCTCACGTCGATCTCCTGGAGAATAAAGCCGGAGAAGCAGATGAGAAAGAAAGGAGGGAGTAGAGGACAGACAAAGCAGGGAGGACGGAGACCACTCCCAGAAAGAAACACACAAAGGGAGACACACAAGCCAAGGAGAAACGAGGATGAGGGGCAATGGGAGCACTGCAGAGCAAGGCCCAGCAAGTCCAAGTGCTCCTGCAACCTTGCTCTTCGCTTGGCCTCACGTTCCCACACTTCTGTCAGACAGCCTTGGCACCCCAGCCTCCGGAGAGGCTGGCAACAGCAGCCCCTAGCAGCTGGTGGTGGAGGGTGGGGGCTTCCCTTTCTGCCTTGTCAGTGTGGTTAAACAGCCAGGGGAGCACTGGGCCTACAGGGGAGCACTTCCCCGTTACTGACCCCACTCTGACTGAAGCTCGGGCAGGAAGAGTGATGGATACGAGTGTGGGGGTGACGGGGAGGACGCGGCGGGGGCCCACCTGCGCTGGTAGGTCTGGATCTGCTGCTCAATGTGCTCCCGGTAGGAGCGCTCAGCAGTCTTCTGGGTCACGGCCACCAGCTGGATCAGCTCAGACCTGGGGGGGGTAGGGAGGCAGCAGAGGAGGACCGAACTGGCTCTGGGGGCCCAAAGGTTGCTGGTCTCCGCAACAGCACCGTGGGGCCTGCCCTACACGGCCCCAGGTCCTGGGACTCCAAGGGGTAAAGCGCTGCCCTCCCCGCCTGGCCAGGCAGAGGGCACAGGCAGGCCCGGGAGGGCGGACGGGCGGGGGCAGGTGGGAGCCACTCACTTCTCCAGGGCCTTGAGGATGTAGTTGTAGTTGTTGTGCAGGAAGATGGCGCTCAGGGCCGGGTCCTCGTACACCTTGGACTTGCTCAGGAGGTTGAGCTGCAGGTTGCCCAGGACCTTACCTGCACAGGGAGGGTGCGGCTACATCCACGGGCAGTCTGACCAAAACGACCCAATCCCTGGCCTGCGAACCAACTCCAAGCCCTGTCCTTGTCCCTCCTGACTCCGGACTCCACACGTCTCAGGAGCCCTCTGCCCAGCCCCGCTCAGCCCCTAAACCGGAAGTTAGGTCACAATGTCCAAGGTCAGGAGTAGACCAAAAGTAGCAGGAGAGCACAAAGGAAGGAGGGAAAAGGCAGGGAGCTGGGCGCTGGGGGCGGCACTCACAGATGTACGTGCTCAGCAGACGCTTGCTGAACTCTGAGCTGTAGCTGGTGGCGGAGGAACTGGTCTCTGGGAGGAGAGAAGGCCTGTTACTGCAGCTGGGGAAGCAGCCAGGACCCTCTCTGGCCTTCCCTCAGCCCCAGGAGCAGCTGCGGAAACCCTGGGGGGGCCCCTGAGCCTTCCTCAGGCAGCCTGGACGCAGAGGCGCTCAGGCGGTGGGGGTGGGGGGCTGTGTGCCGAGCTGCCGGGCTCCCTCCCGCCTGCTGCAGGGAGCACTCTCTCAGCCCTTTCCTGGAAGCCAGGGGGCTTGTGGTGACGGCTGGCCAGGTTAACGAGCTGGCCCGTGTTCAGCAGGAAGGCAGGCAGGACAGGAGTGGGAAGCCTGCCCCCCCCAGCCCGACTCATGCTGGGTGCTATCTACGACAAGGCCCACTTATCCCATTTGTGAACAGCAGGGTCTTAGAGTGGGCTCCCCACGGCCTCTCCCCCTTCTCCCCAACTTCCCACAACCTCCTCTACCAGCCCCCTCTGAACAAGCGGGAGGCCCCGGCGGGGGGGGGGGAGCGGCGGGGTATC